>NW_024412388.1:60210444-60213511 GCF_014898765.1 Herpailurus yagouaroundi
AAAGAAAGAAAGAAAGAAAGAAAGAAAGAAAGAAAGAAAGAAAGAAAGAAAAGAACAAGAAAAGCAACATCATACATTTACAGATTGAACTACAGAGGTAAAAAATGTTTTCCATGGTCCAGAATTATCTAAAACACAGAGACACAATAATCTGATTAACCTCTCCATTGTACTTATGGTTTAGCACAATGTCATCTGTTTATTACCAAGAGTTTGCAATTATTTCCTCAAAATTAAATGGAATCATTGTGTCTCAAAATTATATTTTAAAATGTGTTTATTTTGGATATTCAATGGGAATTTCCCCTAAAATATTACATACATAATTGTGAAAGACAGAATCATTATGCTATTTTCTGACACATAGCATCATTTATTTGTGGTCATGTAACAGTGAGATGCCAATAGACAGAGGTTGTGTCTAATTCAATCTCCTACACTTAGCATGAATTCTAACATTGAAGGCAATCCATAAAGATTTACTGAATGTGGACTGAATACATGATTGAATCATCAGACTTTTACCCACCCACCAACATTTAGCTATAATAAGAAGGAAGGGAGAATAAATTTTAAAAACATAATTTTCATAAAAGTCCTGCACAGAAATTTCAGCCTCATCCAAGAAACTTACATAGAATTGTTTATACTATTGATGTAAATTTCTTGCCTCATAGAGATTCTTAAATTAATGTTCTTCAGTCAATGAAACATGTTACATGAAGCAGGAGCTGCACCACTTTGCCACTGAACTGTGAGTAATATCTATCCTCTTGTGTTCTTTTTTCAGATTGCTTCATGATTCTTGTAATGGACTCTACCTGTAGTCTCCTCCTAACCCAATCTCCAACTGCAGGCTATTCCCCACATTTCTACTGAAGGTAATTTTCAGCAACATAATGTTATCCTTGTCTTTCCCTAATGGTAATTTCCAAATAGCTAGCATTTCATTGCTTCAGGAATAAAGTCCAAGCTACTTAGCAAATCATTCAAGGTCTTTCCCAAATGGGTCCCAACTTTATCTGCTTGAACTACAACTCTAAACAATATATAATTACTGTCTTCATATAAGGGTTTTCTGAAGAATTGTAAATTCTTTCAGCTTTTATTCTTCCACCCACAAAATGTTTTCCAATTTCCAATCCTCTGTATTCAATTGGCAAGTCCGGTTTCCAGTATCACCTATTCTTTGAAGCCTTCTAGAATCCTCCAGGCAAAATTAATCATTCCCTATTCTGTGCTACCATAATATTTACTATGTACTTCTATGACAGCACCTACCACATCCAATATTAGTAATATTTATTAGGTACCATACCTTATACTATGTGTATTTATGCTTCTCCTTCTGAAAGGAAAAAGGCTCTCCTTATTCATCTTTAAATGCCTACCTTCTACAATAGTGTGCAGATGCAGAATGATTTCAATAAATATAAAGAGAGCATGAAATAAGTGGTTACAAAGGACTTTGGGGACACACATATTCTGCCTAGTGACTAGACTGATGGACTCCCAACAGACATACATTACTTCTTTTAGTCTTTTTCTCCCAGTGTCAGAGAGGGAGGGCACATACCGCACATGTCTCAGTAGTCCCTTGCTGGCAAATAGCTTTCTGATCTAAAGTGAGCACAGACTAACTACTTCTCCATCACCTGGGACAGGAGATAACTTGTCAACTGAGTGGACCATGGTAGTCTCTGCTTGTCAAACCTCAAGTGGTTATGCTTTACCGAGATAGCTTGCATTGAAGAGGGAATCAGGATCTGCCCACAGAGTCTCATTAACCAATTTAAAAATGGGTGGCCACCTTCAGAGAGAATTTATCTTTAACTCCATCCTTTTTTCTCTGTCAGAAGGACACACATTAGTATATAAGCCGAGTGGAATAATGTGAATCAACGGTACTAAAAAGTGGGAGGAAAGGCAAAGAGGGAAGTTCTTTATGTTGTACTTTTAAAGATACATTTATTTCGGAAATGTATAGTAGATCAGGATACAACATTTCTTTTGAAATGAATAAGCTCTCTTTAGTCCCCAAATACTCATGAACCTAGATCAGTAAATATCATTTATATGATAAATCTACAAGTTTTGAAACTAAATATTCTCCTTGGATAATCTATTATCCCAATGATCTAACAGGCACTGTATTTTACATGTATATCCTCTAATCCTCTAAAATTCCCTACTAGATAATATATGGATTCTGGAACTTGTATTATTTTAATCTACTTGTCCCAGGTCATTCCTGGTAAATGGCAGAGCCAGAATCTGAACCTAAGTCTCACATACTCTTTTTTTTTAATGTTTTATTATTTAAATTTGAGAGAGAGAGAAAGAGAGAGAGAATGTGCCAGTGAGGGAGGGGCAGAGAAAGAGGGAGACAGAGGATCCAAAGCGGGCTCCACACTGAGAGCACAGAGACATGGGGCTCGAACCCACTTAACTGTAAGATCATGACCGGACCTGAAGCCCAAAACGTAACCAACTGAGCTATGCAGGCACCCCTAAGTCTCACATATTCCAAAACCACATTTATTTCTAGCATGCTATGAATCTAAGGCATGGTTTCTTTTATAACTATGCAGATTTAAACATGTAAGTTAAATATTTCAGCTGCTCATAAAACTATCTTATATCCTGTCCTAAAAGTAGCATCCAAAGAGTACCTGGATGTGCCATGGATGTACCATGTACCTGTGTGCGCAAACTGAGTCATGACTGTTAGTTTTCAATGCAGCAACCAGCTACAAAGCCAACATTTCAGCATTGATTACACCAGCTACATGCGCCTCCTGACTATACTCACAGACTCTAAGATGCAGTCTGCCATGTGTTAGATTTAATGTAGTTTTTTGACAGCTACCATTCTATAAAATAATGCCCAGTGATGAAATGGTGTTCAGACTCAATTTTAGCTTAAGGAACAATTGAAAAGTTGTATTTTATAAATTTTCCTATATGGAAGCAAAAAATAAATGCCTAAGAGGTGAAAGAAAGAAAGAAGAAGAAGAAGAAAGGAAGGAAGGAAGGAAGGAAGGAAGGAAGGAAGGAAGGAAGGAAG
>NW_024412388.1:60213521-60303732 GCF_014898765.1 Herpailurus yagouaroundi
AAGGAAGGAAGGAAGGAAGGAAGGAAGGAAGGAAGGAAGGAAGGAAGGAAGAAAAGGAAGGAAAAAGAAAAAAAAATTCCTTCCTTCTTGCATTTGTTTTACTCAAAATTATGCTTGCCGAGAGAATGGGGTTTTAAGTTGAATGCACAGAAGTGATGGGTAATTAAGTCTGTGTCATTTATTTTATAGAAAGAAGCAGCCTTTATCACAAATTGTATTGCCTTTCCAGTCTCTCAGGAAAAAAAAAAAAACATTTTCACTTTGCCTTTTTCTCTTCAGTTATTAAAAATAAGCCCTCCAAATACAGAAACCAGACAGTTACCTAAAGAAAAGAAACCCTCTAATCCTCTCTCCAGGCATGTAGAGGAGCTGAGGCTCCTTTACCTCCGCAGCTTTGTTAGAGCCCCAATAACTGAAGCAAGATAAACTCTGACTGAACAAGCAATATGTTGATAGTGTCTGTGCAAAAGCTCCTGTGGTTCGGCCAGCTGGGATCAAACTAGAGAACAGTGGCCCTGAGCACCACGGCTTCCATTATGCTGGCCTCATTCTTTCATCAGCGGTGTCCAAATACAGTCATTCTTGTCAATTTATGATGCATTTAGTTTAAATTTCTGCACAGAACGGGCTTTTAATGGGATCAGTGTTTCCAAAGAATATGCTCTACGAAAAAAGCAACATGTAGACTATATCCTTTAATCATCTGGGAAGAGAATAATCATTATTATTTTTATTATTGCCACTAACCCTAATATCTGACATTTAAATTGTTCTTTCAACACTGCAAAGTGTTTTCCGATTTTTCATCTTGCTTATTCCCACAGAAACCTTGTGAGATAGAAGTCTGTTTTCTGGTTTCCTTTCGATAAATGAGGGACGTAAGAAACAGAGTGCACATCACTTGGCCTGGGGTCATGACTATTACTTGCAGCATCTGAATTATAAATCACTGCCAACACCAGGTCCTACTTATTACGCCGTTGTGATGGTGATGATGATGATGATGATGATAAAACTGCATAACTAACTGTAGATTAAATATAAAATACCAAATATCTTGAGGAAAACAAATTTCAAACATCCCAAGAAAACCACTGTTATTTTGGCATATATATGTGTGTAGATATATATTCATCTGTATATGTTTTGTACATATACACAGTGAAAACGAGCATACAAGTAAGTGTAATCATACAAGGCTGTGAACTACTTTTTGAATTTTTACAGGACGTTTTCATACTTACCTTTTGCACACTTGTCCTATTACTTTCCAAGAATAAATAACAACATGTGTAACTTCTGGGTTGAAGAAGGGGCACAATTGTAAGGAATCTAACAAGCCTACTGACCTGCCATTAAACCATCCAGTTCCATCTTAAAATCCTACATTTTCTTTGAGATCTTTCCTTCACTGAACTCTTCATTTAGACAATGGTCCTAAATGGGGTGACTTTGATTTGTTTGATCAAAGTAGCTATTTAACCATTTCTTTCCCACAGATTTAGACATGAAACACTGGCATTGCTCATTATTTCTCCAAACTTCAAACAGACAGACAAACAAACAAAATCACTCTGCAGAAACTGCTTTGGGGGCTGAGCACCTTTATTTGCCTACTCAGAACTGCCCCTAGAAGTAGAAGGAAAATCAAATCACAGCAATGGCAGTTGGGGGGTGTGGGCTACTTTTCAGGTTTGGCTGAATTAAAAAATAAAAAGTGTGAAGCAGCCATTTAGCAAACAGTTAAAGGGTGTTCACTATTACATTCATATTTATATAAGTGAAAAATAATAAAAGTAATATTTCTTATTTTGTGCCAAGCAATGCTCTAAGTACTTTATCTATGTTGCTGCATTTAATGTTCAGAACACCCCTATGAAGTGCTATGTTTTTTAATGTTTTATTTATTTTTGAGAGATAGAGCATAGTGGGGGAGGGGCAGAAGGAGAGGGGGGCAGAGGATCTGAAGCAGGCTCTGTGCTGACAGCAGTGAGACCAAACTTGGGGATCAAACTCACGAACAGAACTAAACTCATGAACTGAGCTAAAGTAAAACGCTCAACCAACTGAGCCACCCAGGTGCTCCTGAAATGCTACTTCTAATTGTCATTTGCCCATAAGCAAAATTAGGCTTAGAGAGGTCAAGTGACTTCTCAGAGGATCTCAAGCTAGGAAGTGATAGAACCACAATACAAACCAAGGCAGTCTGATACCAGAGTCCAAACAGTCCACCAACCTGCAATTAGAAATGTTTTTAGACTTTTCCTTCACTTTAAAAAATAGAGTATTCCTGGGGTGCCTGGACGCCTCAGTCGGTTAAGTGTCTGACTCTTGGTTTCAGCTCAGGTCACAATCTCATGGTTGGTGAGTTACAGCCTTGCATTGGGCTCTGTGCTGACAGTGTGGAACTGCATGGGATTCTCTCTTTCTCCCTTTCTCTCTGCCCTTCCCCCATGTGCCTGTGTGCACACACACGCTCTGTATCTCTCAAATTAAATAAATAAACTTTTTAAAAAAACAGAGTATTCCTTAAAATATTCAGAATATATAGAAAGATATCCTCATTATAAAAATTGCCGATACTGGGGTGGGGCTCAACTAGAGCCCCCAACTTGGGCTCTGAGCTGGGGAGCCTGCTTAACATTCTCTCTCTCCCTCTCTCTCTCGCCCTTCCCTGCCATGCGTGCTCTCTCTCTCTCTCTCTCTCTCTCAAAAAAGAAAAAAATTGCTAACACTTATAAGGCATTTACTATTTTCCAGGAGTTTTTCTAATACATTGTGAATCGCTTTTAAAGCATCTGTATGATTTTTACACATGAAAAGACTTAGCCATAGGAGAGTAAGTAACTTTCCCCAAGGTCTCTCAGCCTGGGAGAGATGGATATACATCCAGGCATCCTGGCCTGGCTCCATGGGCTTAGCCACTAAACTACACCTTCTTATTAATATCCATTTCAATGTAAACATTTTCTACCAGAAAATAATTGTGTCAAATAAGATCTAAATACACATAATCAGTCTAATACCCATATAGGCTACAACAGAAACCAAATCTTAACTTTTAGAGTAACAAGAGAAAGAATATATAATGATTGACTGTTATGTACGAATTGTTTCTCTTCAAATTCACAGGTTGAAGTCCTCTCAGTGTGACTGTATTTCCAAACAGGGTCTTTTAAGAAGGTGATCAACATTAAATGAGGCTGTGAGGGTGGGGCTCTAACCCAATAGGACTAATGACCTTATAAGTAGAGAGAGATATTAGGGGCACATGCATAGAAGAAAGGCTGTGTGAGGACACGGTGAGAAGGATGCCATCTGCAAGCCAAGGAGAGGCTTCGGGAGAATCACCTCTGCCGGAAACTTGATCTTGGGCGTCTAGCCTCTGTAACTGTGAGAAAATAACCTTTTGCCACTTAAGCCATGCAGGCTACAGCATTTGGTTATGGCAGTCCTAGTTGACTAAGACCTTGACTAACTCATATATAAATTTCTCAATTAAAGAACAGTTAGGTATGAGAGAGAAGGTTTGAGAAATAAATTTTAAAATGAGGTACAATGCTAGTGAAACGTTTCCAGAGCAGGAGAGGATCTCCTGAAGTAGGTCTCCCAGGACGCATTCAAATTTTTGCCATAAATTCCCAATATGATCACACATGCATTCATTTACCTTACACTGATTTTGTGCTAAGTGTATTGTACCTGGTTAAAGCAGTAAAGAACCACCTTTCTAGTTGTAGCAGCATCTGGTGACAAAATAGCAAGTTCTGCACACAGGAAAGATCAATTTGATTTGTAAACCAAATTATATACCTTTTAATTTTAAGATCCCAACTCAACTCATGAATCTTTCATGATTGGTAATATCTTATACATTAGAGATTTAAATTTTGTTGTGGTGTAACAGTGTCTGTATATGTTCAATTTCCATTACTCTTAATGAGTGTTCTGCTCAAACTGGCTTGTAAAAAGTTCACAGTGTGAAATGCATTTTGATTTTATGTAAAGATGAGATTCATCTTGTCATACCTCAAGCACCAAACAGAAGATAAAATGTGTATTTTAACACCGCAACCATTTCTTACTACAAAAAAAAATTGACTAGATGTCTACTCCAATTTTAGGAAGTACAACTTACTCAATTTATGAAACTTTGAAGGTAAGGTGCAATAATGTACAGACAATTTACTTGTTCTAAATCCTGCCTCAACTATAGCTTTACACTGGCTGATTTTCCTCATCTATGCTCTAGTTTGTCAATTTTGTGGTCCACTAAAACAAGAAACATAGTCAGTGATGCCTAATAATATCAGGTTTGTGGATCTGAAAAGACCTGGCATTCTGAAAACAAACAAAACAACAACAGCAAAAAAATCTCCTTAAAATATATCATTTGAATTAAAGTCTTTACCAGATTTATTCTACATAAGACATGGGAATAAATAGCTGTTGTCTATTTTTAAATTTAGTTGAACTGAGTATGATACCTATTGTTATTGAATATTACGTTCATTATAAAGTATTTGATGGACATTTCCCGACTGAATGTGCCAAAGTATTGTTCCTTTGTATCTTATGCATAGGTCTTTGGCATTATGTTGTGAAACTTATTGGCAAGTTTTTCTTTTTTTAAATATTTTTTAATATTTATTTATTTTTGAGAGAGAGAGAGAGAGAGAGAGAGAGAGAGAGAGAAAGTGGGGAGAAGCAGAGAGAGAGGGAGACACAGAATCTGAAGTAGGCTCCAGGCTCTGAGGTGTCAGCACAGAGCCCCATGCAGGGCTCTAACACACCAACCATGAGCTCATGACCTGAGCTGAAGTCCGACGCTTAACCGACTGAGCCACCCAGGCGGCACTTGGCAAATTTTTCTTTAGCACCATACTGCATAGGAAAACCAGCCCTATGGGAGAGGAACATCCCTTTTTATAACTTCACAAAGTACATTAGAGGTTCACTGATTATTTTATACATTACATTATGAGGATGGAGAGATGAATGCATAAGAGAAAGAAAGAATGGGTAGCTTATGAATTTTAGCATGTACACTTCTACCCCAGGGTTTTCAAAAGGTTGCACAGGCAACACAACTTCTTAAAGTAAATACAACTTTATATAATCAGAAGCTCTTTTAATAGAATGAATACCAGTGTTGGTGGGCTAAAAATATTTTACCTGAACTATTAATAATTATTGTTAGCAATTGTACAATAATCTTATTAAAAACTCTTCTCTAAACACCAATGTGGAACTTACCTTTTTTTTTTAATTTTTTTTAACGTTTATTTATTTTTGAGACAGAGAGAGACACAGCATGAACGGGGGAGGGTCAGAGAGAGGGAGACACAGAATCTGAAACAGGCTCCAGGCTCTGAGCTGTCAGCACAGAGCCCAACGTGGGGCTCGAACTCACGGACCGCGAGATCATGACCTGAGCCGAAGTCGGCCGCTTAACCGACTGAGCCACCCAGGCGCCCCGGAACTTATCTTTGAGAATTTTGTTAAATATAAGTATATATTGGTGTATAAATATTTAATTATTTAAATTTGGTGAAACAGATGTTTACCTTCAATATTGTATCTACTTAATAGGAAGAAAAATTAAAGACATATTAAGCCAGTAATATGTTGGTCAATTAATTCTTGGAAAATGATTATTTTTCTTAGAGAAATCATCATGTTTTCTGATTAATACCTTGGTTAACACAGAAACCTTCAGATTTTAATCAGTAAGTACATGATTAACCTAAAATAATTTTCTTATGTCAGCTTAAGTGTATAAGCTATTTATGTCTGTTACAAGAAGGAATCGTGATTAAGATAGTTTATAACTTATTGTATATACATGCCATAAATCTACTTCAGTTACCTGCCAAAAAACAATTCTCCTTGTCTTCCCCATCTCCCGCTGTCCCCCACACACCTTGTCTTTTGTCTTCTTTTTTTGTTTGTTTGTTTCTATTTAGTACACCTTCTAAGTATTTCCTACTAAAATAATACTCTATAGGGGAAGGAGAATGGTATCCTATTAAAATGAATTCATTTTGTATCTGTAATGGAGTCCTATTGTGTTAACACCGAAACTGCTCTAGAAAGGGCTTTTGAATACTCCACCAACCATAGGTGCAAGGATACTTGCAGCACATTAATAATCTAGTCTTTCCAGAATTGCAGGATATGTGACCTGAAAGTTTTGATAATATAATTGTTTCTTTACAGGATTCCAAAACCCAGAAAATAATTTCTAATATTTGTCTTTATATTTTGGTTCTATTAAATTAGGTTGTATTAATTTGTCACATGGCCACATATGACTCTTGTTAATGAGGTCATGATTTATTTATATCATAATCTATAACTTAGGATAATTAACAGTGGACTTCACTTAGAGGTATGACACTAAGATTAATCCCATGGAAAATAAAAACTTACTTAGGTTTAAAAATGTATATTGCAAAATTCCATAAACTTTAGAAAGCTGATCTTCAGATTACAGACATTTTTTATAGCATACAAAGGAAAGTAGGTTGGTTGCATTAATTAAATTGGCTTCAAGCTTTCTAGAGGTCTCTAATAATTTTTTTCAATTCTTAGTTTGATGGGGTTTTTTTCCCTTGCATTTACAAAATTGAAACTTCTCTCCTAATGGCTATGTTTCTTGAACTTGTTCTCTATTTTCCCCAAAGAATCGTATGATTTTAATTTGAAGTTTTGTGAATATTAGATATCAGTGGTGACTTGGTCAAGCAAGTTTTTATGTTAATAATGCAATTTCCTATGTTTCAATTTTATTACTTCATTAGCAAAAGTTTGGGATATAATAAAAAACAGAGAGGGCTATAAGATATAATAAAATATATGACTTCTAAAATCACCATCTATATTTAATTAAAAATACTAAAATATGAGGTATTTTATATTAAGTTCTATGGCACTATGACATTAAAGCCCAGGCTAATGTCATAGATGTGAACACTGGTATTCATAATCCCTGACCCTACCAGAACATCAAGAACAATACGTATCATACAAATACATCCAACTAAGCTTTCATTCCTTAACTTTGTTATTTGCTATCTATAAAAATATTAAACAAAAATATAGTTAATTTTATAGAAAAGGGGGTAGCATATTGAAAAATTAAGATCTCACAACAGGAGCTGCTCTTTTGGCCCCTTCTCAGCATCTCCATTAGAGTTTGTTTGTATGAACATGCTGCCGATGATGATCCCTATAATGTTCTTCATCAATGCAACACAAAACCTTCTGCCTCGCTTGATTCTCCTTTCCTTCTCATTCCACTTTTGCACTATGTTGCATTAGTCTCTTATTTCATCTAAATATACCCCTGAAATACCTTTCAAAAAAGTCTTTTCTTATTTCCATAATTACTTCCCTAGTCAGAAACTCGAATATTCTCTCTACAACCAATGTTTTAAAAGGTCTCCTTGACATTAATGTCTTCACTTTCTAGTTTTACTGTCTCCATCTTCTTCTGTGCTACAAGATTTCTGAAACAAATTTAAATATCATTCTCTCTTGCTTACAAAACTTGTGGTGGCCCCTGTAGATTTTAGAATAAAGTCCAAACTCCTTATATTCTCGTCAGTTCCTTCCAAGAACCTTTAGAACAAACCCCTTCATATGAATATATTCTGCTTTTACTAAACCTTGGTTAGTTACCACCGGAATAGACTTTCTTCCTTCCATACACAGCAAAGTCCTTTTTTCCCCTTAAGTCCAGTTCTAATATAATCTCCTTAGTTATAAGAAACCCCACCATGCCAGACTGAGATTATTATATCTTTTGTAATCACATTGAATTGTTTCTTTTGCATATCTCTCAAATATACTTTTATCATATTGCATTGTAGACAGAGTAAATGAACTCCACCCCCATATGTTTCAATACTTTGAGGACCCGAGCTATCATAATCGTCATTGAATTTCCAGTACCTAGAATAGTGGCTGAAATGTAGACGATTATACAGGAAATGATTTATAACACCAGGATACAGCTTTTAAAGTATTTATGCTAATAAAATAGTCTTTAAAATGACAGAATATGCAATTTACAACTAAAGTTTATTTGCACACAGACCTGCATCAATCATTTGGGAGAACAATTTCACAAATAAAATTCTAGAGAGATAAAACTACATTCCTTTGCATATAATCTTTGCCTCAGAATAAAACCTGAGAAAAAATAATGGGTTTGATCTAGCCTATAAAGGCACCGATTTCAGGCTTTCTGAATAAAACAAAGACTGAGCATCTTCACTTGGTATTTTTAACCTGAGTCCCTTACCCATTTTGTTCTCAAATGCATCAGTCTGAGTTCATTTTTTTAGCACTCCCTGTCCACTAGTTTATAGAAACAGTGTCCTTTGTGTTGCTAATAGCAAACCTGCCAGGTCAGCCTCATTCAAATATTATTAAATAATTGGTGGAGAAATACCCCTGGGTTCTATCTGCACATACAGACAATAATCACAAAATATGCCCGCCTTGTGTTTTGTACCCACAGATGAAGAAAAACGTTCATGTACTTCATTTGTAAATTTTAGATCAGCTTGCAGTCCAGGCAAGCTGCTCCCCGAGGAACAGTCTCCTAAATAGAGATTTGAAAGCAGGACATTTATTAGGGAATGCTCCTGGTATTAAACACCTAGCGGGGGAGGCAAGATTGACCACAGGGAGAATCTGAACAGTGATACAATCTAAACAAAGACCTCAGACAACCCCATGGAGAACTCTGATGATATCAGAGGATTTCATAGTTATTCACATTTGAATCAAGGCGCCAGGACTTTATATGTCCTGTGATGATCAACCACTGGATGCAGATTTCCATAGAAGGATGTCTGACTTTGAAAAAGACATTTTTCTTTGATGGACCATATTTTAACAGCATTCCCAGAAATTAGAAAAATAGCTATTATTCCTGAAAATTACCTGGGTTATACAACAACCATAGTTACTAAATTTCGCTTTGTTTTTATACTGTGACTGTTTCTCCCATGATCGATCTGTCTACCTGTCTTGAAGTATTAAAGTGAAATAAGGAGAAGCCTATAGCTAAAAGACTTAGCAATATTGTAAGAATTTGTAATTCTAATTACTAAAAGTGGTATACAACTTTTTAATTATTTGTATTACTTTTTATAAATACATTTTAATTTTATTCTTACTCTGTCTTCTAGCCTCAGGATAGATAATACTGGATGAGGGGTGGATCTTGAGATTAATATGTTTGAGTTTTTAGTTGCAGAGCTGGCTTAAGGTGATAGCTTTTTTTTTTTTAAGTAAACTACACCCTGAACTATACCCCAAACTCATGGCCCTGCCATCAAGAGTCATGTTCTACCAACTGAGCTAGCTAGTTGCCCCCAAGAGGTATACGATTTGATATAACAATTTAAAATGACATTTAAGAGGAGGTTCAAGATGGTGAAATAGGAACATACTAAACTCACCTCCTCCCATGGACAAGCCAGATCTACAGCTGTACATGGACGCTTTTGAAAAAGATCTGAAAACTAGATGATCAGCTTCTTCACATCAACAAAGAAGACAAGGATCACATGAAACTGGATAGGAGAAGCAAAGATGTGGTCTCACCAAAAACTTCACCCCTGGTACAATGACCCAAAATCAGGAGGGATCTCACAACTTTGGAGCTCCTCCCTGGGGAGTGAAGAGTTTGCACCACACATCAGGCATCCCAACTCTTAAGACCTGCACCAGAGAGACAAGCTCCCAAAACTTCTGGCCTGGAAAACCACTGGGGTTTGTGTCCACAATACCCAAAGAGCTATAGTGAACTGAAAAACACTCCTGACAGGCTACCTGCTGACTCACTTACCCCTGGAAAAGTGGCCTGACTATATTGAAGGAAGTTCATCTCATAATCATAACAAGTCTGATGGAGGGACAGGGTCCCGTTGGGATTTTCTCTGGAGATATATTCAAAGTGCTGAAATAAAACAAAACCAAACAAACAGACAAAAACTTCCGCCCAAGAATACTCTATCCCACAAACTTATTTAGAATTGAAGGAGGGATAAAGAATTTTCAGACAAGTAAAAGCTAAAGGAGTTCATCACCACTAAATTAGCATTATAAAAATTGTTAAAGGTACTTCTTCAAGCTGAAAATAAATGGCATTAATTAGTAACAGGAAATCTATGAAAGAATAAATCTAACTGTAAAGGTAAATTTATAGTAAAAGTGATGGATTAATCACATAAAAGTAGTATGAACACTAAAAGCCAAAAGTAGTATAAATAACTACAACTATAATAATTAGTTAAGGGATACATGAAATAAAAAGATGTAAAATATGCCATCAAAAACAAAATGTGTGCTATGTGGGAGAGTAAAACTGTAGAGCTTTAAAATGCTTTCAAACTTATCAACTTGAAATACACTATTATAAAACTAAGTTGTTATAACTAAGTTGGTAAACACCAAGAAAAAAATCTACTGTATATACACAAACGATAATGAGAAACAAAGTCTCATAGCAAAAAGGTTTCCAGAGACAGAGAGAGAGAGAGAGAGAGAGAGAGAGAGAGAGAGAGAGAGAGAAGGAATAGAGAAACAACAAAACAGCCAGAAAGCAATTAAATGGCAATGAGCATACACCTATCAATAATTACTTTAAATATAAATGGACTAAATTCTCCAATAAAAAGACACAGAGTGGCTGAATGGATTAAAAAAAAAAATCTATATGCTGCCTATAAGAAACTCACTTCAGATGAAAAGACATACACAGACTGATGGTATAAGGTGGAGAAATAAGAATATTCCATGTAAATGGAAGGAAAAAGAAAACTGGGGTAACTATACTTATATCAGACAAAAATATTTTTAAAACAAAAACTATAAGAGACAAGAAGGGCATTACATTAATGATAAAGGGATTAATCCAACAATAGGACATAACATTTGTAAATACTTAAACACAAAACATAGAAGCATAATACATATAAAGTATATAAATATACAAAACACATAAATATATAAAGCAAATTTTAACACACCTAAAGAGGAAAATAGAGAGCTATACAATACTAGTAGAGGACTTTAACACCTCACTCATATTAATGGATAAATCTTCCAGACAGAAAAGCAGTAAGAAACCGCAGGTCTCAAACAATGGTTTAGACCAGATAAATATAACAAATACATAAAGAAAATCTAAGATTTGATGAAATATAGTATTAACCCCAAAAGTAATAAAAGTGAAAATAACAGATTAAATGGGTCTGATAAATTTATGAATGACTATGCCTATAACCCTAAAGTTTATTAGTTGGTCAGTTGATTGTAACTCAAGATACAGTTTTCCATATCAGAAGTTCCATAAAATAATTATCAGATTTCCATGTACCCCAGATAAATTTATACAGGTTAAGTACCCTACTTTTAGTATTATTCTTTACCATCATTTTTTGTACAAATGTATCACATATATTATATAATGGGAAAAATATCTCCATTCACTGCTATTCCAAGTTCTAAAAGATATTCTTTATTATTCTTTCCCCTGGGACTGAATAGTGAAAAGGAACTTCTCCTATGTTCTTATGCTTACAGCATTAGAAGAGCACCAGCTTTTTGATGTAAGGAAAAGTCGAATTTTGACTTTTATTATTTGAGAATGGTATGATGAACTCCTACAATACCTATTCAAAATCGTGAGTAAGCATAGATTTTATTTATTTTTATTTCATTCTATAGTTTCAAAAAGCCTTTGTTACAGCATGGCATTTAAAAGAGATTATCATTCTCATATTGTAAAACTCAAAAAAAATGACATCTCCAATTTTGGCCTTACTATATTTTATTCTGAATTTATAATTTTATGACCTCAAACAAGGCTTTCTCCTTCTGCATCTCCCTCTCCCTCCCCCTCATGTCCTCCCTCTCCCCCTTCCTCTCCTTCTCCTTCTTAAGGGTTCTAATTTAAATAGGTGGGAATCTTTTTCAAGGTCAGGTATATATAGTGTATGTTTTGCTTGACAATTCTAAATTCAACTTTAAGGACATAAATATGAACAATCTTCAGCTTAAAATATTGAAAGTTTAGTTAATTTTATCCCCAACAGATGTAACACTTGAACTACAGAATAAAATGAGTTAAAACTTTTTTTCACTGTAAACTACTTTTAAACAATTTTAGATGCTTTTTGGAAACATTACAATATTTCAAGCGACCAAACAGATATACAGAAGTTCTACAAATATTTTATTTTTACAAATTAGAAACTCATCATAATTAAATTTAAAAAAAATTTGGGTAGCAAATAAGGGGTACAGGTTTGATGAATTCTTCAAGCAAGTTTGTTTTCTGTGTTATGTTTCAAAACATAGTTACCTATAGTTTCACAAAAAATAGACAAGTCAGTCTGATTGAGGTAGACTACTTTTACTCTAAATCCTGAGTTATAAAAAAAATGTTTAAAACAATTGTCCTTTAAACATTATACAATGTGATTGTTAAAATTACATACTGGAATTAAAATGATTAATATATAAGAGGCAGCTTCCTTCTCTGTTTCAAAATAAGAAAAACTCTGAGCTTTCAGGCACATTTTTTTAAAGATCATTTCAGTAGTGTCAAGCTGTGAAGCATCTACAGCTCATCTGCATATACTAATTTTCATCCAAATTGTTATGGTGCTGACCATCTGGATGAATGAATGCTACAGATGACTAGCCAGGTCCTTTAAACAGAAGCTGAAGTTATGCCTGCTGCTATGGAAAAATATATTTTGGTTGATCCTTAGGAAGTCCATTTGTCAACATGCTGGAAAGTGGAAATGTGCCTGGATATGTTCGACATAGAATTTCTCTGCTACATACTATTTTGTTTTCCTGAAAACGTTACAAACAAGAGTCTCAGTTCTTGATTACTGGAAAAGAGGCTAAAGAGCTAAGATTGAAGTCAGAATGCTTGGGTTTGAGTTAGGATTTAAAGCTTTTCCTAGTTTTTGTGTGCATATTGAGGGGAGGGCTGTTTGGTTTCGTATGTGCATGTGGCAAATCTTAAGTTCTCTGAACTCTAATGTCTCTATCTTTTAATGGGAATAATAATAAATAGTAAAAATTATTACAAACATTGAATAAAACAATGTAAATAAAATCATTGTTGCTATTTTTATAAAGACTAATAACATGGATAAACTTTTGTAAAACTGATCAAGAAAGTAGAAAAGCCCAACCTGAAACCATAAAACTTCCAGAAGAAAACATAGGGAAGATTCTCCTTGGCAATGGTCTCAGCAATGATTTTTTTTTTGGATACGAACCCAAAACTTCAGGCAACAAAAGCAAAAATCAACAAATTCAACTACATCGAAGAAAAGGCTTCTGCACAACAAAATGACATGGCAATCTATGGAATGGGAGAAAATATTTGCAAACCAAATATCTAATAAAGGGTTAATATCCAAAACATAAAACTCCTACAACTCAATACCAACTACTACTACTATTACTACTACTACTGGTAATAATAATAATAATGATAATAACAAAAGCTGAAGTTATGCCTGCTGCTTTGAAAAAATATATTTTGGTTGATTAAAAATGGGCAAAGGAGCTGAATAGACATTTTTCCAAAGAAGGCATTCAGATGGCCAACAGATAATTAAAATGTATTAACACCACTAAACATCACAGAAATTCAAATCAGAACCACAATGAGATATCACCTCGCCTATTAGAATGCCTATTATCAAGAAGGCCAGAAATAATATATGTTGCTGAAGATGTGGAGAAAAGGGAACCCTTGTGCACTGTAGAAGGAAGTGTAAATTTGCACGGCTGCTATGGAAAACAGTATGGAGGTTCCTCAGTATGTTAAAAATAGAACTAACATATGATCCAGCAATCCCATTTCTGGGATCTGAAGAAAATTAAATTACTCATTTCTAAGAGACACCTGTACCTCCATGTTTATGTCAGCCAAGATTTGGAGACAACTTAAATGTCCACAAAGATGAATGGATAAACAAAATGTGGTATATATACAATGGGATACATTCAGACATAAAAAAGAGGGAAATTCTAGGGGCACCTGGGTGGCTCAGGACTTTGGCTCAGGTCATGATCTCATTGTTCATGGGTTCGAGCCCCACATCAGGATCTGTGCTGACAGCTCAGAGCCTGGAGCCTGCTTTGGATTATGTATCCCCCCGCCACCTCTCTCTGCCCTGCCCTGCCCTGCTCACGCTCTGTCTCTTTCTCTCTCAAAAATAAACATTAAAAAAAAACAGGGAAATTCTGCCATTTGCAACAACATGGATGTACCTTGAGGGCATTAGGGTAGGCAAAATAAGTCAGAAAGAGAAAGGCAATAGTATATGACCTCACTTATATATGGAACCTAAAAAGCCAAACTCAGAAACAGAGTAGAATAGTGGTTGTTAAGGGCTAGCAGTAGAGAAAATGAGATGTTGGTTTAAGGGTACAAACTTCCATTTAGAAGATGAACAAATTCTGAAAATCTAATAACCAACATAGTGACTATATTATACTAATATATATTAGTGATTATACTATACTAATAACACTTTATTATATACTTGAAAGTTGCTATGGGAGTAAATCTTAAATGCCTTCATCATAAGAAAAAAGTCATTATCAGGGCGCCTGGATGGCTCAATTGGTGGAGCAAGTGATTCCTGATCTTGGAGTTGTGACTTTCAGCCCCATGTAGAGTGCGTGCATGGAATGAATGAATGAGTGAACTAACTTTATCGTGGTAATCATTTTACAATATATATGTGTGTCAGATCACTTTTACACCTTAAACTTATACAATGTCATATGTGAATTATATTTCAATAAAGATAGGGGAAACACAGAGAAGGCCAAATAAGTGTGCATTTAAAGGCTAAATATAAATACATAAAGCAATAGCCATATTTAAAGCCATAAGTAACCAGTGGAACTAATTTATGCAAACAAACTTGAAAATTTAGATGAATTAGTCAATATTCTAAAAGAAATAAATTATTAAAATTGACTTACAATGAAAAAGAAAACGTGACTAGTCCTATAACTGTCCAGTAATATAAATATGAGGATGAACTCCAAACAGACTTCTGAAAAACTGCAGAATTTTACTGGTAATCAGAAAAATGTAAATTAAAATGTTACCACTCCATAGATATTCTCTTATAGTTCCAAATAATACTAAGTGTTTGAGGAAATGGAAACACTTATACTGATAAGTGTGTAAGTCTGTACAACCATCTGAAAAAGAAATTCATTAATATTTAGGAACACTGAACATGTATGTATCTTCCAAGGTAACAATTTCACTTGCAGATGTCTTCTCTAGAGGAAATTTTTGTATAGGAACACAAGGGGACATGGTGTAGAATGTTTTGTTCCAGTACGGGATATAAGAACAAAAAAGGTACAACCCTAGCAGTCTCTTAGTAGGAGAATAGATAATTAACCAGATGTTTATTTATTCAATGTAACACTATACAATAATCAAAGTGCACCTTTGTATTAACATGGCAAATCTCAAAAACAGCTTTTGACTAAAAAAGCAATTTGACAAAAAAATGCATATCTCATTATGCCATTTCTCTACAATTAAGTATAAAACACACCCATACATATTCTATTATATATGATTCACATCAACTTCAAGATTGTCACTTCTGTACATATCTCACTCTATAAAAATATAAAGCAAATAAGACAAATATTAACATTTGTTTACTCATGAGTTATGTGTCTGCCATATTACGGCTACTCTTTTGTTTAAATGGTTTCATCATTTTAAAGGAAAGCAATCTGTATAAGAAAAATATAATAATAGTTTTAAGACTCATTCATTCATAAGTACTTAAACTGACCTAGCATAAAATAAGTCATAAATTGAAGCCCAACCCTAGTATCTAGTTGCAGTCTCCAGATTTAACTTCCTACTAAAATGATCCAGGTTTATCTGGGAGAAAATGGCTTATTCTAGCATCTGGGTCAAAAAATGGACAAGGTCAGCCTACCATATCACATTGTGTAAGAATGTAAGTTAATGGGGTGCCTGGGTTGCTGAGTTGATTAAGCATCCAACTCTTGATTTCAGCTCAGGTCATGATCTCATGGTTTGTGAGTTTGAGCACCATGTTGGAATCTACACTGACAGCTCAGAGCCTGCTTGGGATTCTCTCTCTCCCTCTCTCTCTCTGCCCCTCCTCTGCTTGCTCAAGCTCTCTATCTCAAAATAAATAAATTAATTTAAAAAAAAAAGAATGCAAGGTAACTATGAAAGAGTCCTGGAGCCATGTGTTAAGGAGGCAGGACACCGCCTCTTATGATTATGGAGACAGAATATCTTAGTGGCCAACAGCTATTCATACACATTTTTATTATGTATATTTTGTTTATTAAAGCTTTTGAGGGGCGCCTGGGTGGCGCAGTCGGTTAAGCGTCCGACTTCAGCCAGGTCACGATCTCGCGGTCCGTGGGTTCGCGCCCCGCGTCAGGCTCTGGGCTGATGGCTCGGAGCCTGGGGCCTGTTTCTGATTCTGTCTCTCTCTCTCTCTCTCTGCCCCTCGCCCGTTCATGCTCTGTCTCTCTCTGTCCCAAAAATAAATAAACGTTGAAAAAAAAAATTTAAAAAAAAAAAAAAGCTTTTGAAAATGGATGATTTCATCTCTTATTCCTTTCCTCCACATACATACCATGGAATAATGTTCCAAGGAGGTAAGAAGTTAGCAAGCCTTTTGACCCACACTAAACTATGTCTTTCAACTTAGCCCATGTCAGTAATTTTGAATTCCATTTACCTAATTTTTTTTGCTTTCACTTTTCAGTTGCTTAAAAACATATTTCGCCCCTCAATCTATCAGTATGTTTTACTTAGCCAGGGCATAATGAATAAAATACCATTTTCAAGAAAGGCAGCTAACTCTTCACCCATAACTTACCACATCAACAATAATGGCAAAGCAGAGGTATCTCTCATTTGGGAATGGCAGCTGGACATCATGGCCCAAATTGTTTCCAAACTACTGTAATTGCCACTATGGTAGCTTCTTTATTATACCAGAAAAATCTGAAATTTGAGGATTTATTTTTTACATTTTAAAAGCTTTACTATGTTTGGGAATAGCAAAAAAAGAATACACAGAGAAAGCAATGTGTCACTGGATAATTTAGTTTCAAAATTAGCTCATTCAAGCATGCTTGGCCTAAACCCCCACCTGCCTTCATAGTCAGAGACCATCTTTAAGTTTTGCTGAAGGTTAAAGAATAAACTGAATGTTCAGACTCAAAAGAGTGAGTCAAAGACAGAGAAAACAGTTCCTATTCATGTCGAAGTTCTGCCTTTGAGAATAGAATTTCCTTGTCTGAGGATCAGCCTCTCACCTTTATGATAACAACAGGAAACAATCCACTCCAGTATACTCCAAAAGAACTAACTGACTGAACCAGTGGCTTCAGTAGGATAAGCTTAACTAGCCTCACCACTGTGGTATCCATTGTCCCTGTGAAGACCCATCCTAGTCTGAGTAAATGTAGACATTAGAGCTACCTTTATTTCCATTTCAGTGACAATGTTGACTTTAACCCCAGCCCTGTAATCTTGGTAAACTTAGAAGTTTAAGGAAATGCCCTTAAAATTTTGTGTTTCATAAAAAGGTTTATTGCAAAGAAATATCTACCTACATGACTCAAATAAAGCAGAAGGATGCTCTCTTTATTTACCTGTGCCAAGACCCGATACAGACTCTTCAAATTCTCATCCTTTGTCTCATAAATGATTACCTGAACTACTGTGTGACACAGAATAAAATGCTTGTGAACCAAACTTCCCCACAGAGTATTGTTGGACTTAGACCTGCCCTCAACCAGAGCCAGCATAAAACTCCAAATAGGCTGACATCAGGGTAAAACATTCTCTGATTACTGTCCTATCACAGTATTCTTGCTCACTACACTTCCCCACACCCAGTTCTTTCCAGCTTTATTGACTTCACCCTAAAGCAAAGCCCCTTTTCTTCCTAACTTTTGAGATGCTTGCAAATTGCATGGTTGAAACACATTTCAAAAGTCTACATCCAGCTATCGCAGAGGTCTCCTTCACCTTTCTTGCAACAATCCTTCTGAATAAAGTCTCTGCTTCCCTAAAACCAAATTTTTGTAATTTTCTTTTTAATTTTTTTATTTGACACCAGTTGTAATACCCTGTGGAAGAAACTGTTGGTTCTCCCTATCCCCAGTATTAATTCTCCCCCTCTAGTAATTTTTTTTAATTTTTAAACTTTGAAATACAATCCAAATTTTCTCAGAATCCTTCACAACTAAGTGTGGTCATTTAACAAATCTGGCCAGTTGGAGGTAAGCAGAACTGGTATTTAAGTTCCCAAAACTGTAAATAAAATTATGTGCTTTTCTCATACTCTTTTCTCATTTCTGTTAGTGGAACATGGGTGTGATGTCTGCAAATAGAGCAGCCACACTGGACTATGAGATGTTAGCCATCTGTTGAGGATGGTAGAACAAGATAGATGGAGCCACTGCTTTTTTGGGAATTTTATCACTTGCAGCCAGATCTAATGCAAATCGAACCCCTTTAATTCTCCTTTCCTCCACTAGCACTCCACTAAAAGGTTTTAAAAATGTTCAAATCTTTGTTACCTCAGGGTGACTCTCACTTAGTGAATGATCATTTTTAGATTTATTTTTGTTTTTTGAATTTTTTTTAAGTTTATTTATTTAGTTTGAGAGAGACAAAGAGAGAGCATGAGTGGGGTGGAGGCAGAGAGAGGAGAGAGAATTCCAAGCAGGCTCCATGCTGCCAGAGCAGAGCCCGACATGGGACTTGAAGTCACAAACTGTGAGATCATGACCTGAGCTGAAATCAAGAGTTGAATGCTTAACCGACTGAGCCACTCAGGCACTGTTGTTTGTTTGTTTGTTTGTTTGTTTGTTTGTTTGTTTGTTTTTAAAATAAAGCACAAAGAAGTGAAAGTGAAATTACTAGAAATGAATAGTGGACAGTCTCTAGAAGTTAGGATAAGTCATCTATTGATTTAAGTCTTTTCCTTTATTACAGTGTAGTAAATAATTACAAATAATCAGAACACAGTGGAAATGAGAAACAACTAATGACTACCCTGCTGAAAAGATACTTATTCCCTGTTTATTAGCCTGGAACTAACAATGACTTGGTTCAAAAGAGTATAATTCTGACATCCCTGTCCATTAGACAGCCTGTCTTTTTACCCATGATCAAATATAAGTACCAATTTATAACTCCCTAATTCAAGCCACAGTTACCCAAGTCACAGCAAAAATCATATGCAACAGAGATGTCAAATGAAGTTTATTGGCATGCAAATGTCAAAATCAGAAAGAGCAGCTGTAGCATTACAATATAGTGAGTTCACTTTACTATAAGGCCACAAAAAATGACTGAAAGTAATCTGAACACTACTCTTATTTTTAATTCTCTCACCTTTGAGCTAAAAATCTCATTAAAATTCATGCTTGCTTCTTTGGAAATTCACTCACGCACACACACACACCCTATAGCTTTTAAGACTACGTATGCTATGGATCCATTTTTGCCTCCATTGGTATTAGTAGAAGGAATATGTACTTATTTAAGTATGAAAGTTTACCAATTGTGACTATAAATTAAAATTAAAAGGATATAAATATTTCTATGTATGTATTATTTTATTGCATGCACCCTTATACTTATAGATTAATTTTAATTTTATTTTTCTTTCAGGACACAACTCTTATTTCTGCTTATATCACTAGCTTAAACTATAAATAAAGTTACAGTCATACAAAGTTAAAATAAGTTCATGATACTAATTATTAAGATCAAAATCACTGACATATTTAATGGATATATGCCAAAAGTTATCTATTAAAGGTATATATATATACATATGTATGTACATATATATACATATATATACATATATATACACATATATGTATGTGTATACATATATACATATGTATTTACATATATGTATATATGATAGATATGTATATGTGTGTACATATATACATATGTACCATATGCCATATGTAATATTCACATATCTGTGAATAGGTAATATTCACATATCTGTGACTAAAGTGACATAAATTCAAGTTTGAATATGAAAGTAATTTCAGCATTTCTAATACTCATTGGTTTATCTAAGAATATACTTTCTAGGTGATTTTGATGACATATAGTTGCTTGGTAATCAGATTTTACTTTTTTTTTTACTTTCATGATTTATTCTACAACATCACATCAATTCTAATTTACAGTAAATCTTACCTAATTAATACACTAGTGGGAAGAGAAATATGTCCAATTAAGTCACTGTCCCAGTTATTAAAAGCCCATAGGAAAATATTATGTTAACTGGTAATCATTTTTTTCCCTAAATTTTAAAAATAAAAAGCAGTATCATATATAAGGATAAATAAGTCCTACTTAACAATCTTAGCACTAGAGCAAAGAAATAATTAACTACAGAGAAATCCATATTTTTTTCTTAGGAACTTGATAACTAAAGTCAGACATTAAAATAAAATATGTATTAAAATAAAATATATATTTCACATTCAGTATTCAGTCAACACAAATGTAGTTAAAATGAGCTAGGTGTATATTATTTCAAACCAATCAATTTATCTTTGAATTCAGAGCAATTAAGGAACAAAATGAAGATTTAAATACACCTCTACAGTGTTCCATCTATATCAGAGAGAATCCCAAACTCTGCTTTTGAATACTAATATATATATATATATATATATGCACTAAAATGTGGTATTTAATAGTTTCAAAATAAAATTGTTTCATTCACTTTAATTATATCTATATATCCATATCTCAATCACTATCTACCCATTTATCTAAAACTTCTATTAAAAAATCAGAGATCACTGAACAAAAAACTTAGATTTTGAATTCCATTTCACCTCATAGTTATCTTAATAGGATTCAAGATTGTACTTGTCTATTTGAAGAACTATCTTCCAATAACTATATGATTTCTTTCATCGGACAGAGAACTGTTACCTACTTTGAGCTAATAATCCTCCAACTACTTTATTTAGCAGCCTACCATTAAGAGATAGTTTTCTCCTTTTTTTCTTTGACCATTTGTAAACTCTGTAAAATTCATATGTTATATCAATTGTTGGCCTTTGCAACTGAAATTTGATATTCTAAACATAACCCTTTGAAATTCATCTAGAGCTTAACATGAAGTGTTTTTGAAATTTATATAATATTTAATATGACACATTGGAAGTAACCCTGTATCTTCTCTTTTTTAATGTTTCCAATTAAATATTTGTTAAGGTTTTTAGACAACATACAAAATTCACTAATTTATGCAGTCATAAAATATATTCTCTAGATATCTGCATTTTTGAAAGTATAAACACTAAGCAGTATGCTGAGATAACGAATTAAGTGTTATGAAAATGAAGGAGTGTATGACAGTTAACAGTTGAGATTCTAGAATTACAAACCTAGAGTTGCATTCTGTTTTGGCTACCTATCAGCAATGGGCTGCAATTCCTTCCTTTGTGAAATAAGAATAGTAAGAGGGAGTATCTCACAGACTTGTTGCAAGGTTTCAATGAAAGGAAAGAAATGAAGAGTCCTTAGCACAGAGGCTCGTACATGGAAAGCATTCAATACATGATGGTTTTTATCAAATTTCTCTGTAGAAATCAAGGAAGGTTTCCTGCAAGTTTTAGTGGATGATCTGGGTTCTAATACATAACAGCACTGTGCCTGGAATGAATGAATGAATGAATGAATGAATGAATGAATGAATGAATGAATCTCTGAGACAGGTAGTATTTCAGACTAAGGGGATAGTTAAAACAAAAAGGACAAAGACATGAAAAAGCAGGTCCAAAAAAAATTAGTAGTTTCATGAGGCTATAACATAGTATCAATGAGAGGATTCACTATGGATAGGTTCTTGCAATTCAGGTACTTCCAGTTTTACTGTTCAGAAAAACATAGGCAGGACTTGGGCTTAATTTAGAAAAGACCTGGAATTACCTCCTAGAAGTCTTAAATAAAGAGCAGTGTAATCATAAGTCTTAAGTTCAGGACATTCTGGAGAAACCAAATACAACAATAGAATAATTGAGACAACATACCCTCCTTAAGCCTTGCCCTAACGGAAGGCAAAAATAAGGTTGTCTTTAGAATGAAAAGCAGGAGCTTAGTGAAGTCTCCCCACCTCTACCCACAATTCAAAATCTCTCCCATCTCTCTTAATATCCCAATTTAGAAATCTACAATTATTATTCCATAAAATTTTAAATCTGGAAGATGCCTCAGAAATTACAGTCTCAAACTTCACAAAATTTCAGTTACAGTTCTCTGTAATTTTTCTTCATTGCACTTAACCAAATTTTAAAGTTCTATATCTGTATAATTGTCTGATTAATCTGTCTCTCCCTACTACAATATGAGTGTCATAGGAGTAAATAATGTGGGTTTTTTTTTTGTTTGGTTTGCTTTGCTCACCATATATTCCAAAAAGCAAGCACAGTGTCAGACACATCGGAGGTGAACATTACCTATTGAATACATAAATGAATATTTCACAGCTGAGGAAACTGAGGCCAAGGAGTTTCCATGCTTTGCCCTAGCTTACATCTTTAGAGAGATTTGGACCTGGAAGCAGCTTTATGGATTATATTCTATGTCGTCTCCTAATCGTAGCACATGACCATGTGTTAATCATAAGCTCTCCCAGACAACTTTTTTAGTAATGATAAGCACTTCTTACATGTTATAAGCACATCTTATTACATGTCTCTAAAACCTTAGTATGAACGAATGTAACAACCTGTTTTATCTATTCTACAAGAGACTCAGAGAAGTTTAGAATTTGGAGATTTTAGCAAGAGGTATAAGCAGTGTAAATGATAAAAAACATGATTAAACACCAGCTTGGTCCACTTCACAATTTTGCCTAAAGCTATATCCAGGTTCTTTATCCTGTGATCATTCAAATAAAATATGTGAGCCCATTTTCCACTAAAAGTTAAATAATGAGACTCCACAAGCCTTCTAGACCCTAACAGAACAAGAATTCTTTAACCAGCAAGGACTAGGATAGGAATGGAGACAGGGGACTCAGGAAAGAGCAACAGAAAGATCTCCTTAATAGTCTTCCTCTTGGAAATTGACAGCTATTTTATCATGCATACTGTTCAGTAACTATTTGATGTTTCTTAAGAAAATGACAATAAAGAATGACATTAAAATGAAAAGGGATAATAATGTTATTGTAATTCAAATGTCATTTTCATGAATATATTAACTTATGTAAAAGAAGTTACTTATTATTCCTTGTGTCCATATAAGAATCCACATTCCATCTAAAGATATTTGTTATTCTCTTCAACCATAATTCCATCTTGGAGATAGAAAACATTGCATTATCTAAGGACACACAAAAGAAAAAAGAAACTGTCAAAAGTGATGCTGGTGTTATGCTGGTGTTTCTACCACAGCACAGAGTTTTCTCAGGAATACTTCAACCTGGGTTATTCACTGAAAAGAATGAACATTGATACCATACAAATTTTTATGCTTATAAAACAACAACAACAACAAAACAAAATGAATGGATCCTACCAAGGACAACCGTAACCTTACGCAGTGTCTCCCTGATATACTGCTATATAAAATATTACCTAATTAAACATTTTGTTAACTAATTTTTGCACCCATTTCAAGCTTAATTTCATTCACTCAAAGTCAACAGCACCAACATCTAAAATCAAGCTACAATATAAAAACTTAAATATATACTTCAATACTGGAATATGGAATTATGGACTGTATGACTTGTCTTAGATCAGTATAAGTGGTCACTGCTTCATTGTAACAATTTATTCAAAACACAAAGTAGCTCTAAATTTCTTTTGAACAAGTGAATTAAAATCAATTAAAATATCAATAGCTCATGATTTTTAATTTTTTTTTTATATATGAAATTTATTGTCAAATTGGTTTCCATACAACACCCAGTGCTCATCCCAAAAGGTGCCCTCCTCAATACCCATCACCCACCCTCTCCTCCCTCCCACCCCCCATCAACCCTCAGTTTGCTCTCAGTTCTCAACAGTCTCTTATGCTTTGGCTCTCTCCCACTCTAACCTCTTTTTTTTTTTTTTTCCTTCCCCTCCCCCATGGGTTCCTGTTGAGTTTCTCAGGATCCACATAAGAGTGAAACCATATGGTATCTGTCTTTCTCTGTATGGCTTATTTCACTTAGCATCACACTCTCCAGTTCCATCCACGTTGCTACAAAAGGCCATATTTCATTTTTTCTCATTGCCACGTAGTATTCCATAGTGTATATAAACCACAATTTCTTTATCCATTCATCAGTTGATGGACATTTAGGCTCTTTCCATAATTTGGCTATTGTTGAGAGTGCTGCTATGAACATTGGGGTACAAGTGCCCCTATGCATCAGTACTCCTGTGTCCCTTGGATAAATTCCTAGCAGTGCTATTGCTGGGTCATAGGGTAGGTCTATTTTTAATTTTCTGAGGAACCTCCACACTGCTTTCCAGAGCGGCTGCACCAATTTGCATTCCCACCAACAGTGCAAGAGGGTTCCCGTTTCTCCACATCCTCTCCAGCATCTATAGTCTCCTGATTTGTTCATTTTGGCCACTCTGACTGGCGTGAGGTGATACCTGAGTGTGGTTTTGATTTGTATTTCCCTGATAAGGAGCGACGCTGAACATCTTTTCATGTGCCTGTTGGCCATCCGGATGTCTTCTTTAGAGAAGTGTCCATTCATGTTTTCTGCCCATTTCTTCACTGGGTTATTTGCTTTTCGGGTGTGGAGTTTGGTGAGCTCTTTATAGATTTTGGATACTAGCCCTTTGTCCGATATGTCATTTGCAAATATCTTTTCCCATTCCGTTGGTTGCCTTTTCGTTTTGTTGGTTGTTTCCTTTGCTGTGCAGAAGCTTTTTATCTTCATAAGGTCCCAGTAATTCACTTTTGCTTTTAATTCCCTTGCCTTTGGGGATGTGTCGAGTAAGAGATTGCTACGGCTGAGGTCAGAGAGGTCTTTTCCTGCTTTCTCCTCTAAGGTTTTGATGGTTTCCTGTCTCACATTCAGGTCCTTGATCCATTTTGAGTTTATTTTTGTGAATGGTGTGAGAAAGTGGTCTAGTTTCAACCTTCTGCATGTTGCTGTCCAGTTCTCCCAGCACCATTTGTTAAAGAGACTGTCTTTTTTCCATTGGATGTTCTTTCCTGCTTTGTCAAAGATGAGTTGGCCATACGTTTGTGGGTCTAGTTCTGGGGTTTCTATTCTATTCCATTGGTCTATGTGTCTGTTTTTAATTTTTGAATCAATATTTCTATATTAGAGAAACAAATTAACCATGCTAATTCTTCCAATGATATTTATTTACATTTAAAACAGTATGTGTTTATAATCAAGGAAGAACACTTTAGAGAGTGAGATGGTCTATGTTTGTCTTTTAAAAATAAGTTTAAAATTAGATATACAAAAGATACTAAGAGAATCAGATTGGATAAAAAATTTTCTGACTTTTTTAGTAACAGTGGTCATATGTTAATTGTCAGCAAATGTTTCTGCCTTTCTCATTAGCATTATTTTTGGGGAGGAGGGATTCTTTCTATGATCTGCTTTTTTTTTTTTAATTTTTTTTTCAACGTTTATTTATTTTGGGGACAGAGAGAGACAGAGCATGAACGGGGAGGGGCAGAAAGAGAGGGAGACACAGAATCGGAAACAGGCTCCAGGCTCTGAGCCATCAGCCCAGAGCCCGACGCGGGGCTCGAACTCACGGACCGCGAGATCGTGACCTGGCTGAAGTCAGACACTTAACCGACTGCGCCACCCAGGCGCCCCTATGATCTGCTTTTTTAACAAATAGCCTTTACTTTTCAGAGCAATTTTAGGTTCAAAGCAAAAGTGAATGGACAGTACAAAGTTCCCACATACCCTCTGTCCCCACAAATACATAGCCTCCCTCATTCAACAACGTACCCCACCAGAGTGGTAGTACATTTGTTACAACTGATGAACCTATGTTGACACATCATTATCTACCAACGTCCATAGTTTACATTGGGGTTCACTCTTGGTGTTGTGCCTTATATGGGTTTTGATAAATATATAATAATACATATCTATCATTTCAGTATCATATAGAATAGTTTTACTGTCCTAAAAATCCTCTGCATTCTATATATTATCCTCTCTCCTTCCCCCTAATCCCTGGCAAACACTGAACTTTCTACTATCTCTATAGTTTTCCTTTTTTCAGAATGTAATATAATTGGAATCATACAGTATCTAGACATTTCAACATTATTTTTACTTTCCTTTGAGAAATTCACCCATTCATTTTTGGCCTTGGAAAGGATAGCTCCTGGTTTGTTAAGCCAATGAGCCCATCACATGTCTTAGACTTCACAAGCTATTCACACTTCTCCTACATACCAACATGGCTCTCTCCTCAGGGCTTTACTTCATTTTTATTTTATTGTTGAGGCTTTCTCTGGAAATTCCATCCAAAAATTCTAAACTGTTTTTCATAACCCTTATTGCTCTTTCCTGCATCACTTTTATTTATTTACTTACTTTTTATATAACTTATTGTCAAATTGACTAACATATATAGTGTTAGAACTATAGAACATGTATACTGTGTTCTTAGTTTTGGGGGTAGATTCCTGTGGTTCATCACTTACATACAACACCCAGTGCTCATCCCAACAAGTGCCCCCCTCAATGCCCATCACCTATTTTCCCCTCTCTCCCACACCCCCCATCTCATCCCTCACTTTGTTCTCTGTGTTCAAGAGTCTCATGGTTTGCCTCCTTCCCTCTCTGTTTGTAACTATTTTTACCCCTTCCCTTCCCCCATGGTCTTGTTAAGTTTCTCAAGATCCACATATGAGTGAAAACGTATGATAGCTGTCTTTTTCTGATTTACTTATTTTGCCCAGCATAATACTTTACAGTTCCATCCACTTTGCTGAAAATGGCATGATTTCATTTTCTCATTCCTGCATCATCATTATCATTAGCCAAAATATGTCATTGCTTAGAAAATTTTCAATTTCATTATCATTAGCCAAAATATTATGATTTAATTATATTTATTTTTTTCTGTCTGGATACTTACATTAGAAAGCACATTCTATGAGGGCTGGGATTTGGGTCTACTTTATTCATAACTATATCCCAGAGCCTATATTACTGCCTAGGACATATTTGCTTAATAATAATGTGCTAATTAAAGGAACAAGATATTTACAAAAAAAATGTTTAATCTGGACTTAATAATACTTTTGAAGAAATAGTAGGTTTTAACACTTTCTAAACAAATGACCAATTAATATTGCATATCTTGAAAAAATACTCAGATTATTTGAACAGAAAAAGAAAAAAAAAAAAAACCTGATCGTGGTTAAGCTGCAATATGTTAGTTTACATATCACTAAGATCTTCAGTGAAAATACAGCCACATTTGGAATGAAGGGGGACCACTATAAAAGTGGGCATTAAATTTAGTGAAAGCAAAACAAATATTTCAGGTAGGTCACCTTTTACGGAATGGTCAGATTCACAGACAAAATGGAACACTGAGACACTTGTGAGCTGAACAGATTCTCAGGTTTTCATACATAAAGTTGGTTTTAGGCAGTTTTCAGATTGCCCCAAGGGATAAAAAGAACAAAAGATTATATTAAATTATTTTGTATTAACAGCATTGCTTTAATAAAGATGAGGCGGGGCGCCTGGGTGGCGCAGTCAGTTAAGCGTCCGACTTCAGCCAGGTCACGATCTCGCGGTCCGTGAGTTCGAGCCCCTCGTCGGGCTCTGGGCTGATGGCTCGGAGCCTGGAGCCTGTTTCCAATTCTGTGTCTCCCTCTCTCTCTGCCCCTCCCCCGTTCATGCTCTGTCTCTCTCTGTCCCAAAAATAAATAAACGTTGAAAAAAAAAATAAATAAAGATGAGGCATTTCATTAAATGAAAGAAATGCAATGCACAATTATCAGTATATGCACATATACATATACATAGGTTTACACATATATAGATAAGCCATTTGTTATAACAGTGACAGAGAAGGTTTGGTTTTGCAGTAAAAGACTGCATTATGTGCAGTTTCAGCCTTGAAAATCTTTAAAACAATTTGCTATGTATTAATTTTGGTCTAGGTAGGTGCTAGAAATATTTATCATAATCAATTATTAAAAACTGCTTACTTTGTAGTTTCAGTTGAAAATTTCTAAACAATTTTCTTTTATTATCCTGAGTTGCTGTTGTCAGACCAGGTATACACTGCACATTTCTTTGTTCTCTTAACCAATTACTCCCCTAAGCTATTCCACTTTTGGCTTTCTTTCCACATTCCTTATCACGTAATATTATTAAACAATGTATATATAATCCAATCATAAACTAAAAGACATTATCAATACCAATATTTATCCTTCAAATTTTACATTTGCCAACAAATTATATTCTTACAAATAAGAATTCAGATAAAAGGCATTTATCTCCAACACTGAACACTTAGAAGAGTAACAGCAATCCTTTCTCAGAAGTAACCTACAGGGGTGTCTGGGTAGCTCAGTTGGTTAAGCGACCGACTTCGGTTCAGGTCATGATCTCACAGTTTGTGAGTTTGAGCCCCGTGTCAGGCTCTGTGCTGACAGCTCAGAGCCTGGAGCCTGTTTCAGATCCTGTGTCTCCCTCTCTCTCTGCCCCTCCCCCACTCATTCATTCTTTCTCTCTCTCTCAAAAATAAACAAACATTTGGGGTGCCTGGGTGGCTCAGGAGAGATCAGGTCATGATCTCTCGGTCCGTGAGTTCGAGCCCTGCATCGGGCTCTGTGTTGACGGCTCAGAGCCTGGAGCCTACTTCAGATTCTGTGTCTCCCCCTCTCTCTACCCCTCCCCAGCTCACTCTCTCTGTCTGTTAATGATAAATAAATGTTAAAAAATGTTTTTAATTAAAAAAAGAGGTTACCTACAAAAACAGTGTACAATTCTCATCCATATGACATTTACAGTCATTTTGATATTGAAATAAAAATATTTGAATGACCAGTTACAAGTTCTATAACTGAATCATGAGTAATTATTGCCAACACTATCAACTAATGTGCTTTCTCCGGAGGCTCATGAAATGATCTCTTCAAATGAACACAAGACAGACTGTACTACACTAACCTTTTCCAGATTCATAAGGACATAAATAGCATGGAGTTTGATTATTTGCAATATTTATTGTTTTGCCATCGTTTTGTTTTCCAGAGATTTCAGTTAGGAATCCTTAAGGAACTTTACAAAATTAAAAATGAGAGAAAAAGAAAATCCTCATTCTTTCCTAGATAACCCTTTTGTCTAAAATACCGGGTGCATGACTTTATTCATAACATGAAAACAAATATTGTGTTTACCACATGAACTCAGGTAACCTGTCAGACTTATCACTATCACTACTTGTGCTGCATTTTTTTTCAACTGAGTTGGTAGAACTGTAACATCAGACTTTTGGTTTTCTTTATAATTAGGACTGGTCAGGTCAATTTGATAATTTCTTAAATCTTTAATTTGTTGACAGGCCTACTTAAAATTATGGGAGCCATTTTTGGTGGAATATGATTTTATATTTACTATAAACATATTTTTATTTATTATATTTTCATTTTTACTAATCTTCATCAATCATTCAATCTATAACATTGTAACTTTTATTTCTATGTACATTTAATCATTTTCAAACTAAAGATAGTTAAAAACTGTTTTATGGTAATACAAATTGTTATTCAGTACAGTAATTACAGTATGATTAAAAACACATAATTAGGGTTTACAAAATTTGGATTCCAATTATTTCATTATATTTTTGTGCTATGATGAGCTGTGTGCTTGTTGGTAACACTCCCTAGATCTTATTCATTTTTAAAATGAATGGTCAGAATGAATTCGAAGGGTTTCAAAATTCTATGACTCTGAAAATACCTAAAATATTTCATCTTAACCTCAGCATAACAAAAGTCATATGCACAATGCAGGAGTTATATTCAAAACATTTAATAATAGAATGGCATTTACCCATCAGAGCCATATTTGCAGAAACAAGTACAATCCTATATGAACATTTTTGCTTAATATGGAAGAGATGCCCTTTACGGCAGAATAAACAAGATAACTGACTGAAGAGTAACAGTAAATATCTATGTCCAAAATAGATTTTTTCAAGTTTCTAAGAAGTTTTCACCAGGTGGGTTATGAGTCTTCTCAGTCTGGAAAAATCATTTCACTGACTAGTTTCTAGACCCAGGGCTGTTCTGTATAAAATGAGATTAGTATAGCCTAGAGCCTTCCTTAATGGCTAATTAAATTAATTTGGGAAATACTGTTGGTAATCAATGCAGATGAAATCAGAGAGCAGGAAAGTGACTTGCTAGTGTGGTCCTTAGACCAGTACTAAGAGCATCACCTGTGAATGTGTTACAAATGCAAATTCTCAGGTCTCATCCCAGACTTACTAAAACCAGAAACTTTGGGGGACTAAAGCAACAGTGTGTGTTGGGGGGTGGGGGGGAGTGGTAAACATGATCTCCAAGGGATTCTAATGAATACTAAATTTACAGGACTACTGGCTTAGATTATCATAGTGGGCTGGCATTTTGAATGATGAAGGCAGGTGCTTAGATACTGTATTTCAGACATATTTGGCCTGATTCACCTCAAATGTTAAAGATTAGAAAATAAACCTTAGGGAATTTGTGGTCAACTAGCAAGCAAGAAGTGAATCAGGTGAATCCAGTTCTCCCTTACACAGTTCAAATATGTAGCCATTATTCTTCCGATTAAAGAGCATATTAAATATTAAATAGAGGGGCGCCTGGGTGGCGCAGTCGGTTAAGCGTCCGACTTCAGCCAGGTCACGATCTCGCGGTCCGTGAGTTCGAGCCCCACGTCAGGCTCTGGGCTGATGGCTCAGAGCCTGGAGCCAGTTTCCGATTCTGTGTCTCCCTCTCTCTCTGCCCCTCCCCCGTTCATGCTCTGTTTCTCTCTGTCCCAAAAATAAATAAAAAACGTTGAAAAAAAAATTAAAAAAAAATAAAAATAAATAAATAAATATTAAATAGAAAAATAATAATACTTGGTTTAACGTCTGAAGTCTTGGCTTTGAATTTACATACTGTTTTAAAGGTGCTGACCCCAACAAGTTTTCAAATTCCTTTAGAAAACAGAAACATATAATTACCAGTTAAGAATATAAAATAATATTGGGGCGCCTGAGTGGCGCAGTCGGTTGAGCGTCCGACTTCAGCCAGGTCACGATCTCGCGGTCCGTGAGTTCGAGCCCCACGTCAGGCTCTGGGCTGATGGCTCAGAGCCTGGAGCCAGTTTCCGATTCTGTGTCTCCCTCTTTCTCTGCCCTTCCCCCGTTCATGCTCTGTCTCTCTCTGTCCCAAAAATAAATAAACGTTGAAAAAAAAAATTTTTTTAAAAAGAATATAAAATAATATATAGCATAGTTCTAAAAGAAGTGTTTTACTAACAGGCAGTATTTACATAATAAATCATCCAGGATATCTTTTAAATCATTAGGCCTAGAGTGAAGTCTAAAATCTACATTTATAACAAGCTCCTAAAACATGCCCCTGCTTTTGTTCCATGGACCTTACTATGTGCAGTAAGGGCATGGAGTTGAAGAGGACCGACTCTGGAGTCAGACTGGAACCACTAGCTACCACTTATAATCATTTGAATTTGAGAAATTTAGTAAATCTTTCTGGGCCCAAATGTAAACTGGGGATAGGAACATGTCTATCTTTTAATGGTTGGCAAGTTAAATGAGTTAATAGATACAAAATGCTTAAAATAGTGTCTTATCCATAATAAGCACGTAAGTTTTAGCTTTTATTTTTTAAATCTTTTTTAATGTTTATTATTTATTTTTGAGAGAGAGAGACAGAGCATGAGCAGGGGAGGGGCAGAGAGAGGGAGACACATAATCTGAAACAGGCTCCCGCCTCCGAGCTGTCAGCACAGAGCCCGACGAAGGGCCTGAACTCATGAACCGTGAGATCATGACCTGAGCTAAAGTCAGATGCTCAACCAACTGAGCCACCAGGCACCCTTAAGTTTTAGCTTTTAATATTAGACCAAAAATTTACTTATCATTACAAAATTAATTAGTAATTTTTAAGCATGATTTCAAAGGATAATTCATATAAAGTAATATATAATAAATGCTATATTTGAAGCCACAAATTCTACAGGAAAAAAAAGTGAATAATTTTTAAATTAGTAGAATAAAAAAGTTTTCTTCTTTATGAAATGCTATTTGCCTCCTAGCTCAAACGACATATTCTTAGTGCTTACATCTCTCCTCATCAGTTATAGTATCAATAACTTCTAGCTAAGTCTCTCTTTTTTTTCCCCTTTATTCCCATTTTATTACTTATAGCCAATGTCCACTTGGGGCACTTTAAATAGTTTCCTGTCCTGAAGACAGAAAATTAAATTATAGACTATTAAATAAATATATGTAACTAATTAGTCTAATGACTAATTTCATATTTGGTTGAGATAGAAATTCTGAATTATACCTAACTTTGGGGATTTGTGGTTGGACATTCTCCTAATTTCTTAAATAGAAAAATGATTACTATTATATTTTATGAACCTTTTAATCATGCAAGTGGTCAAATTGGAAATTAATGCCAGAAGTTAGGGATTCACCAGATGACCAACAGCTTACCATTAGATTTTAACCTCTATTAAAAAGTTGGATGAAAATGTAAAATCACTCCTGACTGCTCCAAATAACTAACTAGAATTTTCATATGAAGAGGATAGTTGTATATTTCTTTCTTTAAATATATGTAGGAGCAGGAGGAGTCCCTAAAGAATTAATCGCTTCCCTCAAGATGTTGATGGTGTCACTTGGAGTCCTTTAGGTATATAATCATTATATTAATGGAATAACTTAAGGCAAAAAGTTCATCAAAGAGTAATTATATATTTGGTGTCGGGAGCCAGAGAAGATTAAAAAAAAAAAAAAAAAGAGGTCTAAAATATTCTAACTTCAGTTCATAGAAGAATTCTCTCTCTCTCTCTCTCTCTCTCTCTCTCTCTCTCTCTCTCTCTCTCTTCTCTCTCTCTCTTTTATCCTAAAAAATAAAAGCTCCTGCAATGGAAATAAAGGATAATGTAGTGAGGGTTTATTTTGTAATTAATATGCATGGGAATTTACACAGTTAATTTACATTCACATTTACAGGAATTACCTCTCACCTACATATTGACAGAAGAGGCTCTTTAATTTTATGAGCCCAAGGAATCTATCTAAGTGCCTAATTTTTTTCTCCATTGCCTTTAATTAAAATAACTCCAGGATCATCTACCTGATAATTTGGATAATTTTTTTAACAGGAAGCAAGTTTGCTCACTGAACACATTTGCTAAGCTTGCCTAACGACAACTTTAGATTCATGAAAATTAAAACGAGCACATTCTCAGCGGGCATTAGGCCCAGTCACAGGGAGTCAGAACAGCTGCCTGCTTGGCTTGTCCTTGGGTAAACCAGAGAGCTGTGGGGCTTTGGGTAAGTCATCTAACCCCATAGCCCTAGTTTTCACATCTGAAAAATAAGGGACTCAGCTAATCTCCAAGATGCTATCAAGCTGATATTCCATGAAGTGACACAGAACCCTTGAACAATTTTAGGGATTCTCTTAGAGATAATCAATAGCTTCAGCGTCATAAAGATATAATTTTCAACTATGGAGTTTTTTCGAAAAAACGTGCCATTACCTACATCTGATACACTAGAATATTTAAAATTTATTGAATATTTAAAATGTGTTAGAATCATTTAAAATTTGTTTTATTAAACAAATAAATGTGTTTATTTTAAAAGATAGTTTCAATCAGTAATTTCCATCCTTCTAAAAATCTGGAGAAGTTTCACTAGGAATAAGCACAAAGCTACAACCTGCCCCAGTAAAAGATTGTCAGACTTACACATTTAAATTGTATTTTCTCATATATATTAAGATATCCATTGTCATAGTTATTATATGTATAATATTTAATGATATTCTGTTTCCTGTTTAGCAGATTCTGCCTTCCTGTTTTCTTCCTCTATCTGTCCTTTCCTCCCTCTCTCTCTTTTCTCTCCTTTTTTTTCCTCCTTCTTTTCTTCGTTTCATCCTACATTAGGGCAAGACTCTGAGCTTGATATTTCCAAGAACAGAACAACCCCACTGGAAAGACAGGAATTAATAAACAAATGTAGTGACAGACACTGAATTTTCATATTACAATTGCATCTAAGACTCAATGAGAGTACAAAGCAGAGAAGAACCGATTTTGCTTGGGGGTAAGGTAGGGAGGACTCCAGAATCTTTACAAAAGTTTATGTTAGTTCTACAGAATAACCAGACTGATTATATTAGTCAGCTGGGGCTGCCATAAAAAAAAAAAAAAAAAAATACCCTAGACTGGGTGATCAAGAGAACAGTGATTTATTGTCTCACAGTTTCAGAGCCGGGGAAGTCCAAGATCATGGTACTAGCTGGGAAGGTTTCATTCTAAGGTCTCTTCTCTTGACATGCAGGTGGCTGTCATGTTGCTTTGTGCTCTGTCTCTTTTTATAAGAAAAATAATCCCATCCAATCAGAACCCCACCCTTTATAACCTCATTTACCATAATTACCTCCTTATAGGCGCCATATGCAAATACAATCCCACTGGGAATCAGGGTTTCAACAAACGAATTTGGGAGGGCACAAACATTCAGTCCATAACACCAACAACAACAACAACAAAAAAAAGTGAATTTTGTATCAGTTTAAGTAAGTGACAGAGGGGTGAGGGCTCTGTGTTCTGGGTAATGCAAACAGTTCAGTACAACTAGGGTATTGGAAGCATGTCTGGAAGTGTCAGGAAAAAGGGAAAGGGAAGACTAGTCTGAAATGTCCTCCTCAGTGGACGGGCATCCAGCAACACAGTGAGGCATGAGACCGACTATGTTATGATCCTTGGCAAAGGATCAGTCTGGTCCATATCCGATCTCTACCAAGCAGTGAAAAGGCTTTCTGACTCGATGTATACTTCTGCTTGTTAAAAACACACTGTGGGGTAAACTTGTGGCTAAACCAAAAATTTATCTACTTACTATATATCGAGGTGTTTTATTCTTCTGAAAGAAACATGCTTTAAAAACCATGTTGCCATACATTTTAATTTATCTAGTAAAGTTTTATGGAATACAGAGGGCATAATCGACAAGTGAATTGCAATTACGCTTTTTCTCATTTCCAATCCATAATGAACACATTAGAGATGAACTCTTCTTTGTTATAGTACAGTGTACAATTTCCTCAAATTCTTATCATGACTGGTGAGTCTTTAATTTTACTTTGGATATTTTGAAAGCCTTGTACATACTACAAAAGTTTCTTAAAATGAGAGACTCAAATGTTAAAGCAAAAAGTAAAACATTTTAGGGATATGAGTGTACCAATTTCACATTATGTATCTCCTCAGTGAATTCTGTCTTTGGCTTCTGGCTCTGTAAATTTGGGGAAGAAAATATTTGCAAGTCATATTAACACTCAGGTTGTCTACAAATATGTAAAAGGAAGATTATTCTGTAACCATTATGTATTTGTGATGTCAGGGGTTTATTATTCCAAATGCAAACTATATTTACATATCAAAACCTCATGAGATATGAGAATATTCTAACACTGCATTATGTTGGCAACATACTTTTCTACCTAAAATGTTTGTAAAATACCAAGGCTCATTTAGGCCATTACTTATAAATCAGTATTTTACTATACCACAGCTTGGTTAGATCAAGTTTATCAATCTTGTCACTAAATATCCTCAACATAATGTTCTGATTTCTTAATGAGCTCCTTGCAATAGAAAAGGTTAGATAATTAGCTTGCTGTTGTTCAACCAGCATCAATTCTAGCATTTCTAGGAAGAGAAACATCTAGCTTCAAAACAGAAAGAAAATCACAGAAGTGATTGATTCATCTTTTTTTAAAGAATTGAATGATAGAGTAAGTTTTGTAGAATTTGTTGCTTAAAAGTCAGTAACAATAAGGCATCCAAGTATAATATTTTTTATTTCTTTCCTCCATTTTTCTTACTATAATAACTAATAGTGTCACTTCTCACTTACATAAAAGATCAGACGTGGCCTTCTATAAAGTAGTGTCAGTTTGATACTCTTCTGGTGCTTAAAATAGGAAACTGACTGAAACCAAATAATAAGCTCACAAACAAATCCATGATTACAAAGTATGAACATGGTTATGAAGGGAAGTATCAGAATCATGTTGTAAGAGAAAGTGAGAGGGCATTAATTTATATGTGGTGGGGGATTGTGGAGAAGTCTAAGATTTCAGGGATTAGCAGGCATTAGCTAGGGAAAGAGCAGGAAAGAGTATGCCAGACAGAAGGAATAAGTTGTGCAAAGGCCCTGAGCTGAGTCAGAAATGAGGTTCCTGCTCTTTCTATCTCAGTGAAACATTTAATGACTACAGATGCTTCACACAGGCTGTAAGTTTTCATAATGTGAATTGGCAGTAACTGGACTGATTAATTATGAAGCTCAATTTTCATTATGAAAGCATGTTGTGACCCTCATCTACAACAACTAAAAGCCCCAGACAATATTTATTAGGCTGGCATCACAATTATTCTGTCTGGGTGGTTTGCTGTTTGTTTGTCGGTAATATGAATTTTAAGAAAGGAGGGGCTGGTGTGATGCTGTTGCCACGGTAAGAAAGAAAGAAAGGCCATTATCCTGGAGCAAAAGCCAAATCGAATCAAAGGCTGACTTTTCTAAATGATAATTAAGTTGTCTAGCTCTACATTTATAGCTACAGAATACTTTATTTCTGAAATTCCTCCAGAAAAAAAAAAAAGTAGCTTGCCATTGAGACTTTGAAATTCACTAGCTGTTTTCTAATCCCATTTCCTCATTTTAAAAAATTGCTTCTGAAACTAATCTTTAATAACCCATTAAAACATAAATATATATATTTAGTATCGGCACTCAATCTTGGAGCTACTCTGACACAGAAACTCAGCACTCTGGCACAAGAAACAAGACTCCTGCCTAAACAAACTCAATCAATGCTTCCTCCTAGCTGCATCCTCACCTTTGTTGTAAAATATCCTTATGAGCCTTTACTTGTGTGTGGTTTTAGTTAAGTGCCTAACACACTCCAGGGACTTAGTTATCTCATTATTTTAGCATCTGTTCCTTCTCTTCCCTCTCTTGCCCTACCAAAACCAAATCAGGTTCTCCTGCAGCCTTCATATACATACAATACACACACATATTTACTATGGAGTTCAAGCTATTGTACTAAGAAATTAACCCTAGGTACTACCCTTCCTGATACAGAATCTATACCTCTCACTCAGGTGTTTTTCCCCTACTTTCACTACAGATCTGTTTCCATGAAATGACTCAATAATTATTCAAATTCATTCACTGTATTAATGTTCTCAGTATTTTTACATTATTAAAAACCATAATGGGCGTCTTCTAAAAAAGGATTTAGAATTATTATATTTCTCTTGTGAGCATGCTTAAACATTTAAAAATTAATAAACCAAATAAACCATATAGTCCAATTATTCCATAATAATGTCTCCATAGAAATTACTAATCTCATCAACTATAACTTTGAAAGGTACCAATGTTTAAAGAAAGCTAATGTTAGAAAAGATATCAATAATAGGGAATACAAACATTTGTAATCATACAGAGTAGGACAAAAGTGATATAAGTAAACTGATGAAATTAGCAAATATTGGATTTATACACCTTAAAAATATTATAATTCACAACTAGTGCATCACAACTTCCAAAAGGTCATTTACTAACATCATATAACTTCATTTGGTGAGTTCTCCTTTCAATACAGCAAATTCCAATATTTTCCCAACCACCAGAATATACAAAAGAAACTATTCTACCTATGGCAATGCATGAAAGCTAAAAAGTACAACTTAAAAATAATGAAATTGTATTATCTAATATGAAGATGAAATGCAAGAATATCTAATTATTCAAGCTTCTCTTTTTATATTACCTATAGAAACTCCATTAAAATTCACATTTTATAATACACACATAGATTAATTGTTACTTTGGATTAAAATACTACCTCAGATAATTCAATAATAATTCATATGTTTATTTTGCACTCAATCACAAACATTACTTTGGAAATCTAAAAGAAAACCTATTATCCACTAAGAGAGCATAGTCATATTTTCCTTATCAATAATTTCCTGTTTGGTATTTTTTATAAGAGTGTAAATCTTTTACTGTAGGAATCAAAGATTTAGGAACACGAACACTTCTGCTAATTGATTATGGTAAGTTTGCCTTGAATGCTTTATCTTAAGGAATGAATCTCCAATCCCCTACTTACCCTTTGTAATGAAAATCCCTGTTTAGATCGAGTTCTTTTTTTTTTTTTTTTTTTTTTTTTTTTTTTTTTTTTTTTTTTTTTTTGTGTGTGTGTGTGTGTGTGTGTGAGTGCCAAGTTCATCATACTGGCTACATTTCTCAAAATCAAGGCATATCCCTCCTGCTGTCTTATACTATACTTTTTGTTCATTTTTTGGTTTTGTTTTTAAAATATTAAAAGAAACAATTAGCTACTGTATGTAATTATGATTTCAATCCTTTCCTGAACAAGTATTTAATATATCATAAAATTTGGGAATCCACAGACTCCAAAACTGCTGCCATTTTGATAGCAAGTCTTAACCCAAGCCAATCTCAGGTTGAATGCCCATTAGGGTTTATTTGTAAGGAACACAGAACTGCTCATCTTTCCAAGCTAGCTATTACAATGGCTATTTTCTAATTCTCCCTTCCACCTTTTATTGTCTGCTTCCTCTGCTCCCACATTTACTTTTAATAACCAAAGTAATGGATTAGAAATTTCATTTTCTCTAAGCTGTGATCTAAAGTATGTGTTTCTTAAAGTATGACTAAGCATCTTGCTAAGACTTTCACAAGGCTAAACCCAGTTTGTAGTACTTTCTTCTCTCTGTGGATCACATTTCTTTACACTTCAAATACTAGTCTTATATGATCAATTTTCCAATTAAGCTTGAAAAAACACCAAATAATTAGAAATGATGTTTGATGTTTCAAGGTGAACCTGAACTTCATTTCATTTTAAATGTTCTCAAAAAAGCATGGGCTTCATTTATTCCAGTCCTTGGTTTATGGAGACCCCAGACTCTAAGTAAACAGAAATTGAGCAGATAAGATAATAAAGCAAAGGATTATTTCAAATTATTTCAGTCTATAAAAAACCTTATTATGGAATCTAGCTATGTGAATAATTGGTTGAATTAATTAGACAAGTCAGTGAAATTTGGTTTGACTCATTTAAAAGTTAGCTGTCAAATTTTGCCCAACTTTGTCTTATTTTCACATTAAAAGGAGTCAAAACAAATATAACCTAATATAATATTCAATATTAAAATAGTTTGTAATAAAGATCAAAGACTCATAAATATCCTATTAATTACATTTTCTGACATTTTTATGGTCTAATTCATTTAAGCAAGTACATTCATATGTAAAAGGTGTATCTTCAAAAACTCCATAATACGGTAGTCACACATACCTGTGGGGGATACATTCCAAGACCCCAAGGGGATGCTTCAATCTGCAGATAGTACCGAAACCTGTGTATACTATGTTTTTTTCTATACATACATACCTATGATAAAGTTACCACAGGAAGAGACTGACAATTATAACAATTTACTGTAATAAAAGTTATGTGAAGGTGTTCTCTCTCTCAAAATATCTCACTGTCCTGTACTCACCTTTCTTCTTGTGATGATGTGAGATGATAAAATGCCTCCATGAGGAGATGAAATGTGGTGCACGGTGCTGCCAGGCATGGTGATGATGCAGCAGCGTTAGGCTACTGTTGACCTTCTGACACTAACGTCAGTAGGGTCATCTACTTCTGGTTGAAGGCAGGAACTAAAACCTTTGGAAAGCAAAACCACTAATAAAGGGGAACTACTGTACTAGGTCAAATATTTGAGACTTATTTTAAATTTTTAGGTAAAATAAAATTCTATAAAGTCTTGCCTGGGTTGTTTAGTTTTAATTTTTATTTTCTCAAAGTTTTATTGACTTTTGAGAGGTGGTACTTTGTTTTATTTTTCAGCTTTATTGAAGTATAATTGACAAATAAAGTGTACAATGTGATGATTTGATATACATTGTATAAGGATTCCCACAATTGAGTTAATTAACACATCCATCACCTGAGAGGTCATATTTTATAAGGGTTAAGAGTTAAAAACTCTTAGACTGGGTTTGAAATCCACCATCATCACCCTCACTAGCTAACAGATATTTGGGAGTTATCCAACCCATTTGTCTCAGTAAGGTGAGAGTTATAACACTACCTCTCTTAGGGTTGCTGTGAGGACTAACTGAGCAAAAATGAAAAAAAAAAAAAGCTGTATGTTTGATACCCACACAAACTATCCAGATTATTTAATAATATAGATTGCCAAGGGAAGAGCACCAAACTTTCTCTGCCCTGCCTCATTATTTTCCTCTATGGCACAGACCTCTGATGCTTCCAGGGTTCAGTTTAACCCATCAATTTCCTTTTCAAAGATATCTTAAATGGCTTCATAGAAAAAAAGAGGTCAACTAGGCCTTGATTGAGTTCAAAAACTTTAACCACCGAAGAGAAATTGTGTACTATTTTCTTCTGCACCCAAAGTTTTCCCATTTCATGCTTTACAAAAGGTCTAGAAAGTGGGAAGAATCTTACATGCTTTGGTTCAGAGATAACAGGAGTTTCAGACTATTTCACTAGTATTAGAGAATGCCTTGACTAAAAGGGTCATGAAATTGAACAAGCTACTTTGCTTTGAATATTGACCTTATGAGTTGACCCATTCTTAGTCCTAGCCTCCAAACTCTGATTATATTCCTTCACTTAGTATTTGTCTGTGTTGTAGAGTCAAATGTGACTTCAGAGTTTAAATGCTGCTGCACAGCAACTGTCTTGTAAAATGGTAGATGAGTTAATCTTTTAACAAGAAGAACAAAAATGTGGAATATTTACTTTAAAAAATCTATCTATGACCATGATACATCAAACAGATATGTAGACCTGGATTGATCATATCTCTAGACCATAATGGTTTATTGTTCAGTTTAGGCTGAAGAGTGGCCAAAAAGAAGGACGGAGAACTGAAATGATACAATCCACTGCTTCTGTGGGAAACACTATTAAAAACAGTCATACTTCTGGCCTATGTTCAACAGTACAGAGGACAGGCCTACTTTTCTTTCCCTCTGCTATATACTGGGGCCAGTTTAAAAATCATACATTCTGGCTCCATAAATACTTATTTCTAAGAGATAAAACAGATTGCTCATTAAGAATTACTTCCAGACTTTTCTGTGCACACCAATCTAAAGCTATTCACCTCATAATTCTGCCCGATTCCAACCAATTATATATTTTGCAAGACCTATCTTCAAATCACCCAATGCAGACACTAAAACCTTAAATAACCTTTTCTGATTTTCCTCTTTGGAGTATCTACTAAGAACCTATGGAAGCAATATTCTCCTTTACTAAATTAAATCTATTTGTCTTAGCACTGCTTGATCAGCAAGTTTTTCTAGTAGCTGTTGGGAAGTCAACAATGATACCTAATAATAACAGATAAATTGCAAGTAAAACAGAGAGTTATATCAGAAGATTTATTCTGATTGTGGCTCATTACAAGTCACAGGATAACTTTTTTCTTTCTCCTCTGCCAACCTAACATGTAACCTTCTTTTAGGGCTATACAATTTTCTCCAAGTTTCACATTTGTGTTAAAATCAAGCTTCTGTGGGTGAAGTAGCCTTTTCCCTTAGAAGTACACAACAAAAAAATAAACAAATAAAACTAAATAGAATGAAAATCTCCTGATTTTGACTAAGGTTACTAAAGGATTTCATTTTCAAATTAGTAATGTAAGATTTATAATTTAATCTTATGATTATTTTCAAGTGTTTCAAGTTCTTATTCATCTCAGTAATGTTATCTTTGTTTTTAAAAAATATATTATTTTCATTAAAGTTTATTCTGAACTAGAAAAATCACAATTATTACAGAATGTCTTTAATTTTATTTTCAATTTTATGTTTTAAAGTTTCATAGGGTATTTTTCAGGAATTTAGGACTATTTTGAACAGTGAACATTCATAGTATTTTTCTATTCCTTGTTATTTCTCACTCTGACAGATTTTAAAATTCTGCATAAGAGCAGATGATTTTATTTCACATAATAGTTGCTTCCCTAACCTTAAATGCATTGATTATATATGTGAGTATATTTTATTTCTTAAATATGGGGGAGACACTAAAAAATCTATGTCTTGTTCACCACTTAGGAATTGTAAGTTTTGGAGATTGTGATTTTTTTTCTTCTTAAATGGAAAATGTTTCAAGAAAATAAATTAACATATATGTAAACAGATGGTAGCCTTAGACTTGTTGGTTTCCTAGCTGGATGATATGAAAATATTATAAAACAAATTAAATTATTTACACTCATGAATTTTCTTCTTTAGTGAGGCACATTTAATGACTTACCATTCACACCGGGCCTGTTAAGTAAACTTCCTAAAAACTTTTCTCCTCATGGGGCCAATATTTTATTTGTTTTGCACAGTTACTTGGCCCTTCTTCATACACATTATAACTTTTATTTTCTCACCAACTTAATGCTTGCTGCTGTGGTTAGTATCTAAGGTGGTTTACAGATGATAAAATAAAACTTAGATTTTTTTTTAAGAATTATTGTTTTTAAGGTAAACAATAATTTGTTTAAGGTAAACAATAATTTATTGACTAAGCCAGCCAGACACCCTTTAGATGTTATTTTTTATATGATACACACAAATTCATTTTTGTATTCTGTCAATAGTTCATAAAATACCTGCGGTTGCTATAACTTTAAGTAAATAAGAAATTCGAACATCTTTCTATAAGCATAATACTCTGGAATTGGATCTTAAGTGGCAAGTGTTCTTATATAATACTATTTGACCATCTAAATATAAATAAAAAGTAAATATATAAATAATGATCCTGGAATTGCCAACTTGATATTTAAATACTATGATTCCCAAAATAAAATGATTTAATTTGATTCTACAGGCTAAAATAACTCTTTAAAATACAGTTAAATGTTCTGCCTGATTGATTCTCAGTTTCTAAGGAATAAAGAGACAAGAGTGGAACTGTAGGTCCCAGGCGTGTAACTATAAACCAAATCAATACTTAATTTTAAAACATCCACAAGGAAAGTTTTAGAAATGTAACATAAACTTTCTATACTAGTTCCTGAAGAGAAAAACACATATATGGACGACCTTGCTTTTACTTAAAATTGATTTTACCTGATTCCAATACTTCCTCCTCTTTTATTATTACAATCACACAAAACCATTAACTCATTATATCTCTACTCATAAAAAGGAGCCAGCACAAGGTCTTGTTAACCACATATTCATCCAGTGTGTGCAGAGCTCAAAGTTTGGGTGCCTTTCTAGAACCTAGTCACTTTAGTACACAGTTAAACTGGACTTATTGTGATCACGTTAATTTCAAGGGCAATTTATCGATATACTCCAGTTGTGGAAGTAGTATGGGCTGACTTCCATCATTTACACACATAAATAGCGCTGAGTTATCTGTCTATTATTTACAATTATTTGTTGTGTGTTTCATATGATATGGAACTTCATCAGCTAAGGACAAAATAAGTTAAGACTCAGACACTAAATTTTTGCAGTTATATTCATATTGTATGCTTTCATTAGACTGCTCAGGCTGCCACAGCAAAATACTACAGAATGGGTGACTCAAACAACAGAATTTACTTATCTCATGGTTCTAGAGGCTGGAAGTCCATGATCAAGGTGCTAGAAAATTCAGTTTCTAGTGAGAGCTCTCTTCCTGGCTTGCAGAAAACACCTTCTCTATGCACCCTCAATGGTCTTTCCTCTATATGCCAACATCATTGGACCAGAGATCCATTCTCATGACTTAACCCAACCCTAATTGCCTCCTGGAGGCCCCATCTCCAAATCCCCGCCCGGGGGGGGGGGGGGGGGGGTAGACATCAGGGCTTCAATAATGAATTTGGGTTAGAGACAATTCATTCCATCACAATACTTAAGCACAACTTATGCACTTGACTCTCCCTCCTCTCCCATAAAATATCTTAAAGAACAAAAATCAGTAGAAAGCATCTGTATAGTTGAGTTTCAACAAAAACAGAAATAAATGAAATAAAAACCTAAGATCCATCAAAATAAAAACTTGCTGAACAATAAACATGGACACTCAAGAATTTTCCAGCAGGGAAAGAAGTATCCAGCTACAGCAGTTCCTTAGACGTTTATGATAAAATACTTGGCATGAAAAAAGCAAAGGAACACTTTTAAAATAATTGCTAACTGGTAAATTTTGAATGTAATAACTGCATCAAAACTAAGCTTGGGACTTTAAAAATCCAAATTAGTAAATCCCTACTTGTGCTTCAGGGTGAAGTTCTGAAGAAAATAAAATCAGCTCAAGCATGATTCCAGGGCAGTTTTAAGAATTTTTCATTTTCAAGAAGTAATGAGAAAAGGAAAATATAGATTATTTTTGAAGGCTCAAAGAAAAAGAGATATACTTCATTCAGAATGATGAACAACATAACTGAAAGCTTTGTTTCAGATTCTTCCAGAAACAGCAAACTGCTTCTTTCAAACAGCAAAGAACTGGCAATGTTGACTATGGCTACAGAAGTAAGGAGACTGAAGGCATTCCTAAAGTAAGGATTCATTAAAATAAATGCTAGATGTCGTATTAGAAATAGCTAAAATTTTTACAGTTGGTTTTCATTCTCTTTTTGTATTAAGTGATTAACTGAGGTTTAACAACATAAGATGGCTATTTTAAAAAATAGGTGAGGTCTTTACATATGTTTCAATAACTATCTGTCCATCATTCCTCCATGTCTTATCTATTCCTAAGGTTCACACCGAAACTGCTGTGCTGACCCTGCAACTCTAATAAGCAACATTTGATCCTGACAACAGTCAGGAGAAATAGGCTATCCTAGAGAAAAATAAAGACACATTTAGGTTACTCAACAACTTTCAATCAAGTGTGCCTTACAGAGAATGCTACAGCCAATTCAGGAAAGAAGCATACTTGTAAAAAGTTTTATTAGCATGATGAAAAAATTTTGTGTAAGTAATATGATGAGTTAGATGACATAGTTGGTATTTCAATCTCCCCCTGTCTCCCCACTTTCCCGTTCAGACAATTCAATTATGCTCTAAAAAATTCAGAAGCCTTATGGTAAAAAATCTCCATGGTCTTTATGAGTGTGACCTTCAAAATTAAAATGCTAAATTGAAAAAGTGTCAATTTGCATAAGTATTGCAGTCTTGCTATTTTACAAGAAACTCAGCTATAGGCAATATCCTATGCTATAACTGTGACCTTGCACCTATAAAATGGGAGAGAATAGCATTTAAGCTCAATGAACTACTCACATTTGGAAGATACTAAAAACAGCCTAAGTCTGTAAACATGGTAGCTATATAACTTTCTGCTAATGAGGTTGTAACTGAGAAGCTTTTAAAGTAAGGTTTTTTTAGCTGAATCCTTACTAAAGCAAACCGAAGTGTCACATCTCATTATGTAACAAAGAAATAAAATATTATGTACATTACATGTATATATACATATATATGCACACATATACTTTTATATATATATTTCAATATTACGAATATATTTACATTGGCCTATACACTAATTTACCTAATTATTTCTCATTTTATTGCCAAAGCAATAGTACAGACCGTCAAATGAATCCACATCTCAGTAAATACTAGAATAATTTAAAAGGCAAACCAGTTCAGCAGCAGACATACTATATGAAATAATTCATTTTATTTTATTTTTTAAGTTTATTTCTTTTGAGAGAGAGAGAGAGGGAAGGGCAGAAAGAGAGGGAGAGAGAGAATCCCAGGCAGGCTCCATACTGTTGGTTCAGAGCCCAACATAGGGCTCGATCTGGTGAGCTGAAATCAAAAGTTGGACACTTAACCAACTGAGCCACACAGGCACACAATGAAATAGTTTTTTTAAGAAAAAATCTGCTGTTTGCTGAATGGCAACTGCTTTAAACCATAACACAGGGGCGCCTGGGTGGCGCAGTCGGTTAAGCGTCCGACTTCAGCCAGGTCACGATCTCGCGGTCCGTGAGTTCGAGCCCCGCGTCGGGCTCTGGGCTGATGGCTCAGAGCCTGGAGCCTGTTTCCGATTCTGTGTCTCCCTCTCTCTCTGCCCCTCCCCCGTCCATGCTCTGTCTCTCTCTGTCCCAAAAAATAAATAAACGTTTGGAAAAAAAAAAACAAAAACATAACACAATGAATAGGTTGGGGATAAAGGGATACAACATAAGCAGTAACTCTTTAACCCTTCCTTGTTCTTGTGGAATGTTCACTATTGCTTGCACCCATTTTACCTATTTATCTTTCTTTCTTCCTTTCTCTTTCTTTTTCTTTCTTTTCTTCTTCCTTCCTTCCTTCCTTCCTTCCTTCCTTCCTTCCTCTTTTGTCTTCCTATTAAAAGTGCTTTCCTTTAAATATACAACATTACACCATGTATTCTGTATTTGCTACAGAATGAAATAAAGTTGTGTAAATAGTTCCACTGGACATGGATACTTGCTGTTAAGGTATTAACACTCCATGAGCTTATTTATCACTTTGTATTATGCTCCACTGAGTCTACTTGAATAAAGAGCAAATGAAGAAATTTTTAAGACATATGGCCTTCATTTCTTCTTGGGTCCAATCCCCCTTTCCTAATATGGTATATTGACAGAGCATATTTAATGGCTTCACCAAAAAAAAATTCACTGTAGAAGCAAAATACAGATTTTATGTTCTGCTTCCCACCAAATCCTTTATGCTTTATTGATGGAGAAAATCTTCCTCTGCTCATGGATGAAATACTCCGCATGATTCCTGACTTTTCTTCTCACTCATGGATAACACAGTCATGGGTCCCCCTCTCCACTTACTAACAATGGTAAGTCTCATATACTAATCATGAGCTAGATTTGATTTAGTGTTAAGTTGCCAACTTCCTCGATTCAGACCCTGCTTCAAGCTGGAATTTCTACAGTGGGATATGAGAGAGTGATTAGTTTCTATTTATAGTTTCTCTGGTTTATAGTTTTCATTTTCCTTCCTTTCCTTAAGAACCTTTGACTCAGCTCCAGCAGGGAGGTGCTACTCTTAAGAACCTTTGTCTGATTCAGCCCTGGCAGGGAGGTGGATTGTGGAGAGGAGTGACAATGAAATAGGAAACTCTTAGGGGACTATTTTTGTTTAATTTATTTAATGTTTATTAAGTTTTGAGAGAGAGAGACAGAGACAGAGACAGAGCAGAAGCAGGGGAGGAGCAGAGAGAGAAGGAGACACAGAATCTGAAGCAATCTGAAGTCTTTCCAGAAAATCCAAGTCCGGGTAGTGCGTGAGCTGCAGAAAAAGTTCAGTGGGAAGCACGTGGTCTTTATTGCTCAGAGGAGAATTCTGCCTGAGCCAACTCGAAAAAGCCGTACAAAAAAATCAGCAAAAGCGTCCCAGAAGCCGCACTTTGACCACCGTGCACGACGCGATCCTGGAGGACTTGGTTTTCCCAAGCGAGATTATGGGCAAGAGAATCCGTGTGAAACTGGACAGCAGCCGGCTCATAAAGGTTCACTTGGATAAAGCACAGCAGAACAATGTGGAACACAAGGTGGAAACCTTCTCGGGCTTCTATAAGAAGCTCACGGGCAAGGATGTTAACTTTGAGTTCCCAGAGTTTCAATTGTAGACAAAATGATTAAATAAAACATTGACAGTAAAAAAAAAAAAAAAAAAAAAGAGCTCAAACCCATGAACCGCAGATCACTACCTGCACCAAAGCCCCTCCAAGGGACTACTTTTAAGTTAGGTTACCCTCTCTACATCTAGGAGGTGATTATAAGTCAACAGGAAATGATGCTGTAAGGATGAAATTGTAAGTTAATTAAAAAAATACATTAAATCAGAAATAGCTTTTAAAAAGGTGATATATTGGTGCATTTGAGTGGCTCAGTCGGTTAAGTGTCTGATTCTTGATTTCAGCTCAGGTAATGATCTTGATCATGACATTCAATGTTGAATGTTTTGAAGATGATGCCTGGGCATATGTGGTGATTATGAAGTCACCATCATTACCTGAGTGGATCCTGAGAAACTTAACAGAAGACCATGGGAGAGGAGAAGGAAAAAAAAAAGTTAGAGAGGGAGAGAGCCAAACCGTAAGAAACTCTGAAAAAAACGAGAATAAACTGAGGGTGAGGGTTGATGGGAGGTGGGAGGGAGGGAGCGTGGGTGATGGGCATTGAGGAGGGCACCTGTTGGGATGAGCACTGGGTGTTGTATGGAAACTAATTTGACAATAAATTTCATATTAAAAAAAATAGAACAATTTCAAAACAAGCAGTAGTCTGACTATAAGGAGTGAGTGATAAGAAAACTCTGGCAGAAGACACAGAGTATTTTATTAAGGATATTTAAAATGAGGGGCACCTGGGTGGCTCAGTCGGTTGAGCATCCGACTTCGGCTCAGGTCATGATCTCACAGTTTGTGGGTTCGAGCCCCGCATCAGGCTCTGGGCTGACAGCTCAGAGTCTGGAGGCTATCTCTCTCTCTCTCTGCCCCTACCCTGTCACACTCTGTCTGTGTCTCTCTCAAAAATAAACATCAAAAAAAAAGGATATTTAAAGTGAAAGAAAAATCAACAGAAAAAGAAAAATAACTTTAGGGACTAGCAGAGTCCCTTAGGATGTGGAAAACTTGAAGATTATTTCTAAGCATGGAGAGGTAGATACAGTTACACAGGTAATTATGATAGAAGAGGATTAGGGTATGAATGAAGTTATGGATAGGAAAAAGCAAAGTAGGGGGTTCCTGGGTGGTTCAGTTAGTTCAGCATCTGGCCCTTGGTTTTGGCGGAGGTCATGATCTCACAGTTCATGAGTTCGAGCCCTGCACTGGGCTCTGTGCTGACAGCACAGAGCTTCCTTGGGATTCTCTCTCTCTCCCTCTCACTCTGCCCCTCACCTGTTCTCTCTCTCTCTAGATCTAAATAAATAAACAAACAAACAAACAAACAAACAAACTTATTTTTTTAAAAAGACAGGAGTAATGATAGAGGTGGATGTTTCATAGGTAAGAAAAGGGGAAGTTCAAATTGAAGGTCTTTAAGTTAGTAGAGAAAATTTCTTTCATAACTGAAAAGAAAGGGTAGTGTTAAGGTTGCTGAGACTAAAAGATATTTGGAAACGTTGAATGGAAAACAAAATGGAAGATCCATAAAAGATGCCAGATGACTGTGAGAACTTACACACAACTAAGATAAATATAAATTTGTCCTTGAAAAAGTAGGATCTAAACTTAATTTTTTGGACAACTTTTCTAAAGTTATTGCATTTGCGTGAAGAAAATGTAAAGGTAAGTACTAGCTAATACACTGAGTTTAAGCTATAAGAAAGCAATAATAGTAAAGTCAGAGATCATTTAAGAAAGGTAACCATAGCATTGAGTCAAAAAGACTCATTACTTACAAATAATACCAGAAACTTACTAGACAAAAGGAATAGGAGTTTGAACTCAGTGCAGATTTGAAAATTCAAAGTTAGGTTTCCCTGCTACACTATTCTGTAGGCTGAAAAGCGGAGATGCATTGGAGCACTCCAATTCAATTTGAGAAAGCAGTGACCCAGGCATATGCAATGTGAAAATTTCACTGTCCACTTCCCCAAAGTTCTTTGCTTATAGGCATGCCTCATTATGTAGGAAAAGTTCAGTAGATATTGCTAACTATGTTAGTTTAAGTTACTCATATTAAATTTCAGATGTTAGTTCTCAATCCCAACTATGACATAGGGAAGCTGGAAAAGAAAAAAAAAAATGGGCTTGAATAAAAAGGTTTTGATTTCTAGGATGATTGGATTTAGACTCTAAAATGACAGGTTATAAATTTCTTCCCATTGCTTTGAATGGAAAACTAAAATAAAAATATGACTAAGGAAGACAGCAATGCATTTAGAATAAGAAACTCATCAAACTTTTCAACAAAGAAGGATTGAATGACCAAGAGCAATGGTCGTAGAGATTAATTTACTACTTTGAGGTCCTAAATATTGGATAAATCTTTAGACACAATTGTGAATGAAGTATCTATTAGGATTCAGTATTATCGGTGTTCCCTCTCTATCAAAATCAAAAGTGTCATTAAAGTATAGCTATAAATACAGGTTTGGATATATGAAATTTTCTTGTTTCCTGTCATGGTAAGAGATATTCAGCTGCTTTGTAACAACCTAGGAAAATTCAAATTATAAAAGGTTCAAGCTTGATTTATACTGCTTCTTCAATAAACCATTTTCCCAGATAAGAAAATTTCTCTTCTTACTAAGTCTATATACAATGATTTGAATCAAATATCATTAAGGTGGGAATAATCACACATCTTAAAAGCTGGTTACAATGAATCATCTGATTGAAGAACTACTTTGCAATATCATAGGGAGGAAATTAACTTACATTAAGAATATTATAAATTGTATTACATGAAATTACCACACTAAAGATTTGTGGAACCATACTTATAAATAGAATGATCTACTCCAAAAAATTATGTCTTACATATATTTTAGCAAATCTAACCACTAGAGAACAAAGCTTTGCTTTGGGAAACAAAACAAAGCAAGACAAAACAGTACTGAATAATATAAAAAAAATGGTCTGGGAAAAGTATGGTAGATGCATAAATGCAATTTTTAGAGAAAGTTTTTACATTAAATTTTAAAATATGTTAAACACTTTTACCTACTTAAACAACAGTTTGATATGTTTCCTTTGGCTGGGTTTCTAGTCTCATTTAAAGAAAAGATAATTTTAGCATTTTTTAGGCAAAAAGATGTCATATCTATTGTGCTTTGGACTTAAAAATATTTATTTATTCATAGCATCTCTAAAATTTTCTTTTCTAAAGCTATTTTGCTTTGTTTATTTAAATACATAATTGTATCAACAGAATCTTCAATTATACATGTGCACACGCACACACACACACACACACACCTACTGGTTCATCTAATGTTTGTTTCGTTATACATATACCATCATTCTTCCAATCTAGCAAAATATATTGGGCTGAGTCTTTATCCTATTTCGTCTTTTTTTTTTTTTTTTTTGAAATCTGGTTCAGTCTGCTATTATAATTCCAATGATTGTTTAAGTGCACCAGAGATTCCTAGAAAAGAAAGAACAATTTTCACTAAAGACCAAAATTTTGAGGGACAAAATATGAAATTTATAGCCAAACAATTGTTAGGACATCTTAATAAGTAGTTAAAAAAAACTGAATGGATGATTAAAAATAATATTTTTTAAATCATCTTGTATTTCCATTTCATGCACTCTCACACCCATGAGATCAGACTTTTGTTGCAAGGAGATTCTGAAAGATTTTCTCCTGTTTTTTTTTTTTTTTTTTTAAATTTAACGTTTATTTATTTTTGAGACACAGAGAGACAGAGCGTGAATGGGGGAGGGTCAGAGAGAGGGAGACACAGAATCTGAAACAGGCTTCAGGCTCTGAGCTGTCAGCACAGAGCCTGATGCGGGGCTCGAACTCACAAACTGCGAGATCATGACCTGAGCCGAAGTCGGCCGCTTAACCGACTGAGCCACCCAGGCACTCCCGATTTTCTCCTTTTTATAACTAATCATTGTGTTAATTCTTTACTTAACTATGTTGATATTCTCACCTAAATTCATCGGAGACATTCTCAGTCAGATCCTCCTTCCAGGTGTAATTTTTCATATTTTATCTCACATTTGATTGAGTACTTTCAGATGGATACCATTACACAGGCAAATATGACATATGTGCAATGTGCTTAACCATTCTAAATGTAGATAAATAATACATTATTTATAATTTGTAAGACTAGAGTCTGAGGGTATATCAAGACAACTCAATATGATTCATTTCAACTTACAAGTTTTAATGAAAGGAGTGTACCATATCATCACAATGATATAAGTCTTGCTTATAAAGAATAGATGATAATTTAGAGAAAATGCTTTATACAATTAAAGAATATCTGAGGAGTTGTATGTCAAGGAAAGCATAATTGTAGGAGGTTAGAACTAGAATAGACCTTAGAAAAAAATAGATATTGCAACCTCTTTAGGAATTCAGAGAGCTGTCCAAAGACTCGCAGAGGCAGATAATGGCAAAACTGAGACCATGAACCAAGCCTCCTAGTTCTTAATGAACTGCCCTTCTCTGTGCTTCTTTCTAGCTTTCTGTGTTGGGTATCAAATTTAATCCAGTGTATGTCATAGGTAAGCAGCTATATCTAGCCCTTTTTTAGATCACTTTTTCCTCCCACTGAAAACACAACTATACTTAACAGATTCTAACATTAAAGTCTTCTTTCTCCTGCTTGCCATGAACCAGTAACTTCCCAGGCAAGCAAGCAACATTATCAGACAAGGTTATCATGCCTGGAAAACAGGTGTCATTCTATTACTGTAATCTCATTTTCACATAAGCACATTTTCAATGAAACAAAGTACAAAATAATCTAATAACCTGATTGTCTGGACAAATTCCTTAATATCATAGCAGCAAGCCTGAAACAACAAGCTTACATAAAAGTAGTAATGATATTAAATATTTAAAATTGTGTTTAATATTAAAACACTATTCCAAGAAAAAAATCCACAATCTATGTTATTATTTCACTTTGTTTTATCTGAATCTTACATGTTATTCCAAGTAAGATTGAGGTTAATGGTTCAGAAGAAAAGAAGGAAGAACCATAAACAAAAATACTTCATTTAATTTTCAACATGTGATAAGTGCAATGGATTCATAACCTATTCTTTTTATTTTAACACCTGTAGAAATAAGTATTGTTATTAAAAAACTTCCTTGAAAAGTGGCTGCAGAAACATACAACCTTCAACGGATTCTATGGAGTCTTTCTGAGACAAATATAGTTACTGCTTTTCTTGCAGATTCCTTTTATCTTCCAGAACTATAAATGTATGTTATTGCTTCTTCATCTCTCTATTTGCTTCAGAAATTTCATTGTTCTTAGTATGAAGACAGCAGCTTGAGAATTGTCTTTAATTCCTTCCTAAGATTAGGACACACTAGGAGAAAATCAAAACTCACTAATTTCAATCGCCAGTTCCTAACTAGCTTAAACAACAAACCCAAAATTGGCACTGAGAAAGAACATATTTATTTTCATGTTTTTAAAACAAGAAAATGTGGCAATTAGGACAATGGGAATAATTTGGACTGGCTTATGCCTGTTTGTAAAAGCCTATTTATATTAGTAGTATTCTTAAACTATAATTAGAAAGCCCTTTTTTTTCAAACTATCAAGCTTATAGATAACAAAATGAAAACATTGGTGTTACTGCTTAGGAGTCCACAATATAAAATTTCCATTATGTACACTGATAGGAATCAAAGGTTGGAAATGAATACTTCTAGAACGTGCCCATTCCCCAACTGGGGAAACATGTGAGATAATGCAACTCTAAAACACCAGGAGATTAATTTTCAGTTTGGTGTTAGAATAAAAAGGAGGTATTTTACACTTGTAATTTCCACCAGCACTTTTAATATCCATGTGTATAAAAATTATATACAAAACACCGGAATCTTGTTTCTCATGGTGAGAAAAATCCTACATGCCTACTTTATGACACTTGGGAATAATTCTTTTAATTACAGATATGTGTCTAGTCAGTAAAGTAAATATAGTTGATAAAGTTTATAAACAAAATCTAAAAGGATGAAAAGTAGGGAAAAAAATCTTTCTTATATTTAACTTTTTGTTTATTACGGTAGCCATGGTAATTAACTGTTCTTTATGGGAGGACATTCTTTTCCTGAAGTAACCACTTTTTGATGTGGAATTCTTTTCTTTGGAAACAAAATTAGTTTATGCACAATTTAAAAATACTGTAAACAAGCAAAACTGCTTTTTTTCTCTAATCAAAAGCGATATAATCAAGTCTTAATTACTTCAAAAAGGCTGCCTATTAATTTAGACACTTAAGGGTACTGTTTAACCTATGAATAAATATATGTAGAAATAGGAAGGGGCGCCTGGGTGGCTTGGTCGGTTAAGCGTCCGACTTCCGCTCAGGTCATGATCTCACGGTCCGTGAGTTAGAGCCCCGCGTCGGGCTCTGTGCTGACAGCTCAGAGCCTGGAGCCTGTTTCAGATTCTGTGTCTCCCTCTCTCTCTCTGCTCCTCCCCTGTTCATGCTCTGTCTCTCTCTGTCTCAAAATTAAATAAACGTTAAAAAATTTAAAAAAAAAAAAGAAATAGGAAAATGTGAAGAGCCCTATATACCTGGTTTTCACAACTTTCCACTCTGTTTTTACTTTACATTGCAAATATTAGATCTATGATTTTTCAATACATATGTTAATTCCAATAATTTATTATTCATGGATAGAAAACTATTTTCAAAATCATGATATAGTCAGTAAAACTATAAGTATTATCTTTGGGAATATGAAAGTAAAAAGAGGCACAGTGTATAAATTGGTTATTCTATCCTGTTGCATACACTATTTGGTTTTTTGGGTTTAATTTTGACTTCCTGAGCAGGAGTAAAAGGTAGTTCCACAAATTTGGCAATCGTTTGGAACAACATGCAGATTTCTCAGGCATCGGCGTGCACTGAACATGACTTACATGACCCTGAGCTGGTCATTCAACATTTCTAAGCTTTAGTTTTCTCATCTGTGCAATGCCTATCTCACTAAGTTGTTTTGAGGATTAAGTAAGATAACCCATGAAAAGCAGGTAGCACAGTGTCTGGCACGTACCTGGAGCTAAGTGCATTAGCTATTATAGTTATAATTGTTAGATTTATTTTGGCTTCTCGTACTAGCTTTTATAGAAATTAACATGTGGCTTCATTTCTTTTCTCTCTTCTCAAAGCTTAGCAGAACGTGAACTTAATATCATGAGAAAAAAATGATTCATTAACATAATTATACCAACATGTATAAAGTACTCTTATTAAGTCAATTTGTCTCAAATATTAATTAGTATTAAGCACAGTGTTAGAAATAGGATGGTATGAAAAGATGAGTAAGATCCAACATGGGTGCACAGAGACATGAGAGTTTAATGGGGACTGGCAGACACAGAACATTCATGACAAATAAGTAATGATAAATATAAAAATACTCATTTCATTTTGTAATCCAAATTATGGAAGTTCTGATAGTTCTACAGTCACAGAAACATTTTTCATTCCACAAAATCCCTTACTGATATGACCAGGAGAATTACTGATTTTGCAACACAGCTTCTGAGAGTCAAGCAAAGAAGAATGCAGAGAACAGTAAGGATTATCGTCCAATTTCCTGAAATGTTTGTGGCAGGAATTTGCACATACATACATCCCAGTGCTTCCTTCAAGAGATAGATAATGAGAAGGTAATTGATTTTTCCTGATCACTTACCATGTGCTAGGTTGTTTTCATTTTGGTGATGATCAAGTCTTCAGAGTAATTCACTGTAATTCCGTGAAGAGGAATTATTTTACACGCAGAAAAAATGGAATTCTGAGCTATCAATATGAGGTCACAGAGTGGCTAAATAACAGAGTGAAATTTTAAATTCATTTGTTTTATTCCATATCCCATGGTCTCCATCACACAGGGCAGCCTATTTCATTCTCAGACTTGAGCATTATTGAAATAAACCTAATTCTTTACATTTTTTTTAAATTTTTACCTATTGTTAGAATATTGATGGCTCTGAGTTTTATTATTTTTTTCTTTTTATCTACCTCTTGGCTTATTTTTTTCCTATATAATTATTTGAAAATGCAAAGTGATCATCAGAGTTCTATCCTCAGTATATCTTCATTATAGTTTATATCTTCATTACCTTTTCCATAATTCACTTTATTCATAAAATATTCACTATTCTGAAACTAATATAACATATGCACTATTTTCATGTTTTATTTATAACAGCCCAGTTTTTTTTTCTTCTAAAGTCCCACCAAGTTTTCTAATCATCAACTGAATCTGAGTTGACATATTATTCATACGGCTTGGCTAATATTTTGACACATTAATAGTGATTTGGTTTCTTCCCCTTTATATTGAAACAAATGGCTAAGTTCATGACCCTTGATTCAAAGGAACATGGGTCTTGGTCACTAACATTAAGGGAGACAAGCTTTCCTGACCAAAAAATAATTTCCCCCACATTTCCAGCTACAAGATAATAAATTCTGGGGATCTAAGGTACAGCATGGTGACTATAATTAACAGTACCATATTATATTCTGGAGAGTTGTCAAGAGAGATCTTAAATGTTACTGCCACACACACAAAAAGTAATTATGTGAAGGAATGGAGATGTTAACTAACCTCACTGTGGTTATCATTTGGCAATATATATGTATATCAAATCACCACATTGTACACTTTAAGCTTACATATGTTATATGTCAATAAATCTCAATAGAGCTAGAAAAAAACTATTGTAATCTACTTTTTTTTTTTAATTTTTTTTTTCAACGTTTATTTATTTTTGGGACAGAGAGAGACAGAGCATGAACGGGGGAGGGGCAGAGAGAGGGAGACACAGAATCGGAAACAGGCTCCAGGCTCTGAGCCATCAGCCCAGAGCCTGACGCGGGGCTCGAACTCACGGACCGCGAGATCGTGACCTGGCTGAAGTCGGACGCTTAACCGACTGCGCCACCCAGGCGCCCCTGTAATCTACTTTTTAAAGACATTATTGCATTAAATAATTTAAAACCTGAACTATAGCGGTGGCAAAGAGAATGGGGAAGAATCGTGTAAATATAAAAGTCAGTAACAATAACACATCTATACATGAATATGGAATAACAAGAGCTAAGCCACTACAATTACCCTGGTCCAATTTGTCTTTCTTTTGAGCAATATCTAAATCTGTCATTTAAATGAGCAAAGGGTAGCTGCAAACAGAACAGTATCCAGAAAACTTTGGTTTTAGAAGGTCTAATCTGTATCTGGACAGAGATGGTTACTAAAAATTTTGAGGCCTGCCTCATTAATTCAGTAGGAATGACTCACATACACGAAGTGCCATACATAGGTGAAATGACAGGTCGAATGATGAAAAATATAAAGATAAAAACAACTAATTTCTCAAGACTGGAGACAGTAATCTGTAGGTTACTAAAGAAAATGGATCTACTCCATCTTCCCAAAAGTAAGAAAATGGCAGGATGCAATGCCCCAACTGTGTGTGTGCATGTATGTGTATACGTGCATATATATGTGTATATATGTATAAATACATATGTATATATGTGTGTGCATGTGTGCCTGTGTATGAAGGTATGTATATATATAATATATATAATTTATTGCTAATTTCAGTGCTGGGACCTCTGCAGTTCATCCTCTACTCCTTTGCTTCCTCTGTTCTCCACCTGAAAAAGCCCTACAATTAGAGGTAGTTTGGAAAAGATGTCACGGTTTTAGATTTCAGCTTTTTGGAACTCTTCTAGTCAGTATGAGTAATATATCTGTGCTCCTGTTTCTTTTTATTACTCATGTGACGTGCCCAGTGAAAATCCTCCTCCTTTCTGTACCTGCCTCGTTGACTACCACCCTTGGCAGAGGCAGAGCTTGCAACCCTTTCAGCTCTCCTCTCAAATAGGTTCTTGGCGAGGAATTTGAGTTTTCTCCAAAACCCCTTTTCCCCTACTCTTTCTAGTATTGCTTTCTTTTCTTTTCCCTTTCACTCGAGTTCCTTCTTTTAGCATCACCTCCACGGCTACCCACCCACATTTTCTCTGATACATCCTTCTTTTTGGATGGCAAGAAGCCATCTGAGGCAATGACTCAAAATGAGTCTCTGATCTACTTCACTTAGAGTTTTAGATGTTAATGTATTTATTCCTCAGGAACCCAGGAAGTCAGTATTGCATACTCAGCCTTGCCACATGGTACATCTAGGAAGATGGGACCCTAGAAAGCATAAAGAGTGCCAACCTGACACAGAGAGTCACCAAGAGCCACTAGACCCAAAGGTTTCGATGGCCAGGATTACGGACTTATCATTACTAGCAAACTGTGTGTGAATGAATCCCCTAAATCATGGAGCTACATAAAACTCTGAAATTGCTACTCAGCTTTGGAGTTGCAGAAGGCCAAATAAACCGAACCAAAACAAAACAAAACAGGGTTTACAACCAACCTAAATGAATGGTGCCTCAAAACCAGAAGTTCAAATAAAGAAAATGAAGTTAACAAAGCTTAACTATTGCACATTTGAGTTGGTGGAGTAAGATTTATACCTCCTATCCTTGGTGGTCAGAGTTGGGAATGGGTCGAGGTTGTTACAGGAAATGTGTGTGTGTGAGCACATGTGCATGTGTGTTGTGTGTGTGTGCGTGTGCGTTTAGAAAAGGAAGAATATGAGAAGAAACATCAAAGAAAGGGAAACTAGAAGGTAAGTGGAAAAGTAGGTGAGAGTATGGGGAGTGTGTAGTGAAAAATGAGTAAACTGAGGAATTGTACCCACATTAGTCAGGTATTTGGAATTACTCTTTCTAAGCAGATTCAGATTGAGATCTTTCTCTCCTTAATCCTGGATTTCCTGTAGAATTTGTCCTCTGAAAGTTATGTGGCTTTCATTTTCAGCAAATGCCATCAGGCTGTCAGCTAGTCAGTACAAAGACTAGATTTCACTCCTGTGCATGACAGCACCACACAGACTGTTTTTCAATCAGGACACCATCACTGTTACATGATGCTTATACTTTTACCATATAGCCCATTGAACCATATCCTGTATTTTTCTATGCACAAACATGATGATGCCATGTTATTATCATCTACCAATCAGAAAATAATTTCAGTAGTAATTATATACTTGAAGGTGGCAGAATTGATCAACTTATTCTGTGTGGTGGTTAAATTTATGTGTCAATTTAGCTGGACACAGTATCCATATTTGGTTCAATATTATTTTTGAATTTTCTGTGAAGGCAATTTTTTGGATAAGATTATCATTTACATCAGTAGACTTTGAGTAAAACATTACCGTCCATAATGTGGACGGGCTTCATCCGATAACTTGAAGGACTTAATAGAACAAAAGCCAGGAAGGAATTCTGCTACCAAACTGCTTTGGACTCAAACTGCAACTCTTCCCTGGGCCTACCCTAGAGACATGGGTCCTGCCAAGCCTTCACAATCTTGTGAGCCAATTCCTTAAAATAAGTCTCTTTCTTTCTCTTTCATTTTTTAAAAAAGAAAAAATTATTTATCTGCAGCATGGTCCAGTGTCCCTCAGTTCAATATAGCACAGGAATATGAAAGAGTCATTTATGCCATAGCAGAGTGCCATGCCTCTTCTCCCCAGAGGCCCATGCCCAGGACCAAACTGAACACACAAACAGGCAAACTCAGGATCTAGTCCACTCCTCAGCATATCTCACCCTTCCCCCACCACTTCAAGCTCTCTAATTGCAGCCTTATATATATGATAGATGGATGGATAGATATAGATAGATAGATAGATAGATAGATAGATAGATAGATATAAGAAATCTATAGATGTACAGACATAGATAGAGATCTATATATCTCCTATTGGGTGTGTTTCTATCCATAACCCTGATTAAGACATCGAACATTAAAATCAGTACTTGAAATGATTATATAAGCAAAAATAGATTCTTTTTTGGAGAAAGGATTTTAACTCCCTTGTGGTATTTCAAATTATAAGAAAGCATTCTAGAAAACCTGCTTTTATGTTTTTACAGAGAACAAAACAAGCGAGGTTTGAAAACAAACTTTATTCTATTTATCCTATCTCCCCTCTTCCACAGATTACAGAAGCACATCTTCCTTTGAGCAAATTGATCACACAGGAGAGTAACATTTTAGTTCACTGTGCTTACAGTTTATTAGTAAAGAGAAGTTGATAGACTTATTAAAAGGTTCAGTTTTTGACTAAGTTCAGTCTTATAAAAAGATACAGTATCATATATGTCACTTGTTTTTGACGCCAAAATGGGATCAGCAGAATCTTGAAAAAGCTAGCTTTTTAAACAAGGGAAATGTCAGTGAAAGGCAACAGAAGTCCTCGAGAAGCCATAAAAATATATATTGATTTTGGCCTTTTATATCTTTATATGATTTTCCCATTGAGCATGTAAAATAATGTCACATGACTCTGGATTGGGATGAATATTTTCCTGAAAAGAATGGGAATTCCCACTATAATCAGAGATCAAAGGTAAGACAGAGAGACATCTTGAATAGACCCAAGAAAATATGGCTGGTATTAAGTTTCATAGTGATATCTAACAGCAAGTTTTAACGTTATTCATATTATAGTTCTATTCCTCCAGTTGCATGGAAAGTTTTGTTCAAAGTTTCAGTCTGACCTCAACAGTGTGGGTCTGTATTCTTGTTAAAGCCAATGGGACATTAGCACCAGTGATTCAGGGATATTACTTGCTCCAGAAAATCTGGTACCAGCAATAGTTCCCGAACTATTGGGAAACATGAGCAGACTGCAGCCTGAAAAAGAAAGCTAACCACATGGATCTCAAATGGGACTAATGCCTCGAAAGTGCATATATAGGAAGTAGGGAGGGTGGTGGTTTTGACTGGCTTCACTGAAGACAACTCCAGGCATTTACTAAGTATGCCAAGGATGGAAACACTCATGCCACATAGAGAAAGTACTCCAGATGACAATACAATGACTAATGTAAATTCAAGTATGGGTCACCTACTAAAGGGCAGGAAACTTCAAATTAGGAGTGTGAGTATTGAAGGCATAGGTCTTACCTCCTGCTTCTTCTTTGTCATCTTTTTTTTTTAATGCTTATTTATTTATTATTTATTTTTTAAAAGAGAGAGACAGATTGGGGTGCCTGGGTGGCGCGGTCGGTTAAGTGTCTGACTTCAGCCAGGTCACGATCTCGCAGTCCGTGAGTTCGAGCCCCACTTCAGGCTCTGGGCTGACGGCTCAGAGCCTGGAGCCTGTTTCTGATTCTGTGTCTCCCTCTCTCTCTGCCCCTCCCCTGTTCATGCTCTGTCTCTCTCTGTCCCAAAAATAAATAAACGTTGAAAAAAAAATTTAAAAAAAAAAAAAAAAGAGAGAGAGAGAGAGACAGAGAGTGAGTAGGGGAGGGGCAGAGAGAGGGAGACACAGAATCCAAAGCAGGCTCCAGGCTCCGAGCTATGAGCTGTCAGCACAGAGCCCTACATGGGGCTCAAACCCACAAACCATGAGGTCATGACCCAAGCCAAAGTCGGAAGCTTAATCTACTGAGCCACTCAGGGGCCCCCCTCTTGCTTCTTCTGCCATGCCATTCTGATGGTGGGATGGGTAACAAAAAAGTTCTGATAATACACATGTAGACTCGTGAAATCAATAGAACAATTTGAGTTCAACCAGTGATAGAACTTAAGAACATCTGAGTTACATTTAAACTTTAGATAGTTCCATGTATACTCTAAATTTAAAATTAAGCAAAAGCTTATTAGCCTCTTCAAAACATAAGAAACATATTAGGTCAGCAAGGAAATAACCTTGGACAGAATTATAATATGGTTCTCTTTTTGCAAATTCAGTAGAAAGATTGAAGAAATGTTCATTTTCAAAACAGATATAGGAAATAAAAGTCCCACTCTAGGGAGTGAAATGGAGGAGGGTGTTGGGGTAAGACTTTTATTTTATATATAATAGCATTCTGTCCTTTTTGACTTTTTTAAGTTTATTTTATTATTTATTTTGAGAGAAAGAGAGAGAGAGAGGGAGAGAGAAAGAGCAGGGAAGGGGTCAAGAGAGAGGGAGAGAATCCCAAGCAGGTGATGCAGGGCTCAAACTCCTCAACCATGAGATCATGACCTGAGCTGAGATCAAGTCAGATGCTTAACTGACAAGCCACGGAGGCCCACCTGTCCTTTTTGATTTTTTAACTTCCGCACATTAAAAGACATTCAGAAAAAAAAAAGTAAAGCCACAGACTTTAAGTTAAAATGTGTCTATCCATCAAATCTCTTTGAAAAGTAACTATGATCTGTAAGCAGCAAATGCATTAGAGATAGTATTTCAAAAGAATTGCTTTGCAAAGTATAGATCCCTTTGAATTGTGAATAATAACATCCAATTTACAACCTCAGATTTAGTAATTTGGATTTCAGTAAAGTCATATTCAGCCCTAATGATTTAACTAGATAATCATTAGCACATTGTTATACATATAGAAAATAATCAACAAATATGTATTGAATGAAGGTAGTCAGAAGTGTTTTTAATTACCTCATAAAAACAAATATCCCAACATGATTTCCACCCTCTTGTCACACATACATGTACACACACACACATACACACATACACACTTATTTGTTAATGATGTCTATTAGCAATAGAAAGCATAATTTAATTAATTTGCTTTAAGTAGACTATTTATACTGACTTTTGAAAAACAGTTAACACTTAAAAAATACATTTTAATTATATAAATAGTGACTAACACTTAAATCTTCAAATGATTAGTCTATGAAAATGTTTACATTACTTATTTATTGCCACATATTTCTTTTGAAACAATTTGATAACACTAAAATATTCTCCAGCATCCACATTCACAGAAATGTTTAATAAAACTTTTTCACTGATCTTGATAACAAGAATATTAATTGAAATGTTTTATTAAATGTCACATTGAAATAGTTCACTCATAGCTTACTGTTATTTGCCTCTGAGAAAACATTTTATATGAGCTTAGTGTTGCTAGTCTGAAGGCTCAGGTGAAAGCTTATAAAGTTTTCTGTGGGCTTTGATTTAAAAACTAGTGGTAATGGGGCACCTGGGTGGCTCAGTTGGTTGGGCGTCCGATTTCAGCTCAGGTCATGATCTCACAGTTTGTGAGTATGAGCCCCATGTCAGGCTCTGTGCTGACAGCTCAGAACCTGGAGCCTGCTTCAGATTCTGTGTCTCCCTCTCTCTCTGCTCCTCCCCCACTCACACTCTGTCTCTCTCTCAAAAATAAAAAAAACATTAAAAATAATTTTAAAATTAGTGATAATACTGCAAACCATGCCGAGTTGAATCTATTTTTTCTATCTTCTTAGCTTCACCTCTACTTGATGAGTTTTACTCACAAATATCATGATACAGTGGAACAATGAAATCCCACTGTTTTCACATGCATTATAGCATGTGTGACTGCTAAAATGTTCCTGGAACATTTTATGTTGGTTTTTAAAGATGTGCCTAATTAATTGGTTACTTTTATTAGAGCTAGAGATGTTTTGCATGGCTTCTTTTTGTCCTCAATGATCCCTTAAAAAAGGCTTAGTGGTTACTTTTGTTACTCTATTATTAATATTAGCAGCACTCTGAAAATAGCAGTTACCTATGAAAGAATATAGCTTTAAAGCTTTAACAGAAATCAGAAATTAGTCACACTGACTCTGATTTCTGTGCTTTAACCTGCCAGCATTCTAGGTACAAAGAAAACATCTACAAAGAGATTTCTAACCATGTTGTCTGGTACAAAATAAAAAAAAAAAAAAAAAAAAAAAGGAAAATCCCATGGTGCCTAGACAGGTACCATACCTACAGTAGGACGGTGGAATTTGGGACAGCCTATCCACCTACACATGCTATGTTCTTAACAGTGCTAATATTTCAGGGACTTTCTTCTGTTCCCCAGTCCTTCAAAGCCTGAAATATATTCCCAATGGAAAAGAAATATCTCTTTTTGGTTTGTGGACAGAATGCTTCCGGGGGTGGACACCTGCTAGTTTAACAATCTTTATATAGGCCAGACTGTAAGCAGAGGGATGTTCACTTGCCTCAAGGTATTTTTGATTCTCAAGTGCCACCTGCTCTAGAAACTGCAGCCAAATGTTATCTAAGAGAAGTGCCATAAAGTACGGCAAAAAAGTCCTGTGACAACAGAGAATATCTATCTAAACACCACAGCTACTTACTCTAGAGAGTCACCTGCATCAGTGAACTGGAGATGGCATGGAAGCCAGCCACGGAGCACTACTGAGAATTCTCTTCAGGCAACAAACTAGCTCCTATTTCTCAAAGCTAAATGCAACTTTTAAGAGCATGGACTTACTCCTATGGGTTCCCCAAGACTTGTGTCCCTACAGCACTAAGTTCAGTGGCTTGTGCTTCACAGTGCATGGACTTGATTAAGGAAAACATAGCATAGTGTTCTAAATCCCCTTCGTAGGTTGATCTATAACACCCTGGCTCTGGAATCACACTATTTGTGGGTAAATTCTGACTCTGCCATTTACAAACTGTAGTGGATCCAGATTGGATTCTTCAGTCTTCTAATCTCCTTTTTACACCATTTTGTACAACTGAGGATGTAGAATTAAAAACATTTCCCAGATTCCCTTGCAGTTAAGACTCCAGCAGTGACTCAGGGGCTGCCAGTCAGAATTAGGAAGTGTAAAGAAAGGTAGAGGGCCATACTGTATTCATCTTGATAGTGAGGATCACGCAGGTGTTTTGTGGCTCAGGTGACAATAATTCTGGCAGTGGCACAGGGTGCTGTGTTCCTGGAGTAAATGGCCAGGAAAGCTGTATCCTGATTTCCCCACTTTCTGATTGTGGTAAAGTGGCAGTTATAACAATGTTGCTCTAGAAGTCTGCTGGATGCCCAGCCTACAGCCACATGCTCCAGCTCTTCCAGCAACTTTACCCAGTTTCCTACATCGGATCCCTTTCTTTTTAAAATGACTACACGTGTCTTCTGTTATCTTAGCTGAACCCTTCAGAAACATACATAGTTACCAAGTCATAATTTAGAGTATAAATTATATGCCATATTAATTTATATAAATTACATAATGTAACACTATGTGAACTATGTTATAGATATTTTACTCTATGAATTGTTACATATTATTATAAGTTATATAGAATATGTAAAATATATACACATATATACATCCATATTCTATCTATTATATTTAACACACATACATTTCTATATTTCTATTTCTGTTGGGAACCATTTCCATGCAAATTTTATTTTTTATTATTTTTTTAATTTCATGTTTCTAATGGTTTCAGGAGTAGAATTTAAAGATTCATCACTTACATATAACACCCAGAGCTCATCCCAACAAATGACCTCCTTAATGGCTATCACCCATTTAGCTCATCCCCCCACCCAACACCTCCAGCAACCCTCAATTTGTTCTCTACATTTAAAAGTCTCTTATGGTTTGCCTCCCTCTTTGTTTTTATCTTATTTTTCATTCCCTTCCTCTATGTTCATCTGTTGTGTTTCTTAATTTCCACATGAGTGAAATCATATGATATCTGTCTTTCTCTGGCTGACTTATTTCACTTAGCATAATACAATCTAGTTCCATCCATGTTGTTGCAAATGGAAGACTTCATTCTCTTTGATCACCAAGTAGTATTCCAGTATATTCCAGTATATGTGTATATATATATATATATATATATATATATATATATACATACATACACACACACACACACACACACACACACACACACCACATCTTCTTTATCCATTCATCAGTTGATGGACATTTGGGTTCTTCCCACAATTTGGCTATTGTTGATAGTGCTCCTACAAACATTGGGGTGCATGTGTCCAAGCAAATTTTAAATAAATGCAGTTTTGATGATTAAATACTTCATTTCTCAGCAAATTTTGTAAAATTCAAGCCAATGTAATATACAAAAAAGATCTTGAGTTTTCCTGAATCATGGTGAAATGTTTTAGTTCTGAGTTTATATCCTGGGATCTAATTGATTTTTATTATAGCTAATCTATTTGGATTTTCAAATAGTCCTAATGGGGGAAAATAAACAGTTATTTTATTTTTGTCTGATTATCTTGTCCATCAGGTTTAATACTTTAAATATGGCACTGACATTTCTGTCAGGACTACTGTGTTGGGCATTAAGATAGACATTTGATGCTTGACAGTATTTAATCCTCATTTGGAGAGTTAACATTAATATATGAATAACAGATTGTTAAATAGATAATAAATTGACTATGAGTTATTTCATTGGTGAATATGATGTTATAGTCACCTAACAATAAGCAATAAATTATAATGAAGTGTGGTAAGTGCGATTATAAATGTTTGAACCAAGCACTTTGGAAGTAATAAGGGGGAATCTCCTTATCTCTAAAATTGGTTTGTGGAAGTCTTCATTAAAGAGGATCAATTGGGTCTAGAAGGATAAACAGGATTTGACACATAGAGAAAGAATATATGAGTGTAAATGTCAATTTAAATAAAGAGAATAACATCATATACTATAACTTCACAGTGCAATGAATGAGAAACAAATGGAAATAGGTAAGTATCAATAAATTAATGCTCTCAGTAAGTCCTAGTTACTTTGAAATGGAAACCATAAATATAATTTCTTGTTTTGGTAGGGAAAAAGCATATAAATTTGTTAAATAGGCAAAAATAACAAGGCTTATGTAAACATGTTTAGATTAAAATATGAATATCTTCCATGACTCTCCTTTAAGAAGTCATGAGGCTTCCAATCACTCCCAAAATGCAATACGTATGGAAATATTCTAAGACTTGAATGCCTTAGTATTAAATAAAAAGGGGGGAACAGTGATGAAGATTAAAAAAAAGCACTCTGAAGTAGAAGAAAACCATACTATTTGAGTGATATAAAAACTGCTCAGGTTACCATATTGAGATAAATAGGTCAAAAGCTAATATTTGTATTGTTGCGAATATCAAAATATCTCAAGTGGTTCTCAATAAGGGATGATTTTATCTTCCCTGTTCCCCTATAGGGAACACTTGGCAACATCTGGAGATATTTCTGGTTGTCAAAACTGGCAAAGAATTGGTCTTGGCATGTAATGGGTAGAGGACTTGGACATTACTAAATAACTTAAAATACCCAGCATAGACCCCCACAAAAAATTGATTTGGGGGTATCCACCCACAATGTCAATAGAGCTAAAGTTGAGAAACCCTGGAATATCTTCAAAGAGAGCTTTTCATAGTGAATTTGTAGACACATCTTTCCACTGGCTATCTTCTAAAATGGCTGGATATGTTACAGGAGGATAGCCTCACTTGACTGGGTCTTATGGTGAGTTTAAAATAAATTGTGTATATGGGGCGCCTGGGTGGCTTGGTTGGTTGGGCGTCCGACTTCGGCTCAGGTCATGATCTCACGGTCCGTGAGTTCGAGCCCCGCGTCGGGCTCTGGGCTGACGGCTCGGAGCCTGGAGCCTGCTTGGGATTCTGTGTCTCCCTCTCTCTCTGTCCCTCCCCTGTTCATGCTCTGTCTCTCTCTGTTTCAAAAATAAATAAACGTTAAAAAAATTAAAAATAAATTGTGTATAAATGATTAAGAAGAATGATTCAAATGTATATGAAATCTTTAGCTATAACCTGACAAGTCAAGAACCTTTGGGTTATACATAATTTTAATGAAATAGGTTTTCAGATTATCTCATAGCTAACCTACTTCCAGAAGAGTATTGATGATAAACACAAAGACTAGGTTGGTGATCTTTAGGGACATATGACTTTGAAAATATTGTGACTGTACAGTATATTTGAAAGTTGCTCATAAAGTAGATCTTGTTCTCAACAGTATGTGAGGTGATAGATATTAACTGAATTTATCATTGTAATCATTTTATAATGTGTACATATACCAAATTATTATGTTGTACAACTTAAACTAATAGTGTTAAATATCGATTCTATCTCAATAAAACTGGGGGGTGGGATGCTATTACAAAAATAGAAAGCAAAAAAACACAGCTGACATGTTTAATGGTAATATATTGAGTATTCTCCCTTTGAGGTGCCAGTGCAATGCTGTGGAAGAAAATATGTGCTTTTGTTGTTGTTGTTGTTGTTGTTGTTGTTGTTGTTGTTTTCGACATATGAGGCTAAAACTATTGCATATCTATATGGAAGAAAATACCACAAACTTGAGCATTATACCATACACAAAAATTAATTAGAAATGGCTCATAAATATAAATGTCAAATTAAAATTATCAAACTTCTAGATTAAAGATAGCAGAATACCTTTATAAACTCAGAGTAGGCAAAGATTTCTTAAACATGGTACAAAAGATGATAACCATAAAGGAATAAGTACTTGGACTTCACTGAAATTAAGAATTTTGTTTATTAAAAATATCAGTAGGAGAGTAAAGAGGCAGGTGATACACAAAGATAGTATTTTCATTAGCTATTTGTCTGTCAAAGGAGGTATCTATCTATCTATCTATCTATCTATCTATCTATCTATCAGGTTATATCCAGACTATATTAAAAACAGTAAAATAAAACAAAAAAAAATTAAAGAATAGCCAGAAGTCTTGAAAAAGTACTACATACAACAGGTCATCCAGATGGTCAATAAACATGAAAAGATGGTCAGCATCATTATTTATCAGGGAAATGCAAAGTAAAACCACAAGGTACTATTATACATCCACGAAAAGTCTAAATTTTAAAAGACTGAAAACACAAAGTATTAAGAATGTGAAGCAGCTGAAACTCTCACACAATAGTTGATGGAGATGTAAGCTTGGAAACAATTAGGCAGTATCTACTAAAGGTGAACATAAACCTACTCTATGACTCCACAGTCTTACTTCAGGTATATGAATACAATGAATACATATGTCCAACAAAGAACATATACAAGTATGTTGATAGCAGCTTTATTCAATATGGTCAAATACTAGGGATGCCTGGGTGGCTCAGTAGGTTAAATATCTGACTCTTGATCTCAGCTCAGGTCTTGATCTCACAGTCATGAGTTCAAGCCCTTCATTTAACCCCACGCTGGGTGTGGAGGCTTCTTTAAAACAAAAGAAAAACATGGTCAAAAGCTAGAAACAATTCAAATGCCCACTATCAGAAGAATGGTTTACTAATCTATTCCATTTTCCCTTAATGGAATACAAAACAAGCATTTAAAGAGAATGAACTACTGATACACACAATAACGTGAACAAATCCCACAGATGTTAGGTTGAACAAAGGAGGACATCGTAACAGTCCTTGATTTCTATTTCTATTATATTCAAGAGCAGGCAAAATAAATTGATGTTTATAGAAGTCAGAAGTGATTACTCCTGCATAGGTGGGTAAAGTGGCAACAGAGAACTTTCTGAGGTGATGGAAACATTTCATATCTCAATCTGGATGATGTTTACTCAGATGTACATATACATAATAAGTCATTGAGCTGTATATTTCAGATTTGCACACTTTCCAATCTCATTACATTATTTCACACATAATTTAAAGGATGCTAAATCTCAAAAAGAAAAATATTATGGATAATTATATTATGGTAAAAAGAATATTTGAAAAGGGGAGTTAAACATGTTTTCTTTACATCCAAAAAGTATTTTGACTGAATTGCAAAAAGGAAAAGGTCAATCCGCAAAATATATTTTATGGAAATAAAGAATGATTTGCTAATGACATTGAACCCGTTAGGAAAAATGTGTAACTAATTCAAGACTGTAACTGAAAAGACAGGAAACTGGAATGGTACCATCTATCCTGTAAATAAAATTGGCAATTAAGGATGAAATTAGCTACCCAATATAAATATATTATTAATGTTTATATCTGTACATAATTTAACACTTCTTAAGATGCTTGTTTAACAAATGCTATTTTTTAAAAGATGAAATTAAGGTTTCTTAGAAACACAATCCATTTCACTTACCAACTTGCAGTTTGCAGTGAGCTATGTATTGTTTTGAAGGTGTATGACTTAAAATATTTTTACTATTCATTTTAACATATGATATTGTCATACAAAACTTTGTTTTAAAAAATGATTAGTAATGCAGGTAGCTACATTTGATGAAACATAATTCACTACAGAAGGGCAGAACAAATTTTTGCACATTTATTTATACCAAAATTGAATTTAAATTTTAAATTCTGGGGTGTACAAAGAGATAATTTTGCATTCACTTTATAGTTAGTCATTTTCTTATATTTCTATTATGTACTTTAATATAAACAGCTTTCATTATGAAACAGAAGAGAATATACCACCCCAAAATATGCCTCTTTAGCATAAGGATTATTTTAGGCTGATTATTTTTAAGGAACAGCAGACATAGGAAAAGCTCTAAAAACTGAGTAGAAGTTATCCTTTTTATAAAAAACAGTTTACATTTACAAGGGAAATCTCCATTGTAAGAGTGTCTCCCTCTCCATACCAAGAAGAGAAGGATCACTCTAAATCTCTAGAAACTTAACAAGAAGGCAATGACTTAAATCTTCATAACAACCTTCCCCTTGTTTACTGTGTTCTGGCAACCTCCCATAACTGCCCCCTTCTACCTCCCAACATCTTTTTTTTTTTTTTTTTTTTTTTTTGTCTTTAGCTGGAAATGTTATTTAGGATGGTGGCAAGGGTCATTCTGAGGAGTTACCCAGTTTTCTAGGGTCTCTCCCCATGTATACAAGAGGCACACATGTTACCAGTCTTCCGTTTTTCTCCTGTTAATCTGTCTATTCATTACAGGGGATCTCTGCCAAGAACACAGAGGAGTAGAAGGAAAATTATTATTCTTCCCTCACAATTACAGGCTGCTATAATTTATGATAAATCAACTCTTTGTCTCACTTACAACTGCACATACTTAAGCTTGTGCTGACATATCCAAAATGTTACTATTATATTGTGATATACTTCTTACATTGGCATTTGCACTCACAATACCTACACCCATATCCACACACTCTTGAAGAGGTTAAGGACAAGTCTCTTCAAAATGTGACACTTCAACATGTGGACCATTTTGAGCTGAAGCCAATCAAGACCTTGGGGTCTCTAGAGAAATTTTGGCCCTTCCCTGAACTACCCAAAAGAATCTAAATTGGAGGTATTTCTAAGAATAAGAGATAGTACCACGGAAAATTTTTATTTCAGTGACCCGTCTGTGTGGCGAGGCAAACATCTAATTACCAAACATCCACTTCTTCTTCCCTTTGAAGCCCCAGGCCCGTCTCCCATTCCTTAGCTCAGGATGGCATATCTACCTTACTTTACCTTTCTGTCTTTGATTCTTTCCTGTGTGTGAGGGTCCCCTCAGTATGAAACTAAATTAGACTTTCTTCTGTTAATCTGTATTATGTCAATTTAATTCTTAGATGAGCTAGAAGAACCTTAGAAGGGTAGAGGAAAATTGTTCTTCCAACATGCCAAAAAGCAAAGGTCAATCTTTGGCCCACCTATCAAATATCTAAACTTCTCTTGCTATTCTTTAAAATTGCTGAAAATTAAAAAAAAAATTAAATCTAAAAAAGAAATTATTGCAAGCTTTAAGCCCAAATTATTAAAAAGAAAATATTGTAGGTATAATAAGTATGCCATTGTACGTTCAAGCTTCTACTCCAGATAAGTACTAAAACTGTAGGGGCGCCTGGGTGGCACAGTCAGTTAAGCGTCCGACTTCAGCCAGGTCACGATCTCGCGGTCTGTGAGTTCGAGCCCCACGTCGGGCTCTGGGCTGATGGCTCAGAGCCTGGAGCCTGTTTCCGATTCTGTGTCTCCCTCTCTCTCTGCCCCTCCCCCGTTCATGCTCTGTCTCTCTCTATCCCAAAAATAAATAAACATTGGAAAAAAAAATTAAAACTGTAATAAATACATCATATCAAGCATCTAGGTTATCTTTACCTGTCTATGAGAAATGGAGACTAAAGCTGTAACTCAAATTTTAAGGTGTTAGTAAATACCTCCCAAAAATCAGAAGTCTAGGTTACGATTGTTAAGTAAGCAAAAATGTAAAGGCACGGAAAGCAAAATGTGTGGCACAAATTAGGGTAGATTTTATTTTATGCTCCCCCTTTTTTTCAGGAAAAAATGATAATTATCTAGATACTATTCAAAATCCATTAAGATAGATACATAGGAAAGAGGAGTGTTTACCAATTAACCTATAATTACTAAATATTATTTCTAATTTAGCTTCTTTTGGTGGGGCAATGCACAAGAATTTTAAGGTTCATATACACATACTTCTTGTATTTTTCTGTAAATATTACTTACTTAGATACCAAACTGGATATCAATCGATTCCCTAAAAGGAGGTTTACTCTAAAGTATACATAATTACTGTCTTTATGAAGAATTTATAATCATCAATGATACCACTACAAGAACATATTTCCTATGCTTGTTCAAAAAAAAAAAAAAAAAAAAAAAAAAAAAAAAAAAAAAAAAACAAAAAAAAACTCCCTGTACTCAATAAAGTCCTAACTGGATTTTGCTACAAATATCTCAGAACATGTTGTCTTCATCTATTTCCAGAAAACATTAAACCACCACTCTCAACAAGCTGTTCTCATTTATACTACAATGCATTTGTAGTGTTGGCAAATGGGAAATCCCAGAGCGGATGAATAAACAGGAAGCTTCATCTAGTGTTAATAATCCCCTAGGACCCTGTTTGTAAAGAAATGGCCTTTGCAAGAACATGCACAAATGTGCAGTTTCATACTTGGCAGAAAACCCGTGAATTTTATTCCCAATTCATTTAGTAACTTTATGCTTTTTCACATACACAAACATATACAAACTTGTGACCTTGGGCATGTTTATGAAGACCACATATATATGTATATGTATATGCATACATATGTACATATATGCATATATATTATCACATATCATTTTGTATGTAGAATAAATGAATCATATGTATGGTTTAACAGCAGGTCCTTGTGCAACAAACTCTAATTACAGAAAATATTAGCATGACATGAAATGGAGTGAAACTAAGCTGGATAGAGTGGTCTATTCCCACTGAAGCAACTTTTAAAAGATATTGTAATTTGAAATACTATAGTAAATATCAGAAAATATTTACAACAGCAAATGTCATTAGCCCTTAACCAACTGGAGTGCAGTTCTCTGCAATCCCCAAACCACCTTAACACAAAGCAGGGAAGTCCGGTAGTAACAGTGTTAAACTGCGATTACACTGAAACATGTTATTTTCAAAATACAAAATAAAATAATTCTATATTCCATAATGGAAATTTGTAGGTTCTAGAATATTCTTAATAGGTCTAAATAATGCATGACATACTTTGAGAACATACACCACCTCTTGGAATACTCATTTAAAAGACCTATTATTTGTTGTACATAGTATGAAATAAGTATCATGTCAGAAATTTACTAGGGAGCACAATTCAATCTTACAAAGTTCTTGAAATTGATAACCATTTCCTTAACTGGAAACACAGATCCTAAATTCTTCTGTTGTCATTCCTTCTATCTGTGAGTATTCACTTTCATGCACCTTCAGTCTTAGTGAAAGCTTATTTTACATGTTGATTTTGGCCATATAAGCAAAAAAAAAAATTCATGAATAAAATCATTGCTACAAATGTTTATGTTTATATTATATGACCTGGAGATTATGTTAGCATAATTCACGTAGGTGTATATAATAAGTAGAAAGGTGAAATTCCCCTAGAAGCATGTGAGCAGGCCCAGAAGAATCTCTTGTTTAGTATCACATTATAATAAAGTGCTTTAAAATGCTCTAGGATCATAGCAATAATAAATTCTACCTATAGGTGGTCATTTATGAGAGAAAAAGGGAAATGTGTTGGCATGAATGAAGAATTTAACACTAAACAATACATTAAGTTTCTACAGTTTATGAAGAAAGGTAAAATTTAAGAAGTATAAACAGCTCATCACAGCTTTCAAGCAATAGGAAAAGTTCTATGGACTCATGATGTAGGCAAAGAAACCATACCTCCTTTGTAAAATTCTCACCCTAGTAAATTATTCTTAATTATGAACCAAGCATATCTAAAGGAGATAACAACATATTCTCTTATGTAATTGATTTAAAAGATAGAATTTTAAAAAATTCTTTATTATAACTGGATTTGAGGTATAAGCATTGGAACAGACACAAAAGCAGAAGGGAAACAGAGATTTATTTGGTATTATCTGCACATGCAAAATTACAGAAGTGTAAAACCAACACTGCCCAGGAGGATGATTCAGCCTCTGTTAGTACTGGTGCTGCTTCAGCCACTTTAAGAAATAGATGTTCTTTTAACGTTATGTATAAATCATCTTTTTTGAAACTAGACATTTATCATTTACAGAGTTTATATAATCTGAGATGTAATGTTTGAGGAAGTGGAAAGGGAATGAAAACATATTTTCTCCCTTCAACCACAGAAGCTGCTGGCTTGCAAATCTTTGCCTTGAGACTTGTTGATGATTAACAGCAAGAAAGTTTTATATATATATATATATATATATATATATATATACACACACACACACATACATATATATACACACATATATATACACACACACACATACACATATATACGAATACATATATACATAAATGCATATATGTATGTATGTCATACATGTATACATATATACGTGCATATATATGTATGTATACATATATGTGCATATATGTATGTATGTATACATATATATGTATGTATACATATATATGCACATATATGTATGTGTGTATACATATATATGCACATATATACATACACACACATATATATATATATATATATATATATATTTACAAGCCATCACCAAGGTGGTTTTAGCTCTCCCATAATGTCCAGGACCAAAGTTCCCACTCCCATATGGACATCCATTAAGTAAACACAATGTGCCTTCTATGGTAACTTTAGTTCAATGTCAGTTCTCTAGGTTACCTCCTCTTGCCATAATGCTCATCCTTCCTTCCCCACATGCCCTCAGAGAATTCCTAGGAAACTGCTAGATACAGTTAAAGAGAACTAAAAAACACAGTAGCCCAGAGAAAAACCTAAAGCCTTAAAAATTGGCTTACAACTTTAAATTGGCTTATAAAAAACAAAGGATAAAACAAACAAAGCAAAACAGAAAAACAACAACAACAACAACAACAACAACAACAACAACAACAACAAAACCTTGAGCAGTTTGTCAGATAGATAAAATTAACTGGAAACCCAGTCATACATGGCTACCTCTGAGTAGAAAGTAAAGACCAAATCTCACAGATCTGAGATAATTTAACTAAAAGAAATCTGGTTGCCTGTACAAACATACAAGATGACAGAAACCTAATTCTACTGTCCCTACTATGTTGTATTAATAGCTGCCTTTAAGTAGTTAGTGATAAAAATGATAGATGCTAGCTAATTCTTGGCACTGAATACTTTTCATTTGTAGAATTAGATCAGATTTTGAAGAAAACTACCAACAAGTATATGAGATTTGATGTGGAATTAATCTTGAGCTAGTACTTTCACCAATAAAAATATTGGTACACATAATCTGTCTTGAAAATATAGTATCATACAATACAAAATAAATGGCTAAGACACTAATTTTCTAATTGAATAACACAGAAGTTAAAATTTTACAATGAGTACTAATTTTTACTTAACTAAAATATTTGTTGATAATGATAAAATGTTTAAGGTTTATATTAAAGTCAGAAGTTAGTTCTTACATGTCACTGAATAACAACCCCAATAAACACACTGTTAGGTTGAGTAACATCTGTATAAAAATGATAATGCTAAATGAACTCCAATCATCACATCTCATTCAATTTTATATTATATCTAACAAAAACAAAGAGAAATAATGTTGTGCAAGAAATGCGGTATCGGGGAGCCTGGGTGGTTCAGTGGGTTAAGCATCTGACTTTGGCTCAGGTCATGATCTTGCGGTTCGTGGGTCCAAGCCTCACATCGGGCTCTGTGCTGACAGCTCAGGGCCTGGAGCCTACTTCAGATTCTGTTTCTCCCTCTCTCTGTCCCTCCCCTGCTCACGCTCTATCTTTCTCTCTCTCAAAAATAAACATTAAAAAAAAGTAATATGTCTTCATCCTTACAACAAACAACTGAATGTCCCAAATAAAGGGCCACATGAACACATAAACAGGGGCATATTTATTTCAGTTGCCTTAACATTTTTTAAAATGTTTAATTATTTTTGAGAGAGAGAGAGAGAGAGAGAGAGAGAGAGAGAGAGAATGAGCAAGGGAGGAGCAGAGAGAGAGAGGGAGACAGAATCCGAAGCAGGCTCCAGGCTCTGAGCTGTCAGCACAGAACCTGATGCGGGGCTTGAACCCACAAGCTGTGAGATCACGACCTGAGCCAAAGTCAGATGCTTAACCAACTGAGCCACCCAGATGCCCCTCAGTTGCCTTAACATTTTAAAGACTAAAACAATTTTCTTTTTAAAATGTATTCACAGTTTCTAAAATAGCAATAAGAGTAAAAAAAAAAAATCACAATTTTCATAGCACTATTATTACTATAGTATGCCAAGGGAAGTGCTACGGTACAAAGGACAATATAAAATGTAGCCAAATAAAATATTAAAATTTAATCCATAAACTGTATATTGAATTATACATATCTCCTATCTATAAGTTATTTATAAATAAGATTAGAAATTCCAATACTAAGATACAATGGCAATATCATTATATTTTATGAAAACAGCAAGAAAATAGTATTACAGTTATGAATATATGTAAAGAACAGATAGTATATTAAATAGGCCAATTATAGCAGTTAATGCTTATTGTGTTCAAAGGATATATGAAGTAATATAAGTGAGACATATGTTACAATTGAAAGTTCTTATATTTTTCACACAGTCAAAAAATTTTCACTGTTGGAAGGAGACAGGTCATTTGAAATTACTGAAAGTAACCAACATTGTTTTCACAGCACAACAAAGTAAAAAGCAACCAAGTGATAAGCTAATGGTTCAACAGCTAGTGACACAAGTAAGAATAGAGTTCATTGTTCAGACCCTCAATCCAGAATTTTTATTACCTATTGGTGTTCCTCAAAGACAATTGCCTAACAATGAAATAATTTTAGTTTATGATAGTAAAAATATTAAATGCTTAACAAAAACCCCTCAGGCTACTAGAGACAGTCTACCATGTGATGTAATTCCTTGCTGAAAGCTATCAGAAAATCCGTGTGTGTGTGTGTGTGTGTGTGTGTGTGTGTGTGTGTGTGTGTTTTAAAAAGAGGAGAGAAAGGGAGAGGAAGAGGGGGAGCCAGAGAGGGAAGGAGACATGGATGGATGGATTGAGAAAACATTTTGTGAGAAAAAGGCAATGGTGGAAATAAGACTTTTTAACTACTATCTCCATATTATTCCCAGATCTTTGAAAATTCCAGGAACATCTTTTTAAAAATCAAATTACAATCTTAAAGCTGGAGCTACAAAAATCTCAAATAAAAATTACAATAGTTTTAAAATGTCCCTTCTTTGTTAGATGTAACTGAATTTTAATGAATGTATATTATTTTTTTATGCCTGATTAAATCTTCACTGCTAAAATGAGCTGCCAGAAAGAGTCTTGCCTGTGTTTAGCTTCAGTTACTTACCTGGAGATAATATTTAACATTGTGAGCGGAAAGTCCTCTATCTGGCTGTAGCATCGTATTATAACATACCTAGGACTACAGTTCAAGTTCTACCTGTCACTAATGGCTTCTAGAGCCTTGAGCTAGTTGATTTTGGTTTTTGGCTTTTGGTTTTGTCTTTGTTTTTTTTTTTTGTTGTTGTTGTTTGTTTGTTTTGTTTTGTTTTTTATACTCCATGAGCCTGTTATGTCTTCTGCAAAATGATGGTAGGGTCAAGTGCTGTCAAGGTCAGAGATTTCATCCTACTTGAAAGCTAATCTGTCAGCCCACCACACTTACATGTGAGCTGGCAGTAGACATGAAACTCTTGGAGGCAGAGACAAAGAATTTTATCATTCATGTCACGAGTTTGATATTACGTAAAATAAAATAAGGGGTTAGGCTTTCTAAACAATGATGGCCCAGGGTATAATATTCACATTAATATTTTATCCTCAAATAAAGCACTTATATATTTTGGTGTAACCTGAAGACTATAAGTAACTTGAAGACTAAAAGTAACTAAAAGTAAGTACAACTTAATTTTTATAAAATCGGGAAGAGATATTGTGGGATTTTTTAGTGGTCCCTTTCCTAGATAAAATGGTTTAAATAAAACAACATCAACAAATACAAAACCACATCTAATAAATTGATTTTTTAAGACAACCTTATAATATTAATGTTCTTAGGTGATAAATGTAGTAATATATTACATGTGCTTTACACTGTTTATGCCTGCATTAGTGAATGCACTGTATAGATTAAGTAACCTTTAGAGTTATTTTACTCCTATTGTCCACGAATATGAATTGGACACATGGACACAAATGGAATGTGAGCTCATGAAATCTCAATACTTTAACCAAGAAATTATGGAATTAGAGACTCATATTTATTTACATTCTTTATAGAGGGTTAAATTTGATTTCCTAAGTCATTTTGCCTGATCTGTCATGAAGTGGCTATGGTTAGAAGACAGCAAACCTGAGGTCGGGAAGAAAAGGGAGGAGAAAAGGGTACCTTATAATTAGACAGGAACCTGAGCCTTGAGGAAAAAACAAACAAACAAACAAAAAAAACCTTACAGTAAAAATGTTAAGACTAGAATCTTTATGGAGTTGTTGCCACTAAGCCTGCAAACCATTCAGAGAAAAACCAAGGTTTGGAAAAGGAATTTAAAGGTGAAGATGTTGTAGTAAGTTTTTCAAATGCCACTTACTTAATTAATATGATCCGTCTACTCATGCACTTTACTATTAACATAGGGCAATTTGTAAGTTCAGTAAGTGAGCAAAAGAGGAAACATGTACTCTCAACTAATTTTATCATAATCAAGAACGAATATACACACACACAGATACATATATATATATATATATATATATATATATATATATACACACACACACACACAGATGCATACATACATACACATATATATATAGTTTCAAAAGGCATTTGTCACACACACATACACACACACGCATATACACACATGCACACAGATACATATATACATACATACACATATATATAGTTTCAAAGGCAATTGTCAACTTCTGTAAAAGTAATTTATAGTGAATATAAAAATCAAAAATGATTTTAAAACTGAAAACAGAATCTAAAGTGCACAGTACAAGGGCCAGAGAATTAAAAAAATCTATTTATTTAGTGAAGTAAAAAACAAACAACTAGTCAAGAGTGGAACATGATGACCAATTTCTTTTTTTCTCCTCAATAAATAGTCATGAAGTATTCTTCAAGGTTTTTTTTTTTTTTTTTTTTTGAGGTGTTACTTATTAGAAGAAAAGAAATCTACCCGGCTAATTTCTCTCTTAAATTTTTTCTTATATTATTTTTTCTTGAAACATTACAGATTTTTTGGCTTTAATGCTGCATAAGTACCCTTCTTTTAAAATTCAACAATTATTTTGTCATGACTGTATTCATTTGTGAATAAAGACCTATAACCAGTGTTGCTAATCAATCCATACCATTAAATTATCTGGTTTGGAACTCTTGTGGATATGTAGGGAAATATCCACCATAAATTTTATTAGTTTTAAATACAGAGCTCATATGACTTAAATTACTGCTTGGAAACAAAATCTTTTTTGATTTTGATTGCTATGCATCAATAAATAAAACATTCATTCATATATGAAAAATGTACATTTTGACATTAACACTACATTTAACAGAGAGCATAATAATGCAATAGGAAATGTTTGTGTTTCATAAAAATGTCTTCCTTTATGTAGATAAATAAAAGGGAGGAAACAGTGTAGACTTTTTTTGCACTGTATAATATGATATGTTTTTTCCAACTTCATTGGGCTATAATTGACATATAACATTGTATAAGTTAAAGTTGTTCAATGTGTTGCTTTGATGTACATATACTGCAAAATGATAACCACCATAGCATTAGTCAACACCTGGATCTCTATCACATAAGTACCATGTCTTTTTTATGATTAGTTTATTTAACATCCACTTAGCAAATTTCAAGTTTCTAATATACTATTATTAACTATAACCACCACACTATATATTAAATACCCAGAACTTATTCATATTGTAACTGGAAATTTGTAACCTGTGATCGACATCTCCCCATTTCCTGCATCTCTCAGCCCCTAGTAACCACCATTTTCCGAGTCCCATGTTTTTAGAATCCACATATAAATGAGACCATATAGTATCTCTCTCTCTCTCTCTCTCTCTCTCTCTCTCTCTCTCTCTCTCTGATTTATTTCAGTTAGCAATAACACTCTCAAGGTCCATCCATGTGGTTGCAAATGAAGGATTTTCTTCTTTTTTCATGGCTGAATAAAATTCCCATATATTTCTATGTCCATCTTTATCTCTATCACTATCCTTATATCTCACATCTTCTCTACCATTCATCTTTTGATGGGCACTTAGGCTATTTCCATATCTTGGCAACTGTGAATAAAGCTACAATGAATATGGGGATGCAGACATCTCTCTGAGATCTTGTTTTCATTTCCTTTGGATATATACTGAGAAGACATACAAATGGCCAAGAGTTACATGAAAGGGTGCTTGACATCACTAACCATCAGGGAAATGCAAATAAAAAAAAATCACCATGAGCGATCACCTTATACCTGTTAGAAAGTCTATCATTAAAAAGACAAGAGATACCAAGTGTTGGTGAGAATGTGGTGAAAAGGGAACCCTCTGCACTGTTAGTAGGAATGTAAGTTGGTACAGTCACTATAGAGAACAGTATGAAGGTTGCTTAAAAGAAATCATGTTAGTTTGTATCAAGCAATGGAGTTTCTCTTCCACTCAAATCTCTCTTCTCAAAGTTGTAGCAAATATATTATTATGTTTTGGTACTCAATAGTATTCTGTGTCTTAAAAAAGTGGCATAGTTAAAATTTCATGTATACTTGTAACTGAACTCAATGTTCTAATAAGTTAATATTTTAATAGAAAAGAATATATACTAGCATTTTAAGAAAAGGTTGAAAATGTTTTAATAGACAATTATTAGCACATAAATAACAGAACAAAGAATGACTTCCGCTTTGACTTTTGTAGTTACTATTTTAAAAGGGCAGTAACTTTAGTCATAGCACACTTGACCCATTTGAATAAAATAACTTATAAAAATAAATTTCATATAATTTTACAATGTTTTTTTAATTTTTTTAAAAATTATTAAGCAATGCTTACATATTTCCAAATAATTTATAAAAATGTTATAATGGCTTGCCTTAATAAAAATACCATATATCTTATGAAACTGATTCATTTGTTATAAGAAATTCAGTCAAATGCCATCTTAAAAAATTAATATGTTATCATGGCACTATATATACTAAGTGATTATTACCACAAAATTTATAAATTACCTTTAAGTACTTTTAAATTCATCACTTATTTTTTCTTCACTGGTTATATTTAAGTATTACTGAAAACCATGACAAAAAAAGAAGAGAAAATCAGACCTAGAGTAATTAGAAGAAAGGGAATAATACAGATCACAGTAGAAACTGAAGAGTTAGAAAATAAAACAGAGCCAAAAGCTGGTTATGTAAAAAAAGAAAGAAACTAAGCAACTTCTGGTCATATTGATCAAAAAAATAAGAGAGAAGAAATAATTTATCATTAGCAGGAACGGACATAGTAACATCATTACATATTCTACATATGTTAAACATGTAAGAAGACAGTATTAAGAACAATTTTATGCCAACAAAGTCAGCAATTTGATAAACAAATTCTTTGAAAGATACAAATGACCAGCATTTACTCACGAACAAATAGACAGTCTGGATATCCCTATATATTAAAACACATACCGTAAGATAGCATTTATAGAATATTCCAGAAATGCGAGCTATTCTATAAACAGAAAGTAGATCCTTGTTTGGCTGGAGACTAGGTGGGTATAGCAGTGAAAGATGAGAGGGAAAGATTTACAGGTAGCATAAGGAAAATTTGGGGGATGAAGTATATGTTTACTATTTTAATTGCAGTGATAGTCTCATTTGCATATATTCATACAAATATACACAATTGCACATTTTCAAATGAGAAGTTTATTGTATATCAGTATGCCTCAATAAAACAAAACCCTCAAAAAAAAACTAAACAAATAAAAAAAGATGAAATAACTACTAAGTTTCATTAATAGTTAAAATCAAAGCTGAAGCATTTAGTCAACCTCCAAAACATTTTACTGTAAGTATTTCACAAAGCAGTTCAGATTTTTCCCAATACATAATAAAACATACATTACAGGAGAAAATTGAAGTATGATTCCACCCATATCCTTATTTTCTAAGTCATTATTTAAGTATAATTGAGTATGTGGAAAATTTTTCTAATAGTTTATATCTAGTCATAAAGTGTTTATATTGATAATTGATTTAATGAATGACCTGAATTAAAAATTTGCTTAAATACCTACTGGAAAAAAGAATACCCAAAATTCCCCATCCTAAGCATATACATACACACAAACACACAAACACTCATGCACACATAAGTGTTACATAATCATTCTTAAGGCTCAGGATGGCACATGCACCATGTCCCCTACTATAGTAACAATAATTTTAGTCATTGACAGGGACATGATTATAAGACTTAAGTATGTAAAGCAGTACATCTGACAACAAACTGCCTTAGCCGATATGAAGCCCTATCGTATAACAAAAATACATAAATGCTGAATTACATGTTTTACAAAACAACTTAGGAATATTCACATTTTAGAAATTACAAAAATGAGACACAAAGGATTACCTGATGCCAGAAACGGAATTTAGAGCCAGATTTAAATTATCATGCTTATTAACCAGCAGAGGTTGAGGGAGTACTGGACCCAGATACAGAATTTAAGGATGGACTATGGAGTTAAAATTACCATATGGGGAGGGCAGACAAGAACTTCAATTGGCATAGGGTGTTGAATTGAATGGAGACATCTGCCTTAAGAGGGCAGGGTTAGAAAACTATTTCATTTGTGAAGAAAAGCAACAAGGAAAGATCCTCCCACCTACCCAAGGAAGAGTTTATGAAGCTTTCTTCTACTTAGACTCTGCGAACAAAATTACATTGTAGACGTCTTTGAAATATATGTCAAAAGTCTATGGTGCATGGTTCATACAAAGGAAAAAAAATGGAAACAGAAGAAAACACCTAGTCAAGATGCACTTAACACTGTAAAATTACAAATCAGACTAAGCAATGGATTAGCATGAGGAAGAAACAACAGACATAGCAAATAGAATGGACACCTCAGTCCCAAACAACAGAACAATCTGATAGGGGTTATGTTTACAATGATTATGTAGGTAAAGAAAACAACATCTAGTCTAAAAACAGAGGAAATGTCAAGATACCTACACAAAGGAACAACAATCAGATTAATGGGTGACTTTTAATCAATGACATTAATAAGAAATATAACAACATTTACAAGATTCTTAAGGAAAATATCTGTGACTCCTGAAGTCTAGACCCAACTGAACTATCATCATTCAAGAGTCAGGGAAAAATGAAAACATTTTCTGATAAAATAGTGTGTTTTTTCATGAATTGTTGTTGAGTGTGCCATAAAGGATGGAAAAGGAAAGGAAAAAATGGTATTCAGTACGAAGGAGTAGGTTGTTAAAACCAATGAAAAGTAAGTGATATATTTTGGCAAATTTATATGTGCATGATTTGGAAAAACACCACAGCAATAATTTCCATGGTGAGTTCAAACAAGGAAGAATTAAAACAATGTAGAATAATGATAAAAATTTCATGTGGGGCTAATTGGTATTCAGGTATTCTGATATCCCTGAAACATCTGGATGTAATGTAAAGCTACTGACCACTTTTGTGTATTGTCAAGTCGAAAGGACTTGCTAAAAATCTAAGAAAAACTATTGTATTATAAAACCAGAAATATGCACAATTTAAAAATGGTATTGTAAGAAAGAGAAAAAGGATAACAAGTCATTAGATTAAAGGCACAACAACAAAAATAACATAAAAGTTTTCTGTAAAAAAACAAAGAACATGTAAACTATATTAATACAATACTATAAAGCAGAGAGCATGAATGAACCAGAGCATTATCTTAAATATGAATAAGACACCAAAATGGTATGTTAGTGAAATAAAACAAATGGCCAAAATATAGATAATGTTTCATACAATTTATGCATCTTTTAAGTACACTAAACAGTTATTATATACAATATAACTTAGAAGGCACAGACCCATTCCAACTTCAGGCTGCTTATGAAATAACTCAACTTTAAGAGAAGAGGGAATTAGGTGGAGCATAAGGTTCCTAGTTTTATCTATTATATTTTACTCTTTATAATTTTCTAACTCCATTATAATGCTTCATCCCTTTAAAAACAAAGGATATAAAATAAATATTGCAGTAATTGTTAAATCTGTTTGGTGGGTACAGTGTCTATGTTATTCTTTGAGCTTTTAATTAATTTATTTTATTATCATAAATGATTTCAATCAGAGGCATTGAAAATTACAAAAGTAGTAATTACAAAACTGGTATAATTTCTAGCAGAAATTATAAAACAAGAGTATTTATTTCTTATATCCTATCTTCCTTATATACTACAAATGACCCCGGTTATGTTATTTCTACTCTGTTTTCCATGCTCTTTTGACAACAGCTAGGTTTGGACCTAAAGTTTTCACTAACTTGTTTTGGATATTTGGTGTCAGTAGCAACAGTTGATCTACACTGTCCCTAGTATGTGGAGTCCAGCCAACAGCTAGGATTACCATGTCATTTTTGTTTGCTAGTCCCTAGAAGAATCAAATTCAATTATTAAAGTATACCTATAATCAAAGATTAAAAGTTAAGATTATTTTGAGGGAGACTTTAGCTCTAAAGAAGTCTAAATGATCTGTATGATCCACATACAGAAACTCGTTGTGGATGCAGGATTTAATTTCTGAAGCTATGTGTCATCTTATCAATTTCCCAGCCTAATTTCTTTTCTTGGTTATACTCTGAGCTTCAAATGACTTATAATAGCTGTGTATGGAAAACAAAAAAATAGAAGGGGGAGTCATTAAGGAAGCCTTTTATTATCTTTATGGTGAAACTAGAAATCTTCCATTTGCTGAAGGTTTTCCTATATTTTAGTTATATAAATATAGGTATATATAAAGGTATATTTTTGCTTAAGGATATTAAGTTTTCTCTTGTTTAAGCAACAGACAGATGGTTGGAACTGTTACTTCTGCTTTCAGGAAATTAACAGATGAATTATTGTAAAGGAAATGAGTTCAATAGTAAGATGATACTAGAAATTAATTGGAATAAAAAGATAATATTGGAAATTAGTTCCATTTGAACAAAGACTTAAGTTTTGGGGCAGAGATCTAACCTTAAATCCAAAAAGACTTTTACATTTTTTTAGTAATAAATTTTTAGAGACAGTCTATAACATGTGTATATTTAATATCAGGAACTTAATTTTATACCAAGTAATATCAGCAGTTTCCTTAGATAGCTTTTTAAAATCTAATTTAAAAAATTTTGGGGGTGTCTGGGTGGCTCACTCGGTTGAGCGCCCCTACTTCGGCTCAGGTCATGATCTCTCAGTTCATGGGTTCGAGACCCTTTTGGGCTCTGTGCTGACGGCTCACAGCCTAGAGCCTGCTTCCAATTTTGTGTCTCCCTCTTTCTCTGCCCCTCTGCACCTCTTGCTCTGCCTCTCTCTCTCAAAAATAAATAAGCACAAAATTTTTTTAAGATTTATAAATTAAAAATGTTATTTCATGAAAGCTAAAATATATTGTTAAGTTTTATTAAAGAAATAATGTAGTCAAGTAATTCTGTGTATGCAATGCAATAGACATAAAATAATAATCAATTAATTTTTGGTCATCATCAATTGGACATATATATTATTAATAACTAATACAGTTAGATAAGGAAGAAAAATTCACCTATTCATTCTTTCAGTATAACTCTCTAACAGGGACTTATATTTAGATTTTAAAGGGAGTTAAAGTTGTCAATTTGTTTCCAACAAAATTTTACTGAACACCTAACATGTGCTAGATAATCTGGTACATGTTATGAATATAAAGATTAAAGATATAGACCATACCACTGTGTATACCGATATTATATGTAATGTAATGTTCATTATTACATAATGGTGAATTTATGCATGAAGTGCTAGGGAGCATATTAAAGTAGGAATGGTATGTTATAAAAGGATAAGGGAAAAGACACATGTGAGCAATCCATATGTAACCCATATGGTAGAATCAGGGAGCCAAGAAGTAGTTCAGTATTAGAGAAACACAGGCCATGAATACCAAAGATGCAATTGAAAACATATGGGCCAATCCTTTAGAGACGTGAGAAAACTTTGTGAAATAAGCAAATTTCTGTACATGTCATTTCCAAGGAATCATTAAATATGAATGTTACATTTTATCCAGATTTTCTAGTATTGACATGATGTGAATTTACACCAGGGAATTAGGTTAAAAGATATTTTTGAAAATCACACATTCAGTAAAAAGCTTCATTAATTACCCTTATAGTATGTATTATCTTGAACTTATTTGGAAATTGGTTACTAAAATTTGAATAAACTATTCTCTTGTTAAAATATTCTGCAATCAATGAGATCACCACTAAATCACTGGGACTTTTTATTAAACTTTATTTTAGTACATCAGTGATAACAATATTAGTCAAAGGGTGACAACTTAAAGCAACTGATTTCTCAAGGATTTGATTAGTGGAATTCTCTGTTTAAATGCTGGTAACTACGCCCTTTTGACAAAATCTGCAGGCCCTCAGTAAGTAGCTTCCTAATAAACCTGGAAACACACACATTCACTTGGGCCGAGGGCCACAAAAGAAGAAAGGCTTTTCGTTACTGCAATCTGTCCCTTGGTTTATGGCTGTCTAGTATAGTAGGGATTTAGCTAAAGCAAATCTCTGTAACTGCTAGTCAAACAATGACAGTTAATAGAAGTTTTACCCAGGGCTATCAAGATAATAATTAACAATTTATAGCAAGAAGGAAAAGCATGATAATAAAAAAGTCAAAAGCTAATAAAGAAAAGGAATGGTGTGACTGCATGAACACTGTACCCACCCAGTCATCATAAATAAACCAACAGGATAACTATCTCTTTAACACAGTAACTCTGTATCAGAGAACCAAACACCAGAAGGTGAAGGGAACCCAGAGTTCATAGTTCATTCTAATGTCCAGACTCCAACTCCATCCCCTCCTGACCAAGGAGGTAATTGGTAGTTAGACTGCATAATTTAATTTTTCTTGGGGGAGGTCCCACTCTGTCAGAGTATGATTTCTCTTGCTTTTGCTCTATTTTTCTCTGCTTTCTACCAAGTAAAAGGTAATTCTGAATACACATGGAAGTAGAGATTTATGGACATGGAGAATGTAAGATTGATCTTCACCAATTTTCATCTATTGAATATAATTTTAGGACACAGTGAAGTTCATGCTACCAAAATATGTGGTCTACAACCTGCTACGATGTTAATGAATTATCATAAAAGGAAAGGTTTTTCCACCACAAGAGCCACTTTAGTTAGGCAGCAAAACAAGCCAATTGCTAATCAACCATAATCAGATAGATAAATAGATGATAGATGATAGATAGATAGATAGATAGATAGATAGATAGATAGATAGATAATACATAGATAATACATAGATAGATGATAGATAGGTATGACAGAGGTACACTTATGAGATAAGAGAGAGAGAATACATGTCACTTTATGGTTTAAAAATACCTAGATAGTATTTTGATATAAACACAATAACCAATTTGTTGAATATCTATTATCTTCCAGGGGACTTTACATAAACAATCTCATTTAACTCTAACAACAACAGCAACTCAAATACTAAATGAGGCTTAAATTAAGTGTTTTGGTTTCTGGTCCAATTATGTTTATGTGAAACCATATTCTTTTAGTTAAAATGTATGATACTAAAGGGAGAGGATACAGGATGCCTGAGTGGCTCAGTTGGTTAAGCAAATGACTCTAGATTTTGGTTCAGGTCACGATCTCACAGTTCTTGAGATTGAGCCCTCCTTGCAATTTTCTCTCTTCCTCTCTCTCTCTCTCTCTCTCTCTCTCTCTCTCTCTCTCTGTCCCTCTCCCCCTTCAAAGTAAATAAAAAACAAAAGAAAGGAGAGAATCCAAGAACTCTTATTAGATTTTTTCTCACTAGTACATTCAAATTAATTACATTGTCTGATGAGGTTACATTTTACCCAGATGTATGGAGTAGTTCATGATCTCTGAAGGTGTGGGTGTGTGCACATGTGCACATTGTATGGCAACTGTGTATATGTTCAATACAATGATGAAAGTAGCTTAGGGATGTCAGATCACTGAAGAACAGAGATAAATGAGTGACAAGTGGTAACAGTGGCTAGTAGGGTTAGACTCAATGAAGGCAGGGAATATGCCTATCTTTTATTGTGTTGTTTCATTTCCACACCTGGAATAGTCACTGGAGAGTAGGTGATACATAAATATGTATTTAATGATGGATATAGAATCAACATGAAGGTCGCTACATCAGACAAATTCCATAAATGTTGCCATATATGGAATGAGACTGTACTTATGATATTTTGTTTTATTTTAATTTTGTTTAGCCTTTCATAATATATGAGTAACTCATTCTCAGTACGTTCCTTAGCCCTTCCTCTCTCTTCAGGTAATCAAACTCAAGCACTCTTCTAGTTCTGAGTAATGCAGAGCACAGAAACTAACACATGAGGGGCACTTGGTGAATGAGATGGTGAAAAGTACATAAACAAATACAATCAAAAACATGAGTGATGAAACATTAAAATACCACTCCTTATTTGGAAACAAATACTTCCTCAGTATCTATTAGGCAACGGCAATAGGGCCACAAATTGACAAGAAGTAAAATGATGGGAATCATCACTCACCCATAATCATGACCATTTATTTACAAAGGGCTTCTCAGAGAATCAGTATTCCAATTTACTAAGATCACAGACTCCAGAGCCACCATACATGGATTCATAATTCAGCCTCAAAGTTTACTACTGTGTACTATGAGGCAATTTATTAACCTTTTATATGTTCTATTTCTCTTGTGAACAATGGGGATTACAATAGTGTGTGTCTCTCAGGATTATAGTGAAGATTAAAATATTATTATGTATGACTTATATTTAGCCAAATAAATACTTAATCATACTATATACATCATAAGTCAACTTATATCCAAAAACTACAAAGTATAGATTCTACTCGTGGGGCTATTATTCTTCAAGTGGCAAGCGATGAACTTTATATGGTTAAAATGAATTTAAAAAATATAAAGCTAATTATGGATCATCATTGTTTGAACCTTTACAGCATTCTTTGTATTTCTGGAAACTTTCTAATGATATGTAGACTGTTGCCTAACTAAACTTCTCTAAATTTAAATTTAGTAATAAATAAACACTGATTAAGAAAATAACATAGTACTTGATAATTTTGAAACAAAAATTAAAATGCAAAAGAAACAACTGTAGCAACTTCTTTATCTTTGCTTTTAGGTTTTTAAAATTGTTAATGAGATGAGTTTCTTTTCATCTCACATACAAGTATCCATAAAAACCTCATAATTTAAAAAAAATGTGTGTATTCATTCATTAATTCAGTAGATGTGCATAGAAATCCTTTCATGTGTCTGACACACAGGAGACATTCTGTCAGCATTTGTTAAATATGCTTTGCAAGACTCTTTATCAGCTCTGCCAGACAGTAACACAATGAGAATATAGGTTGTCATGTAGTTTACTATTTAAGATAAAAGTACAGTGGCTTGGTG
>NW_024412388.1:60303742-60330836 GCF_014898765.1 Herpailurus yagouaroundi
CATAAAAGAGTTAACTTCATTTGACTGTACAATCCAGTGATGAGGCATTCAGACAGCTAGACAGGATATCTATATGTATATACAGTTTTATTTGTATATTATATTTTATATTAATAATATAATAATATAATAGATGGTATATCTATATCCAAAAATCATTTTACTTATATATTATAATATATAATATAGTATAATAATATAATATAATAATTGCTATAACATAATATATATTATTTTTCTTTGAAACCAAAGAAGAAGTTTTATAAAAATTTGATGAAAATATGTACAAATCTCATCAAAGAAAACTTTGCTAAAATTTGTGGACAATGGTGTTCTGATGACAATATTGAAAGAAGAGTTTCCTTTTCCATTTTTAAATTTTTTTTTCAATGTTTTTGGGACAGAGAGAGACAGAGCATGAACGGGCGAGGGGCAGAGAGAGAGGGAGACACAGAATCGGAAACAGGCTCCAGGCTCTGAGCCATCAGCCCAGAGCCTGACGCGGGGCTCGAACTCACGGACCACGAGATCGTGACCTGGCTGAAGTCGGACGCCTAACCGACTGCGCCACCCAGGCGCCCCACCTTTTCCATTTTTAAAAGACAATTCATTCCTACCTCCCAACAAGGAGGCTGACGGTCAAATGGTTTCACACATTTAAGAAGAATTAACACTAATCCTTAGACTCTTGAAAAAAATTGAAAAGGAGAAGACATTTCCTAACTCATCTTAGGAGGGCAGCATCATTCTCATACCAAACCGAGACAAAGGCACGAGAGTAGAAAACTACAGGCCCAAATTCCTGATGAACATAGATGTCAAAATCCTCAACAAAATACTAGCACACTGAATTTAACAGCATAATAAAAAGATCATATGCTATAATCCAGTGGAATTTATTCCTGGAAGACAAGGATGGCCCAACATCAACAAAAGAATACGATAGCCCATATTAACTGAATGAAGAATAAAAATAGAATAATCCTCTCAACAGCATTTGACAGAAATAGCATTTGACAAAATCAAAATTCAACAAACTTTCATGATAAAAACTTTCAATAAATTATGTATAAAAGTAATGTACCTCGATATAATAAAGGCCACATATAACAAGCCCACACTCAACATCACACTCAGCGGTGCAAAACTGAAAGCTTTTCCTCCAAAATCAAGAACAAGACAAAGATACCCACTTTCTCTACTGCTATTCAGCATAATAAAGAAAATATCAGCCAGAGTAATTCATCAAACAAACAAATTAAAAATAAAAATAAAAGACATCTAAATCAGAAACAAAGAAGTAGAATTATCTTTGCAGATGAAATGTTCATATATGTAGAAAACCCTAATGATTCCACATACACAAAAAGTTAAAGCTAACAAATGAATTCAGTAAAGTTGCAGAATATAAAATCAAAACACAAAAATCAGTCACATTTCTACACAGAAACCAATATACAACAAAAGGAAATTAAAAACACAATCCCATTTACAGTAACATTAAAAGCAATAAAATACTCAGGAGTAAACTTAATCAAGGAATTAAAAGACTTGTACATTGAAAACTGTAAAATATTGATGACAGAAATTAAAGACATGGACATATGAAAAGACATCTATGTTCATGTACTAGAAGATTTAATATTGTCAAAATGTCCATACTACCCAAAGCAATCTACAGATTCAATGCTATCCCCATCAAAATCCCAATGCAATCTTTCACAGAAAAGAAAAAGTATAGTTTCCAAATCTATATATACCCAAAAAAGACCTCCAATAGCCATAACAATCTTGGGAAAGCAGAGTGAAGCTGGAGACATCACGCTTTCTGATTTGAAAATATATTACAAGCTAAAGTAATCAAAACAGTATGGTACTGGCATAAAGACAGACATATATGACCATTGGAACAGAAGAGAGCCTAAAAATATACCATACATATACAATTAGCTGATCCTCAACAGGGAGCCAAGAATACACAAAGGTTAAATGATAGTCTCCTCAACAGTGTTGAGAAACTGCATATCCACCTGCAAAACAATGAAACTGGGCCCTTATCTTGCAACATACACAGAAATCAACTCAAAATGGACTAAAGACTTAAATGCAATATCTAGACCTGTAAAAGTCCTAGAAGAGAACAGGAAAAAAAAATGCTTCTTAACTTTGGTCTTGGCAATGCTTTCTTGGATATGATGCCAAAAAACACAGGAACAACAGCAAAAATAAACATATTGAAATACATCAAACTAGAAAGCTTCTGGAAAGCAAATGAAACAATCAATAAAATGAAAAGACAACCTGCAGAATGGGAGAAAATATTTGCCAACTCTCTATCTGATAAGAGGTTAACATCCAAAATATATAAGAAACTCATAACTCAATAGCCAAAACCAACAAACAAAAACTCCTATTAAAAAATGACAAAATACTAGATAGACATGTCCTCAAAGAACACAAATGAATGGCCAAAAGTCTTTTAAAAAAATTAAACAAAAGTAACAAGAATTGGTGGATGTATATTCTATTAGTGAGAATGTTAAATGACATAGCTTCTACAGAAAACTGTGGAGGTTCCTCCAAAAATCAAAATAGAACAATCACAGGACCCAGCAATCCCACTTCTAGGTATATACCTAGAAGTATAAATTAAATTAAATCAGAAGAGATATCTGCACTTCCATTTTCATTACAGCATTATTCACAGGAGCCAATATATGGAAACAATGGAAGTGTCCTTTGATGGATACATGGATAAAGAAACAGTGGTATATATAAACAATGGAATATTATTTGAACCTAAAAAAGATGGAACTCCTGCCGTATGTGACAACATGTACAAATACGTAGGACATTATACTAAGTGAAATAAGTCAATCACAGAAGTACAAATAGTGCATGATTCCCCGTACTTGAGACATCTAAAACAGTCAAAGCCAAAGAAGCAAAAAGTAGAATGGTGGGTATCTGGGGGTAGGGGAAAATAGGGAGTCGTTGTTCATTGGTTATAAGCTCTACAAAATTATTAAGTTCTTGAGATCCGCTGTACAACACAGGACCTACAGTCAACTATATTGTACACTAAAACATTTGTTAGAAGATAAATCTCATGTTAGTGTTCTTGACGCAATAAAAGCTAGTTTCTAAGTTTTGGCAGAATAATTTTTGTTGAAGCTGAGGGACTCAATAATTATTCTCTCTTTCCTGCTTCATTTCTGAGCTACTTAAAAAACAAGGCAAAGAAAAATGCAGATGTACATAAACACGTTTTTTTAAGTTTATTTATTTTGAGAGAGAGGGGGATAGCATGTGCACTCAGGCAAGGGGGATGGACAGAAAGAGAGGGAGAGAAAGAATCCTAAGCAGCCTCTGCACACGGGAGCCCAACAGGACTCCAGCTCACAAACCCTGAGATCATGACCTGAGCCGAAATCAAGAGTCAGACTCCACTGACTGAGCCACCCAGGTGCCCCCCCATAAACATATTTTTAATGCTGATAAATGGAGAACCTGTCTTATATTTGCCATAAATTATGCTTAGTAATTCTGAACCCCAGAAGATGTTGGATTTATACAAGCAGATTTCCCCTGAAAAGTATGAGCCATGCACTCCCAAATACCACTTCCACATTCAACAATCAAGATAGTCATGTTTCCACTAAAGAAGAGTTAAAGATGAGAAGATATAGATATATAAAACAATATACCTTCATGATGGAGAAAACAGAATGAGTGGGAAATAAGGAGTCAAAGTAGTGTAACATTACAGGACCTTAAATTCCCTGGATATTCCTAATGAAATAAAAATATGTTTGGAGTTGTAAATTTGTATAATTTGCAAAAATTATACTAGTTTATTGTTTTTCTGATTAACTTTTTGTAGAATTGGTATCTCATGATTAAATAACCACTTGTATGATTCATAAAAGCAGCCATTTTTCTATCAATGCTGCCATTTTTCTACCAACAGTAAATATACTCTAAATACTTATGAAAAACAACAGAAAATTCTTGTTTCAGGTACACATTTTACATAATTGTTTTAGTATCTCATTATATTGTAAATTGAGCTCACTCTTATTTAATTCCAAGAAAAATATGCTGACAATAAAGGAAATGGTTTTAAATGTATGCATTCAGTACTTTTCAATTGGGAAAGGATTTGTTACAATGACTTGGGACTTTCTCATTGCCCTTTCCCCTTTTGCATCAATTCCATTTTTGATGGAGATATGCTATATTCTTCAGGTGTTCTGGAGTAGGATATTTTTTAATATGAAATTTATTGTCAAATTGGTTTCCATACAACACCCAGTGCTCATCCCAACAGGTGCCCTCCTCAATGCCCATCACCCACCCTCCCCTCCCTCCAACCCCCCATCAGCCCTCAGTTTATTCTCAGTTTTTAAGAGTGTCTTATGGTTTGGCTCTCTCCCTCACTAACTTTTTTTTTTCCATCCCCTCCCCCATGGTCTTCTGTTAAGTTTCTCAGGATCCACATATGGTATCTGTCTTTCTCTGTATGATTATTTTAAAAAAAATCATTTCCTAAGTGAATAGAATTCTGAAAAATAAAAGCATAACCAATTCTGAGTCAATGTTCTAGACATACATGATCTTTCTGCTCACTCTAAATTATGCAAACCTTCTATGACTTGTATGTATTCCAAATTATATCTCATTCATTAATTCATTCATTTTTCTTAAATATATATTGTTAAATGGTTAGACCTGTGCTAAACTATGGGGATATGTATGGGCATAGTGGTGAGGAAAAGATATAATCATTCAAAATTATCTTATACTTTTCAATACTATTTGTATTAGAAGTATTTCTTACTAATGTAAAGAGGATATAATCAAGAAGCTATAAGAAACACTGTGAAAATGTATCCGTAATGAACCATATATAAGCACATAAACTGTTAATTGCTCTGGGAAATGAAATGGAAATTCAAAACGTAGAATTTACACATGCATGAGACATACACTTTTGTAATCAGGTATCCACGTATTTCTCACATGAAAGAAGCAAAGCAAAAATTTTTTAGAGTTTTACAATTGATATTCCTTAACAGTACTCTATTTATAATCAAACTATGTAGATTTGAACACTTTTTCCCAGACAGCTTCTCACCACTCTCATGAGAACATCCAAATTATAGAGACAAGAATAGAGACAGCAGACAAGAATATTGCTGAACAGAGGCCTGTTGATCTCTATACCTTAGAAGGAAGGAATCTGTATTCTTTGAAATACCTTCTTGCTTCTCTGATTACTTCCTCCACAACCCCTAGAACCAATAACATTTTTTTCTGATTTCTTTATAATTTCCCTTACTTTAGAAAATTAGAAGAGAAGACTTGATCTTGGTCTTTCATTCCAATTTAGATATGAAGCTCAACCCCAGGGCTTGTATTGTCCTCCTGTAATCTGCTTCTACTATGCTACAAAAAGAACTCTTGATAAAAGCAAGTCAGAGTCATTCAGTTGTCATTTTGAACACAGAACTGTATGGAAGACATTGGAATTCACAATAGTGAATCTAGGGTTTTATAAAGAGCGAGTAAAAAATGTCTCCATGGTCCTCAATGAAAGTGAAAAAAGAAACTTTCTGAGAAATAACTTATGCTAAGAACTTCTTTAAATATCCAGGATAAGATAATACTAACACATCTCAAGTATGCTGAATAGTAAGTAGAAACAAATGCTCAAAAACAGCATTCTCAGAGTCAACTACTTAAAATTTATATGGTGTGTGTTGTTCTGCCTTCATTAAGGTATGCCCTGTAGTTTTATTTTTATTCCAGATGCATTAATCACTGGGAGTTCATTTCAAGTGAATCGAGTTGTTGAACAGCATTTTTCTTAGCTGTGAACACTAAATGTGATAGCAGAAAATAGATTTTGCAAGGTGGTATGAAGCAGGGAGTTTGGTTGGGCGCGCTGACGCAGCCATGTGCAAACTTTAAGTTGACAGGTGAGTATGCGTGTATCATACTTTTCTAAAATATATGTTGTGTTTGCTCTGTGAAGTGGGATATTTTGAGTTACGCTTTGATGGGCTAGGGCGATACAAATTTAGTTTCTGTCTCTCCATTAGTAAGTGGGCATTTTGTGTTTTCTGTGTGATCTCATTCCAGTCTTTATTCTCCATCTTCATTCTTCTTTTTTTTCCTTACTCAGAATTGTCATAAGATAACACTGCTAAAATATCACTTTACTTCACCTTTTAAAGGATTTTTTCCCTTAATGATGGTCACTCCAATTACGGCTTCCTTTTACTAATTCCACCCACTTTTCATGCCTAATTTTATTTTCTACTTCACTGTGAAGGATTTTATCTGCTATGGCTTGTATTATCATTCCAGAATTGAATTATTGAATTGCTTTCATCTTTTTTCTGAAAGTTGAAGTATATCATTGTTCAGTGCATGTGTGTGTGTGTGTGTCTATATATATGTGTGTGTGCGCATGTGTGTAACACATATATATGTATATATTACATATATGTGTGTAATATATATTAATATACATATACATATGTATATGCATATGTACATATACATATGTATATGTAATATATATTTACATATATATATAACACACACACAATGTGATTTCCGGCATTTCTTTTTCTACTGGTTGTGTTGGTAGGAAATGGGGTGAGATGTCTATACAAAATATTTTAATTCATGGCACAGCAAATTTTCTTACTGTGTCAATAGCAATACTAAATCTGTAAAGTTGTTTTAATTTCCACTTTAACACTGGTGGGTAGGTGGCATAAGTGCACACAGCACATGTCGTTTGTGTGCATTCACATAATTCAGAGACTACACTTATAAGTAGAATCTGTGGTGGAATTTTGAGAAAAGTAGAACTTCCGGGGTGCCTGGGTGGCTCAGTCGGTTAAGTGTCTGACTTCAGCTCAGGTCATGATCTCACAGTCTGTGAGTTCGAGCCCCACATCAGGCTCTGGGCTGACAGCTCGGAGCCTGGAGCCTGCTTCAGATTCTGTGTCTCCCTCTCTCTCTGCCCCTCCCCTGCTCATGCTCTGGCTTTCTCTGTCTCAAAAATAAATAAAAACATTAAAAAAAAAAAAGAAAAGAAAAGTGGAACTTCCTACTATATGATTATGTGCAATTTCTTTCCAGTCGACAGGGACTTATTATACTCTCTTCATTAATCTATACTTCCAATTAATGCATTTTGGCTATGGCTGACTTAGTTAATCTCTCTTAGCAATAGAAACAGTACAATGTGTGTGTGTGTGTGTGTGTGTGTGTGTACACATAAGTCATATTTAGGCCATAAAAACTTTATTTTAAAAGTATATATTTTTTATTTATTTTAGAGGGAGAGAATAAGAGAGAGACAGTCCCAAGCAGGCTCTTCACTGTCTGTGTGGAGCCCGATGTGGCGCTTGAACCCACGAAGTGAGATCATGCATGACCTGAGCTGAAACCAATAGTCCGACAGAGGCTCAACAGGCTGAGTCACCCAGTCACCCCTAAAAGTGTACATTTAGACATATATGAGTTTTTCAAAAATATCGTCATTGATACAATATTTCCTAAAGGATTTGTGAGATTTTAAGGCAAAATACAGAAAGTTCTTAATATCTTCAGATGTTCTGTCATATGTTATTTATATACTAAATTTAAATAAATGTCAAGAAATAAAATATTTTAACATATAACCTTGTTCAGAAAAACTGAGACACAAAACAATTAAACTTACCTACAAAGTTGGTATTTTAAGTCTACCAACAAGTAACATCCTTATATAATAAGACCAGTTTATAACTTGAGTATCAGACTTATATTCTAAACAGCCTGTCACACTTATCTTTTGTGTTTTTCTCTTCATATATTACTACTGTGAACTCTCTTATATTTTGTGTAGTAGCAATTCATTTTCATGGATGTTAAAGTCCCAAAGCTGAGTGTCTCAGAGAAGATTTTGCAAGTTTCCTCTACCATTCATTTATTATTCTTCAATATTAATTTGAATCACCACCAGTCTTGACACCTGTCATGAAGCACAAGCCTTTCAAGCTACAAAGGTACTATAAATTTGTAACTGACACACATTGACTTGAAAAGAAAAGCCATTCATTGCTTCATTTAAAAAGAATGTATAATAAAGGAGAGAATCTGGCTGAGATTTCTTCTTAAGGGTGTCAAGTTTAAGAGGCTGTGATAGGAATTTTTAAGCTTCTAAAATGAGTAAATACAACTATTGCAAAAATGAACTAAAATAAATATGAAGAGTTTATTCATATCAAATAAAAAAAAATTATTTTTTTTAATTTTATTTATTTTGAGAGGAGGGAAGGGGCAGAGGAAGGGAGAGAGAAATTTCCAAGCAAGCTCCTTACTGTCAGCACAGAGGCCGAAGCGGGGCTCGAACTTATGAGCCACGAGATCATGACCTGAGTTGAAATCAAGAGTCGGATGCTCAACTGACTAAGCCACCCAGGTGCCCCAGGAGAATCCTATTTCTAATAGTTATCTGATGACTGTAAAATAAAACAAAACTAAATAAGCTTACCAGGTACCTTAGCAAATGTCAAAGACAATATATCAAATTTTGTTATGTCTATTTTGAATCTTAAATTTTTGAAAAGAGCTATATTTTTGGTGGTACTTGGCTAGCAGTCACTTTGTAAAGTGAATGGCTCTGTAACATGGTTGATTAGAGTTCATGGAAAAGGCCGGAATTCTATAGTCACATTTGGCTAGAAAACTGTAAAAAGTTAAGATTCGCTGATGATTTTCAGTTCTTTAAAATATGGACATTCACTTTACTGTCTACACTATAAAATGACATTATAAAAGTTGTGTAAGGCCCAAAATGGTAATTTTAATTATTCACATAATATTTGCAATGCCATTCCATAAGCTGAACAACAAAAATATAAAAACACAAAGCTTACATAATCACCACTGTCATGCCTCACTTGTCGTTTTTTACTTGGTTTATTTCTTGGTCCGTCAAGAAATCCTCTGACTCTTAGCAAGTGTAATTAAAAAAAAAAAAAAAAAAAAAAGAAAAGAGAGAGAGAAAACCAGCCAAGTATACAAACATCTCCCTCATAAAATACATATTTGGATAAATAATTTGTTCAAATAAAAGCATTCACACAAGAAGACCCCAAAGAATAATGATCAAAGATGTGTGCAATGGTTCTCTCACTGTTTATTCTTTAATGAATAGACACTTGGTTCTGATGGCATATATTTATTCATTTATTCATTTTTTATTTAATAAATACTTATTTCATATGGGCCATGTGTTAGGCAGTATGTTAGCCAGTGGACACATACTGTTAAAAGAGAGAGAGGAAAAAAAGAAAATTTCCCCTGAAGGAATTTAGAGCTGAAAAGGATGCTAGACAGATAAATAGGAGATGAAAATATAATAGTAAATAAAGTTATATGTATACACACATATACATATTCACATATGCATGATACTTGTAAAATGTTAAAAATATTTTATAAATAATGTTAAACACTTTAAGAGACTAAGGTCACTTACTACCATTATTACTATGAAAAGTGCACTTGAAGTCACACTCAATGGAATAACACGAGACACAAATGGTAAAAAAAATAGTTATAAAATAAAAATAAATAATATTGCCACTATCTGAGAAAAAAATATTTCTAGACCTCAAACTTGATTTCTTTAATAATACAAAAATCAGGCAAATCATAAAAATTTTATGTTAGTATATCATAAAAGTGTCATTATATGATAAAAGGGTCAATTCAGTCAGAAGATATAATAATCCCCAAAATGTATGTACCTAATAAAATAGCCAAGCTTTTAAACACAAAAATTGATAGAACCAGAAAAAATTTATATGGTAATTACCAAAGTAGGAGATGTCAGCATGTTTCTATCAATACCCACAGCTCATGTTGGCAAAAACAAAACAAAACAAAAACAGTACTGATATAGAATATTTAAGAAACACAATAACACAGATTTAATGGACATATGTGAAACATATGAGGAATACTCATTCTTGTCAAGCTCCTATAAAGCAGTGACAGGAGTGCCTGGTTGGCTCAGTTGGCTGAGTGGCCGACTCTTGATTTTGGCTCAGGTCATGATCTCTTGGTTCATGAGTTTAAGCCCCATGTTGGCTCTGCGCTGACAGCTTGGAACCTGGTTGGGATTCTCTCTCTCTCTCTCTCTCTCTCTCTCTCTCTCTCTCTCTCTCTCGGCCTCTCCCCCATTTGCATCTCTCTTCTCTTTCTCTCTCTCTCTTTCAAAATAAAGAAATAAATTTTAAAAAAAGGCAATGACAAAAATGTCCACATACTAGGACTTAAGCATAGAAATGATGTAAAGACATGGCCAAAAATTATATTCTATAACAATAATCCAATTACTTTTTTGAAAAGAAATAATAAAAGAATATTAAAATAATACATTTGGAAATTTAAAAACATATAAACCATGCAAATCAAAGAATAAACCATAATGACTCTTTTCAAGGTCTTATAACTGAATAACAAAAATACTACATAGCAAATGTTGAAGAAAGCAGTAGAAACAGTACCGAAAGGGATATTCATAGCTTTAAATAAATATATTAGAAAGAAGAAACGCAAACATAAAAAAGCTAGTATCCAACTTAAGAAGTGAGAAAACCTAAGAGTAACAACATGATAGAAACTAGAAAGATGGGAAAAGTGAGGCTACGGAGAAAAAAAAATAATGAAATTGCCAACAAGGACAGAAGGATGATGCCATTATATGATATAAAAAAGTGTAAACACCCTTCAAGACAGGTAGATAGAGGTTACATAGTAGCTGGGATAGATCTGGATCAGGAGAAGACTGGTGGGTGAATTTGGTTGTTTCTAACTTTTGGCAAGAGGTGAGTGTGTATACACATGCCAATGAGTATGGCAATATAGATGGACAGATTTAAGACATCTGTCCCTAAGTCTCTAAAGTGAAATCCCTAAGAATCCAAGACTTTGTTTCAACCAAATTCACTGACACTCAAATCAGTACCCAAGTAATTTTTCTGACCTCTAGTTCATGACTGGCTCATTATTGTCAAAGCCAGCCTTTCCAGAGCCTCCTATAGAGTTTATTTCTGTCATCGCGGTAATTCAGAAAGCTCTTGTTTCCTTTCAGTCAAATTTTCAAAGCAGAAGCATAACACACATCCTCCTACTAGGAAAGAGTTCGTAAATGCCCAACTCAAAAAATTCACCAAATCTGAAACAATTTTAAACTAGTGCAAACGTCTACAAAATTCAACAACAAAATGAATTGTGAAATTCATGGAAAATTTTACTTCATTCAGAATATGAATGTGTATACAGAACTTTATAATGACATCTCAGAGTCATATCCTAAGATCATACATAACTTTAGGTTAGTATGACTCACAGGGCAATTCTGAGCCCTGCTGTTTTGGCCGTTATTAGATGTCCACAGGTCACTGGGTACATTAATACATTAATAAATTATCCTTTAGAATGAATGTCAGCATGCCATATTTTAACTAGATAGATGAAAGATGAGTCTATTATTAGAAGAATGGATATGAAAAACTTTGTTGTTTGAATATAATAAATATAAAACATTATATACACAATGATAAATATTAGAGAATAATTCTTCAAATCTGTCCCTAAGGAAAACATTATGATAGAAAATAACAATCTTCAAATGAACCTTACAATTTAAAATTAGATTGTGCTTTGATTATTTTAATTCTCTTTTTCCCCAATCCTTTAAAACTGTTTCATAGTGGACCAGAAATTCATACATCTCCATAATTCCATGAGCACTTTCTAATTATTCTAACCTTTTCGTTATTGCTAAAACCACTAGAATGCTTATCCCAGTAGTGGTTCCAAGAGCATCTCTCTTTAGTAATAAAAATGCACACTGCAAGTGTTAGCAGTTAAAGGACACTGAAAAATTAACAATTAATTTCAGTGGAAGAAGCTCATCCTTCATAATATTTCCATTCACAATTTAAAGGAAGAAATGTCATGAGTAGCCCAGATCACATAACCTAGTGGCCTAGTCAATTATCCTAAAAACAATTAGGTCTCCATTTTGAAATTAATAACATATTAGCAAGGATGGCATCTCTTTATAGCAGATAATTTTATCATAATCCACATTCTTTAAAAATTATATATTAACTATACTGTGATTCATAAGAGATTTGGGTATTTTCACCTACTGAGATTATTAATTGAAAATAAATTGTTTATTTTCATTGTCCTCCAATATAAAATATTTTTAATACATTTGTGAGACCAGAAATAATCTATTCCAATGTTTGTAGAGTCAGTTTAGGCTTTTAAGCTCTTCACAGGCAAAATGACATATTGAATTAAGTGCACAGAACTTGGACAAATACTTTATCTAATCTAAACTTCAGTTTTGTTTTCTGCAAAATGGGGATAATAACACATACTTCACCTACACTATATGGCATAATGAAAGTAATGTAACATTGGCTCCTGACACAGAGAAAACGTTCAATAGTGTGTAGCTATTAACATGAAACATCAAACATTAAATTGACAGTAAAGATGGAGAAAAGTGAGGAAGCAGGTCTAAATGAAGTGTCACATTTGATTTATCCAGGAAATAAGAAGGCCTGCAGCAAAATTCGGAAGCAGATAAAGCATACTTTTGATACTTCTACATTTCACATTTAAGTTCTTCTAGGGACTCCTGGTCATTTTGATATACCTTGGACACTTAACTAAATCATTTTCAGCTTCCCCCCTCACCAATTTTAATGAGGACACAGGAACTAACTCTTATTTACAAATATACTTCAGATACTTGCTTTGTGCCAAACCTATAGTTCTAGTTGTCACTGATATACACACAGTCCTTACCCCTATGCATCTTACAACTTTAAGTGATAGTTCGTTAGTGCTAAGTCATTTAAACATCCTCCCCAAACCAAACCAAGATAACCACATCAAGCCCAGCCAGACTAAGCAAATCAAAGTAAAGCAAAAGAAAACAAAAAGCCTTTGCAGAATATCTAAGGATAAGGGTGTTTCTGTTTATAAAGGGGTTTCACATACAAGAAAATTATCCTGGAAAAGATCTGCCACTTTTATAAGAAGTTAACATGAATCTTCCGGGAGAAAGGTACTATACTACAGATGTATGTATTAGTATAGGACAGAAAGATTGAGAAACTTTCATAGATGCGATATATTATGTTTCCACCTGTTACAATCACCATTTTTACACTCTATATGTTATATTATAAACAATATTTCGGATCCTCTTGTAAACCTCCAATTAATATAAAAATCAGTCTTTAGCACTTAGCATTATTTTGGGGTTTGAGAGTCAAGAAGACTAGCTAGTACCTTTTCTCAAGGTTTCAAAGGAATTACTCAAAATAAGCCTTCAATAAAAACACATATTTTTGGAAGCAGTGGAAACAATTATCATCTCATTTCTTGTAAATAAATTGTTTTACCTTTTAAATGCATTTTTCTCTTATGCAAACGATTTCCCCTTTCCAACAGTGAGAGACTGACTTTTCTTGATAGAACTGTACTGTGTCTATGGCAGATTCTATACACATGGTCTATTTCTTTAATAAATGCAAAAGTTACATTTTAATTTTTTGCCATAGCTTTACTACCATAGTCTCTTTCCCTTTTTTCTTTTCTTTTTTTTTTTTTTCAACCAAAGCACAACATTGTTTCTGAGATGGTCTTGCTTTCATCTCATAAATTCTATATAATATGAACCAGTTAGCAGCATTAATAGACCAGAACAAATAGAAGAGGCTAAAGTTTCACACAAATGAATAAATGCAATGACAAATATTTCCTTTTTTATTTTGAACATAAAAACTTTGTTTTGCATTGCTGTCTGCTTTTTAAAAATTTGATGACAACAAATAAATTATCTATACCTTGTTTGAGGTAAAAAGTTCTACACTTTCAGATTACGTTTTGAACTCCAAATAGTGCAGAGCTCGTATTTTCTTTTCTTTTTTTATGTTGTATAGGAGATTAATAGAAATGCCTCACACTTCTAAAATATATTTTCATTCAGACATCAATAATAAACATTATGATAAAGATATTTAATGCAAATATTAATCCAATCCCTAATTTCAGCATTTTGTCCACTTTCTTTTATGACAGTGAGATCCAGATTCTGCATGTTGTGACTTTCAAGTAGACTTGAAATGTACACAGATATGTTTGTAAATTTAACAACTGCACTCTTTACACTGACAGCTGGTACATGATTATAAAAGCAGTGTTCTTAGTACAGAAAGTATTTGTTAAATCTGAGCCAGGCTAGGTTGAACATTCTATCTGATGGGAACAAGGCAGTGGGGCTACCATGATGAAGACATTGACAAAAGGAACTTAGTTGGTCCCTAATCATAGCCACTGCCTGCTACCAATCCAAGGCAGCATTGACTCATCATGTGCTACTGATTGCACGGATTGCCATTCATCAACACGGACATACATGCTATTTGATTGTCTTTGAAGATTTGTCCATTCCTTGTTCAAGCCAAGAACAGAAGCCAGCCTGACAAAGTTATCACTGCTACATATCTACTTAAGAAGAAAGCTACCCATACAATGGCCTGCTTAAAAGGACAGAAAGTAGCTGGCATTATTTGCTTGAGCAAATCTCCCACATTTTTACCATGTGATTCAGGAAAGTACTAGAAGACAGAGCAAGGCTTCCTCAAAGCCAGAGTATAGGCCCATAAAGAAAAAAAGCATGTGGAGACTAGCCAGGTAAAGGGTTAGGAATTCTGGAATTTTTCTCCGGTAGCTCATCTGAAAAGCTCTACAGTAGGCCCAGGCAGTCTTTGCCACCTGATAGAATATGTATGCTGTCATCTGTGAAAGATGGCACTGAAAGTTTTTGAAGTGTTAGCTCAGGGTCAAAAGACATCCTGAGGAAATAGTCTATAATATTTTGTGATACTGGCAGGATGCAAAAATCTCTTAGATGATGTAGTATGGGTACAGGATATTCAGCAGAGAGTGTTCCCTTTAGTGCAGCTCTAAAGTGCTGGTATGGTTCTTGCCCAGCTGCTCTATGGACAGGCTCAGTCGGCAGGGCCCACTTTGCTACTGATATAGTTGAAAGGATGGTAGTAGAGGACAGTTTTATAAATTGTATGTGGCACAGTGGTCCAGCTCAGCCCCCCAGCTGACGTCCAGTACATTCAATGATTCCTGCGCCTTCTGTTCCCCATTTCCCTCTTTGCCCCTGTGTGATGCATTTACTTCTAAAATTTTGTGAGCAATTTTAAATTGGAGAGAATTGGAATATAACTGTTTATACAGAAACAAAAAAAGAAGCCCTTTTTCTAGGTCATCACATTCCAGATTGGAAGACCATTCATGCAATACACTGAGCTATCATGAAAATGAATAATAAAAACTTATGATCTTCAGTATACATTAGTTGATCAAGTTTCCCAAGGTCATTACTTGAGTTTTAAAATATGATGACCAGAATTGAAATGAGATATTGCTGCGTGTTTTAAAATGATAAATATTCTGTGGCATGAATTTAGTCTAAGAATTTAGTCGATAAAGAGGAGACCTAAGAGGATCTAATTCAACATGTTAAACTGAACCTGAAATGAAATCAAACACAGGTGTAAGGTTCTTATAAGGCTGGGAAATACATCTGCTGAGGCTGCAGGTGGTGAGTACTTTGCCTAGATAATGTGAAATTAGTATAATAGATCCTAAATGTCTACTAAAGGCTAGACATAAGCATTTTCTTCTGGGCTTGTAGGTGTCTATTGCCATCTCAATTTTGATACTGTGGTTTAAAATTCTACTTACAGTATATTCTCAGCTCTAAACTTTTATTTCTGGCAAAGGATCAGACTATTTAAGATGAGGAAGAGTATTTCCAATAGTCTTCTTACATTTCTATAACCTCTATCCTTCATAAGAAACGCTTATCTCTAAGAAAATGATAGGCCAAACCGTATAGGACTTGGTTGATTAAACACAACACCTTGAATATCACTCAGAGGCAAAACAGGCACTGCAGAACACAGGTGCAATATTGGGTTCACATCCGTAAAGTAAATGGGTCACTGAATTCTGCACAACACAAAACCTCCCCATGGTCTTCAAGGACAACTCCAAGTTATAAAGGATTACAGGACTTCAGTAAGAAGGGCAATTGCTGGCTAACTTCAAACATTAAACACTGCAAGTCGTATCACATACCCATTCTCCACAAATCAAATATTTGGTCTCAATGAATTTAAAGAACATGGCAGAATGCAGACTTTGGTTAGGCAAGATTATTTCAATTTTCTTTGTGTCTGATGCCACATAATTTATTTGAATATATTTTGATAAAAGATGCTGTGGTTATTTTCCAAAAACTATAAACTATTTGGGAGGAAGTGTTGAATCACTATATTGTACACCTGAAACTAATACTACACTGTATGTTAAATATTTCGAACTGGAATTTAAGTAAAAACATAAAAAATATTTGGAGGGGACGTGACTATTCATATGTAAATGAGATACTATAAGAAAGACACAGATGGGCAAATGCACAAATTTTATGGTTGTAATACCACTTTAGACCTTGTATTTTATATTTTAAATTAATTTAGCTTGTGAATAAAAACAAACAGCTCACAAGCTATACATACCATTAACCAAGCCAAAATTAAGGTATATTGTAACTTCCAAAAGCATTGCCTGCTTCTTTGACACTAAGGTAAAGTGTAACCGTGGTTAAACCATTTTATACAATTTTTCCATTTAATATGTATTTTGGAAAACTTATCTTCATATTTTTGTAACTATTCATTTCTGAATGAATAATCAAAGATTCTATGATCAGTGTCTCTTTCCTCCAAAAGACAAGATGGATTTTCAGAAGCTGGCTTAGCTCATTATGCAGTAGTACTGAGTGTGAAACTATCAAGGTTTCATTCCTTTTTCCAACTCAAACAGCTGCTACCACCTCGGAAGAAGCAGGTGTTGATGCGCGAACAATATTAGCACTAAAAAGAACAGACCGTTTGGTGATGACTTTTCTCACTGGAATATTATATCAAAATACTTTTAAATTCCCTAAAGTGCCCAGGTGGGAAGGCAAATTAAACTTTAAAAGTCTAAAAATATTTCAATAGTTTCATTAGTTCTCCATCCCCTTACAAATTCAATATGCAATTATAAGAATTATAACTTTAAAAAGGATATTACATTTCAGGGATTTTGTTGTTTATATGACTCTTTATGAAAATATTTTTAAATTAAAAAATGTATTTCAATAGGAAACATGCCATATAAGCAGCAGAAATAAATCGAATAGTCTAAGCATTAAAATCCAAATTTGGGGACTCCTGGGTCGTTCATTCGGTTAAGCGTCTGACTTCAGCTCAGGTCACAAGCTCACAGTTCGTGAGTTGAGCCCTGCATCAGGCTGTCTGCTGTCAGCACAGACCCCGCTTCAGATCTTCTGTCCCCCTCTCTTTTCTTATACTTCCCCCTCCCTGTGTGTGTGTGTCTCAAAAATAAACATGTTTTTAAACCCAAATTTGAAACTTTAAAACAAACCCAAATTCTAATAATACATACTTAGGTTCTATCTTGACCCTATCATGTCACTGAAAATACTAACAATGGAGATTTTACTCCTGTTTTTTCCAGAAAGGTCATTAGAAAGGCGTTTATATAAAATGGAGATTTCTCTGTAATACTACCAAAAGCAGTCTACATATTCAATGGAATCCCTATCAGAATAACACCAGCATTCTTCACAGAGCTAGAACAAACAATCCTAAAATTTGCATGAAACCAGAAAAGACCCTGAATAGCCAAAGCAATCTTGAAAAAGAAAACCAAAGCTGGAGGTATCACAATTCTGGACTTCAAGTTGTATTACAAAGTTGTAATCATCAAGACAGTATGGTACTAGACACAAAAACAAGCACTCAGATCAATGGAACAGAATGAAGAACCCAGAAATGGACCCACAAACATATGGCCAACTAATCTTTGACAAAGCAGGAAAGAATATCCAATGGAATAAAGAAAATCCCAGCAAATGGTGCTGGGAAAACTGGACAGCGACATGTAGAAAAATGAACCTGCACCACTTTCTTATACCATACACAAAAACAAATTCAAAATGGATGAAAGACTTAATTGTAAGACAGCAAGCCATCAAAATCCTTGAGGAGAAAGGAGGCAAAACCTCTTTGATCTTGGCCGCAGCAACTTCTTACTCAACACATCTCCAGAGGCAAGGGAGACAAAAGCAAAAATTAACTATTGGGATCTCATCAAAATAAAAAGCTTCTGCACAGCGAGGGAAACAATCAGCAAAACTAAAAGGCAACCGATGGAATGGGAGAAGATATTTGAAAACGACATATCAGATAAAGGGTTAATACCCCAGATATATAAAGAACTTATCAAACTCAACACTCAAAAAACAAATAATCCAGTGAAGAAATGGGCAAAAGATATGAATAGGCACTTCTCCAAAGAAGACATCCAGATGGCCAACCAACACATGAACAAATGTTCAACATCACTCATCATCAGGGAAATACAAATCAGAACCACAATGAGATACCACCTCACACCTGTCAGAATGGCTAACATTAACAAGTTAGGCAATAACAGATTTAGGCGAGGATGTGGAGAAAGAGAATCTCTTTTGCACTGCTGGTGGGAATGCAACCTGATGCAGCCACTCTGGAAGACAGTATGGAACTTCCTCAAAAAAATTAAAAATAGAAATAGCCTATGACCCAGCAATTGCACTACTAGGTATTTACCAAAGGATACAGGTATGCTGTTTCAAAGGGGCATATGCACCCCAATGTTTATAGCAGCACTATCAACAACAGCCAAAGTATGGAAAGAGCCCAAATGTTCATCAATGGATGAATGGATAAAGAAGATGTGTTATATAGATACAATGGAATATTACTCAGCAATCTAAAAGAATGAAATCTTGTCATTTGCAACTATGTGGATGGAACTAAAGGGTATTACACTAAGCAAAATTAGTCAGAGAAAGACAAATATCATACGAATTCACTCACATGAGGACTTTCAGATACAAAATAGATGAACATAGGGGAAGGGAAGCAAAAATAATATAAAAACAGTGAGGGGGACAAAGCATAAGAGACTGATAAATATGGAGAACAACCAGAGGGTCGCTGGAGGGGTTGTGGGAGGGGGGATGGGCTAAATGGGTAAGGGGCATTAAGGAATATACTCCTGAAATCATTGTTGCACTATATGATAATTAACTTGGATGTAAATTTAAATAAATTAAATTATTTTTTTTAATTTTTAAAAAATAAAAAAGAAATACAAAACAAAAAAAGGAGATTTCTCAGAATGTTTTAAAATATGGCATTATGTAACCAAGCATTCCTTTTGAGGCTAGAATTTATGACAATATGAAGGTAGAAGAGTGCCATATAAAAATGTGCAAGCTTCTGCCTTTGAAGGCTAAGATTTGGGGTTTTCTTGTTATTGTCAGTTCTCTGGTTCTCAGGAAACAAACAAAAAACAAACAAACAAAAACTCCAAGGTGAAACTTTTATTTAAGTATCTCTGTAGCAAGAATCTATGGACTTATCTATGGCAGACTGAATTCTGTGAAAGAAACAGAAAACTGCTGTTTAGTAATGTTCAATTCACATGGATACTTTCATTACATGTTTACTGAGTTGTTCCTTTGAGCACTTGTTTCAGAATATCCAGAAACTTGGATGGAACGAATTACTGCCATAAAGAATCTGTAGCTCTGGGAGTTTCTTCAGAGTCTGGGATCGATTTTGAAAAGAGATGGACTGGGGCGCCTGGGTGGCGCAGTCGGTTAAGCGTGCGACTTCAGCCAGGTCAGGATCTCGCGGTCCGGGAGTTCGAGCCCCGCATCGGGCTCTGGGCTGATGGCTCAGAGCCTGGAGCCTGTTTCCGATTCTGTGTCTCCCTCTCTCTCTGCCCCTCCCCCGTTCATGCTCTGTCTCTCTCTGTCCCAAAAATAAATAAACGTTGAAAAAAAAAATTTAAGAAAAGAGATGGACTTGGAGGGCACAAGGATCCATGCTTTGAAAAGAGGCTATTCCTGGGGAAGCAAAGAACATACCAGGAGGTGGCATGAAATGGAGGACAAACCTCTCCAACACCCTTTGTGGAAATTTGAGTCTGGAGTCTTAGGCATGTGATGGCTTGGAATATTTCAAGGGTTAGAAGTAAACTGGTTCTTATCCAGTTTAAACTTATAGAAGCAAACTTATTCAACAAATATCTAGTCCAAAATAGCGATATTAGAGCTGTTGTGAAACCCAGTCCTAGATGCAGGACAGGCATTATGTCTGTTTTCCACTGACCCTGCATGATCTGTAAATATTCATCCAACTAGTCTTAAAAGTTACAATTTAGGCTTAATTGTGCTGTCAGAAATTATAGAAAAAGTAGTAAATATAACCAGCTTTAGATAATTGAGTTAAATTAAACAAGATATCAACTGAGTACATGAGAAAGTGATAGAGAAACTGCCCCAATGTCCCAAGTCTAGAGTGGCAATCATCAATGAAAACTGTGTTCAGCAATGACATCTTGTGTGATGTGGGCATCAAACAGAGCAGGATGGCCAAGACAATGGGAGGCCAGAGTAGAAGAATAGGAGAACTTTTTTTTCTTATAAACATAGGAAATAAGCTGTAGGACATGCCAGAAATCATCAGAAGAAAAGCTGAAGCAATTTGACCAATGGAGGCTTGAACATGAAGAATTTGGGAGCTAATAGTCATTGTGATTGCGCTGCATGACCTCATATAGGCTATAAGTGCTAGAAGAAATAAAAAATAATGTACCCCTATGTATATCATATTGAATTAAAATATCACCAATGAAAATTTCACTTTTCTTAAGAGGAATATAGTTTGTTGATAAAAATAGGAATGCCATATTTTACACATTCTTCCAGGTATGTTATAGATTGCTAGTGTGTAGAAAATATAGTTTTAGGTTCGCCTGGGTGGCTCTGACTTCAGCTCAGGTCATGATCTCACAGTTCGTGGGTTGGAGCCCCAGGTCAGGCTCTGAGCTGTGAGCACAGAGTCTGAAGCCTGCTTCAGATTCTTGTCTCCTTCTCTCTCTGCCCCTTACTGCTTGTGCTCTGTTTATCTCTCAAAAATACATGAACATTAAAAATGTTTTTAAAGAAAATATAGGCTTATGTTAGCTCTCATTTTGCATTTGTGAAATAAAGTCACATAATACAGTTTTATTAAAAGCCAGGTTTTTTTCTGGAAAACAATCAGAAAAATATTGTGAGATTTACCAGAAATGTGTATGTAATGCACTTATTCATCAGTATTCTGTAATGGTGCCATCCTAAACTTCAGCATGCTATTTAGTTTTCCAGATTATGTTTCTTTAACAATAAGCATATGAGGATGATTACACATATTAAATTGTCACTTAATTCTTGTGACAGATACTATTTTGTTCCTGCTTTATATATAAGGAAACTCAGTATGTATGACCTGCCTAAATTCATTTTTGGTTAACAATGAGGCCCAGACCCTAATCTAGCCTCCAGAGCCTATACTGCTAATCTGTGACATGAAATTAAGCACTAGCAGTAAAGTCTTCGGTTAATAACTATATGCTTTAAAGGAATCCCTGTTGCTATTTTGTGCTTATTTTTCCTTTACTTATTTTCTTTCTACCATGCCCTACGCCATAACCACACAAATATGATTAGAAAGGATTAGCTATTGAAAATATTCAAACTAGAAGTCTGAAAAACACATAAAACAGAGACATGAGAATGTTCTTTTAGAGCACTTTAATTGCTAAACTAGGCTTGGAGTAGAGGTAGTCCTCTTTATCTGATTTATTAAATTATCTGAAGGTGCTACTTTATAAAAGCTATGTTGAAACTTCTAAACATGAATCTTGTCTTTCTCTTAAACAATGTCAAGGCAAATTATATACTATACTCCTTGGGTCCAATATGCACATATAGGGGCACCTGGGTGGCTCAGTTGGTTGAGCATCTGACTCTTGATTTCAGCTCAAGTCATGATCCCAGGGTTGTGGGATTGAGCCCTGTGTTGGGCTCCATTCTTAGTGTGGAGCCTGCTTGAGATGCTCTCTCTCTCTCTCTCTCTCTCTCTCTCTCTCTCTCTCTCTCTCCCCCTCTGACCTACTCCCCACTTATACTCTCTCTCTCAAATATTTTTTTTGATTAAAAATGCACATATATATGATTTTTCTTTATTTTTTAAATTCTTAACATAAGACAGTAAAAGTATAGTGTGCTATTTGATATTGCATCCTGGGTCGTATTTTCTACTATGAAATGAAAAATAAACAATTACAAAAACAAAAGAAAAACAACACTGCAGATAGTGAACACTTTCTTGGAAACACAGGTTTGAGCTTGACATTCAGATATACCACAGGAGTAAATACTTCTAGGATACAAGAAGTATAAAGTAATTCTACTTACATAAATCTTCAGACAGGGATTTTTTTTAATTAAGTAAAAATAAAGTAATTTAAAATCAGACACCACGAGGGTGAATGGGATGGTAGGCTTTCATCAGGCTCAGCAAGTATGCAGGCCACTGAAAGAAATGTCCCTTGAGCCTTGCTTGGAGCCTATTATTTCCTTCAAACTAAAGCTTACCTTGTGTTAACTGCTGCTCTGAGATCCTAAATGACCATTTAGAGGACCTAATGCATTTCTAAAAGAATGTAGCTTACATCCAGAATATAACCAGTTGACTTGAAAAGTTTTTTGGGGATAGAAGCAGGAATATGCTTGAGAGGTCTAAGGCCAGGTATTATTACCTGGTTATCTTCCCTTATTGTCTCCACCTGGTGTCTGCACTCTTAGGATCAACTTATCTCAAGTGCTTATCTCATAAGCATCTGAGACCAGCTCTGATATTTCTCCAATATTCCTCTGGTATTTTGTGCCCCCACTTCAAATCATATCCAATTTTCTTTCAGCTTCCAACTATCTATCATTGTACTCATACAAATACTTTAAGACCCAATTGAAAATCTCACGAAATCTGTGCTATTTAAATATTTTCTTTGCCATTAGAATTTACACTTTTTCTGTAAAACACCTATTGCCTACTATTTTGTAGTCCATCAAATATTTACATTTATGGCTCACTGTTGTTCTACTACTTCTCCTTTGTTTTCTTACTTTTTTTTAAAAAAAAACAGTATATAAAGAAATCAAGGTAGGGAAAGCCAAATAAAGTACATTAATTTGGGATTTTTAAACTCATGTAGTTTAGACTAATGCATACAACATTGAAAATTCTGACAGGAAAGAGAAAAGTTTTTTGAATGTTATATGCTTACGCTAAGTACCACTGTAAATAACTTCCCAATCAAAAGTAAATGAGATGCTTTCTCTCTGTTCTTACAAAAAAAAAAACCTCTATTTTTTTAATTTAAAGTTTAATTTATTTTGAGAAGAGACGGGCAGAGAGAGAGGGAGAGAATCCCATGCAGGCTCTGTGCTATTAGAGAGAGCCCAACCCAGGGCTTGATCACATGAACCATGACACCATGACCTAAGTAGAAATCAAGAGTCGGATGCTTAACTGACTGAGCCACCCAAGTGCCTCTTACAAACATCCTTTAAAATATGATTCTTGGTAATTTTTTTTAAGTTAACTAACATGACCATTACCTTGTCTATAGGATTGTTGGTGCAGGAAGTGTGAACCTTAACATAGTTCATGATATTAGGTTTATCATTATTGGTATCCTATTCAACAATTATGATTTATCAGAACAATATCTGCTGGAAAATGATCATTAACAACTAAAAATATCAAAAATAAAAGTAGCAAAACATCAACAACAGTTGTCTCCAACTTATTTATGGATCATTACATTAGAAATCTTAATTTGAGGGGTGCCTGGGTGGCTCAGTAGGTTAAGCGTCTGACTTTGGCACAGGTCATGATCTTGCGGTTTGTGGGTTCGAGCCCCACATCAGGCTCTATGCTGACAGCTCAGAGCCTGGAGCCTGCTTCAGATTCTGTGTCTCCCTCTCTCTCTCTGCCCCTCCCCTTTTGGTGCCCTGTCTCTGTCTCTCTCTGAAAAATAAACATTAAAATTAAAAAAAAAAAAAAAGAAAGAAAAAGAAATCTTAATTTGAAAGGTCACTAATGTTCAGAAAATACTTTTGTGGTGAAACATGTTGATATACAAAGATATATTGTTCTGGTAATGAAGTAGTGGGTCAAAATAACATTAAATAAATATGTTTATATTAATAAAATATGAGTTCATAAAGACAAGTAAGGAAGCAAGGATGTACACAGATTGCCTTGAGCAGTTTGAGGACCAGTGATTCTACTGTAGCTACGACTCTAGGTTTCCTACGTCATTAATCCAATAGCACGCCCAGGGAATTCTGGAGAGGGCAAAGCATCACCAGCTTGCTTTAGGTGCAATCTATGTGTACCTGCATCACGACATGGTGCACTACCCACTCTGCTTTCTTTCACGACTACACTCTTCTCTCGTTAATTCTTTTCTATCACTTTCTTTCTTTTCTTAAGCAACTGCCTCTTCTTTACCAAGTCTGACTTTTTTTTAATGTTTATATTATTTATTTTTTGAGAGAAAGAGAGAAAAAGAGTGAGTGAGCAGGGGAGGAACAGAGAGAGAATCCCAAGTAGCCTCTGTGCTGTCAGTGCAGAGTCTGATACGGGCCTCGAACTCAGGAACCATAAGATCATGACCTGAGCCAAAGTACAATGCTTAACAGACTGAGCCACCCAGGAGCCCCATCAAGTCTGACTTTTGAAAAGCTTAAAGTAGATTTTGCAGCAAGGCATGACATCCATTCTTGGTATCTAAACATTTGTTAAACTGGCAATGGAGTCATGGTTTTTGAATAAAATATCTTTCTTGATTTGAGAAGTATCCTCTCCACTATTCTCAAATTTTAGGTGCTGCTTGTTTGTGAGATAGGTAGCTAGAAGGAAAGGTGGACTGTGGATAACTTCTAAGTATCTACCTCCCCTCCAACTATCCTGCTGGTTTCTGATTAGGTATGAGTGAACACAGAATATTTTTGTTTGGGTAACTGTCTTATTAAGAACTGTTTTGATATCCACTGTCAGAAATTCAACTTAAACTACCTTAAACAGAAAGAGTTTATATAATTAGGAAGGCCAATCGTAGAGGCAGCGTTGACTGAATTAGAGACCAGGCACTTCTTCCCCTATTTTCCCACCTATTCACCATTTTACTTGTTCTCTTAACAAGAAATCTCAAAAAAGAGATTTCTCTTCAAATTTGGAGCCAGAGAAGCTTTTGACTAACACCTTTAATTTTATCACTAAAAAGGAAAGGGACTCTTACTGCCAAGCATCAGGTTAAAAATGTAAAATCCCACATAACAATTGAATACAATGGTTCAAATGACTGTCTCCTGAATTAATATTTATGTGCCAAAAAATGGTCAAGTGCTATAAGTGACCCACCTAGAGTCAGAATCAAATGCTTAGCCAATCCCTGGGGGTACAGAAATGAAATTGTATAAACATGGCCACTACCACTCAGACAATATACCTAGCTTGAAGTGGGAAGCAGTTCCTCAAAGCCAGAAGGCTATTTCAAAAGGAAGAACGGAATCCTATCTGGCCAAACTACAATGTTTCCCCACATTACATGTATCACAAACAAAGCCTCCTCTAGTCTCTTCTTTGACTTGATTACCCTAACTTTCACCCTTTGCAGTAGAAAGGGAGATAAAAATCTCACAGAATAAAGAGATATGTTTAAAAAAATTACTCAGCTATTTATACTAGAGAGAAGTCAAAAAACAAAATGTTCAGGAAATATAATTTAAAAATTACTGAACTATGAGTAAATATGCAGTTTAAAATTGAATATTACAGTATTATAAAATATTATAAAATGAATATTACAGAATACTGAATACAGTATTACTGTATTTTCTAAGTAGACAATTTTTTTAGTAAACCAAATAGAATAAAACAAATAGAATAACTTTAGTAAACTAAATAGAATAAGTAAATAGGTTAAATGCACCATATATAGTGGTATTTCATTTGTGAGAATTTATACAAATTAAAATGATTAAATTAATATATCTAAAAAGCAACAGAAGAAAAGTTAAATGATACATAGTGTTTTATATCTAGTGCTTCTTCTTGTCACTGTAAAATTAATTACCCTCCAATTTGAGGTTTCTTGCAACTTTCAACAAAAACTGGAGTTTGCCTGGGGTGCCTGGGTGGCGCAGTCGGTTAAGCGTCCGACTTCAGCCAGGTCGCGATCTCGCGGTCCGTGAGTTCGAGCCCCGCGTCAGGCTCTGGGCTGATGGCTCAGAGCCTGGAGCCTGTTTCCGATTCTGTGTCTCCCTCTCTCTCTGCTCCTCCCCCGTTCATGCTCTGTCTCTCTTTGTCCCAAAAATAAATAAACGTTGAAAAAAAAATTTTTTTAAATAAAAAACAAAAAAAACTGGAGTTTGCCAAAGACACAGTTTAATTGAGCTTCTTTATAAATGAAATTTATACAAACCTTGAAAGAGTTTCACTTCATATCCTAGTATGACATTTTAAGGATCATAGTGTCACTTACACTTTCAAATCAATTGTTTTCCTTCAAACTAATGTGTCACTCTATATTTACTGGTGTATACAAATGTATTTCTAATATACTAATTGTACCAAATTTAAAAATTAGGCTTTTTACAAATTTTGCAGTAACTTCTATACCAGAAATAGAAAAACAAGGCCATTATTTAGAACGTGTTTACATTAGGTCCTAGAGAGAAACTACTGATGTAAAGGAAAGTCAATCTCTCCTTTCTTGTCCTCTTGTCCTATCCTCCTCTCTCTGGACACACACACAAGTAAACATACAGGAACAAATTTGAAGGGAGGAAAACAAAAATATTTTCTCTCTGTCTCTCTATGTTCAGACCTGTAGTATGGCTGCAGAAAGAAAGAAAGAAAGAAAGAAAGAAAGAAAGAGAGAGAGAGAG
>NW_024412388.1:60330846-60386765 GCF_014898765.1 Herpailurus yagouaroundi
GAAAGAAAGAAAGAAAGAAAGAAAGAAAGAAAGAAAGAAAGAAAGAAGGGGAGAAAGAAAGAAAGGAAGAAGGGGAGAAAGAAAGGAAGGGAGAAAGGAAGGAAGAAAGGAAGGAAGACAAAGTTCACACTAATTTAGGTAGAATCGGTGAGATTATATGTTCAGGACAAAGGAGGAAAGCACCCCACTGTACTAGGCAGTGGCCATGGAAGGGGCCTCAATCTACTGCAACTCTGAGGTGGGAAAAGTAACTACAAATTTGGTGAAGGTTTGGAAACTTTATCAAATGCAAAGTAGCTGAAATAATTAGGGTAAAACAGAATAACTGACAATGCAAAAGAGAGAAAAGAGGACAGGACTATGTTTTTTTTGAATTTTTTAAAACAGTCTGTCATAAGGAAAATAAATTAAATGTATCCCCCAAAATAAAAAAAAAAATTCAGGATAATTAGTAGGAAGTTGCAAGGAGTCACTTATTCATACATATTCAATACTTATTATGAAGAAAATATATTAACTATTAAACAAAATTTTATAATGTCTATATTAGGGAATATTTATATGTCTATAAATCAGACCTTTAAAAATTACATTCATATTTTTAAATCACCTTTAGACAATTTTTTCCCTGAAAATTATCAAGTTTATACTTTCAGGACATTCTATTAAATATTGCCCTACTTGACTTAAAAAAGACTTCAAATGTCCTTAATAAACAACTTATTATTTTATATATTAATTTAATAATGAATATATGGGTATACGGTATTTTACTTCTGATTTTAAGTTAATTATCTACTCTAAGATATTTTGCCTCAGGCCCAGACTTGCATGTAATCTTATAATTTAGGAATTAAGTATATTACCTCTACTGAATTCTTCTTTATGGTTTTTAATATTATTTTTGCTTCTGACCTTTTATAGGATTCAACAGGTTAATGAAATCTAAACTCTCCAATGGTTATCTTTATGCAAATAGTTTTGTTTTTGTTTTTTTCTGCAAGGGTTTTTATCTGACCCATAGTTTAAGCCAAACTCTCCATTAAATGGATCTATACTAATGAAGGCTTTCCTTCTGACCTGTTGTTTTTAACACAGAATTATGTCTGACACTTCCTAATCCTTGAGAATCTTTTTCAAATTTAGTGAACTTTAACAAATGTCAGTTAAAAGTTCACTGACAAATTAGAGGTGAGTAGAAAGACAACTGAAAGACTTAACACACAATGTTCAGTAGAAGAGGAGTAAGAGATATCTCTTAAGACCACGGCATTGAAAAATAATGTGTGGGACCATTAATACTGGTTTTAGGAGTTTATAGTTAATTAGATAATTCAAACCTGCATGTGCACATACCCTATATAATACATAATATTTTATTTAGACATACACAAAATTCCTTTATTTGTGCCTCTTTTAAAAATCTCTGTTGGCAAAATTCTAAGTATATGCTTTGAGAAGTTATAAGCTCTCCAGTGTTTAGAAATTTTTCTCCTGCCTTAGGTAGTTCTGTGCTCCTTCAAAGTACTCAGGGTCTCACAATTCTTAGGTACTCATTTTTTTTTTAATTAAGGAATTAATGTTTCATCTACATCTTTGTTACTTTTTAATTGACATGAATCTGTATTCCAGACCTGTCTTTAAATATCACCTTTTCAAGACCTTTCCTGGCCATCTTCTTTGAAATTGCAAACTCACTCATTATTTTTACCTGATTTATTTTATAGAACTTATTGCTATCTAACATACTGTAAGTTTTACTCATTTATATGTCTATTGTCTGTGTCCCCAACTAGAAGTAAGCATCATGAGGTGGGGAATTAGGCTGTGGTGATCTCCACAGTAATACCAGTGTCTAGCTCATGGTAAGTGTTCAAAATGAAATGTCATACTTGGAACTCAGAAACTTTTAAGAGGGCGCTAAGCCAGGAACCTACTTAATTTTTTAAATGCGAGTCCTTTTAAGTCCTCTATTTATTTTCAAATAGCAATGGAAAAATTCATTTCTTTACAATTTTACACTTAAGTACCCAAATTTGCTAATTTGCCATACTTACTGTTTGTCACAGCTATAGGTATGGGAGGCTAACATTTCCTCTGGTGTCCTTGATTATGTATCCCTGTTGTCTTGGGTTTCCATAGAGATTTCTTATTGAATGAGATCTGAGATATGCACTTCTTTCGGTTCTATTCCTATTATACAGGAGTTCTATTGATGTGGTCCTGAGGTATGGTGAGAAAGGAAGAATTATATATTTCTATGATTAAGTCTGTCTTTTAGCGAGTCTGTGCCCCTAGGCTATGTCCTTAACAAGTACTTCTAATTCCTCTTCTCCCCAGTACTCGCCCTTAGATGAGACAGGAAGACTACAGAGGACTGGAGTTGGGTAGTGCCACTTCCCCAGGCCGGTTGGGCTCTGGTAAAATCCAGCAAGTTAGATTCTGGTAAAACAGAACTGGGTGTATTTCAAAATAGCTACTTTTCCTGTGTTGGAAGCATGAGGGGATTTTCCTCCAAGCTAATTTGATGTGAAAGAATCAAAAATTAAAGAAAAAGTACACATTTAAGAAACAGAATCTAACAGTTGCTACAACTCTTACTTCACTTATAAGAATCTCATTATAAACACATTAGAATCTTGTATTTCTCTAAATTTGAGTGTATATACTGAGCATCAAAATTCTGCAATGGTATATAAGAACATGCAAAGTATCCTTTTACTCTTTCTGACATCTATTGGGTATTCTTTCAAAGAAACACTGAGTAAGGTCAAGTTCAGAAGCTGTTGACAAGTAGAAATAGCATTGGTAGATAAATGTTTGGCTACCAGAAACTTAGGCTGTGATTCTAGAGGCTTCTGAAATTAATTGTTGCTGCCAATTCTTTATCTGCTGTTAATTTAAATCATTTCTCTCCAAATACTCCTTTTGTTTGTTTTGTTTTGTTTTGTTTGCCATTGATAGAATATTGTTGCAATTTACTCGTGACAAATACCAGTGATACTCTACCTATAGAAAGGATAAAAATGAGTTATTTATGAAAACATCAACTCTTGAATGTAGCAAATTTTTATTTAGAATCAACTTCAGCACTCCTAACCAATAGAGAGGAAAATCAATATATTTCCAAGAACTGTTACAAGAATATTAATGTTCTTGTGGAAGTTTTATGGGAAATATTAAAAAATTGTGAGAAATGCATTTTAAAATATCAAACTATGCTTTCAACAACTGAACATGTTTTATCAGGTCACCAAAATGTTGATCTGCTTGTGAATACAGTGTTCCCTACAGTTCAACTTCTAATGTCAAGTGACTTCTAGAAAGATAACTGGACACTATATTTGTCAGGCCATTAATTTTAAAATTGTCTTAGAGAACTGAAGGGAAAAACCAGTGGATTGAAACAAAGCTATTTTGATATTGTGAAATGATCATCAGCCCTGGGTGGCAGAATGAAATCACCATGATTATAGAATGTTAATGATTTAGGTCTTTGTTTTTTGTTTTTTGTTTTTTGTTTTTTATTAAACCAATAGGATTATTTTTCAATAAAATAATTATACATAGTATTCCTTCTACATCCACATTATGATGGTATATGAAATACCTATGCAAAAAAAAAAAAGAAAGAAAACTTATGCTACTTATATTTTTATCATTTAGTTTTGTCATTGTAACCAAATACCATTACTGCATCTGCTTCCATTCACCAAAATATATTATTTTTCCAAGGAAACAAGATAGCATTAACATACAAATGTGAAACTTTTAAAGATACTTTAAACAACTTCATATCTAGATACATATAACTATAATTGTTCATATCCAAATATAAATACTATATTAATTATAATGAGGATATGGTTCCTTCTTCATAAATACAATCTCCAACATCAGACATAATCTGCTCAAATAGACCTCTATTGTGCACAAGGGCTTCAAAAGTAATTTGTCATCATAAAAAAAAAAAACAAGATAAAAAATAAAATTATTATAAAAATTGAATTTAAAAAATGTTACATTCTGTCCTTGTAATGCTAAGCATGTTGTATTAGTTTCCTATTGCTATTGTAACAACTTACTACAAACCAAGTGGCTTAAGACAACACAAACTTATTATAGTTAAGGAGATCAGAAATCTGAAACGGGTCTGACTAGGCTAAAAGTAAGGTGTTAGTAGGATGCATTCTGTCTGGAGGCTATAAGGGGGACAACTGCTTTCTTGTCTTTTCCATTTTCTAGAGGCTGCTCACATTCCTACCCCATGGACCCTTCTGCCATCTTCAAGGCCAGCAATTTGGGGCTGAGTCCTTGCATGTTATCATCATTCTGTTTCTCTTCCTCTTCCCTATTCCACTGTTAAGGACTCTTGTGATTACAGTAGGCCTGCATGGATAATCCAGGATAATCTCCCCATCACAAAAGTAACTGTTTTACAATCTTAATTCTAGCTAGCATCTTAACTCCCTTTTGTCAAGTAAATTAACATGTTCATGTGTTCTGGGGACTAATTCATTTCACTGTAATTTAATGTAGTATTAGCTGCTTCCACAGAACTATAATAAACACATTCCTTAAAATATGACTTTAAAAGTTTAATTAAAAAAAGAATATTTCTACAGTAATTAATTCTTCTTTTTTTCTTCTCCCTCATTTTTTAAACTGTCTAAATTGTAGGCAATGGTTTCATCTCCAGTTCAAATCTTGGCTATGTATCTCATTATAACTTTTTGATTGTTATTCTTGTTCTATTAAATAATAAAAGATAGATGAAAATAATATGGATATGGGCAATGCTAATAAAATTGTAACTTTCTGGAGTGCTCTATAATTATCACAGCATTTTACCATTCTCTCATTTGATTTCACAACCTTCTGACACAGGCACACTTGGGTTGTTTTTTTGTTTGTTTGTTTGTTTTTTAATTTTCTATTTTAAGGTTTTACATTTACTGGTATAATGCTGTATAATTTATCGTCCTGATTTTTTTTTACACTCACTTTATTTTCTAGAGCAATTTTAATTTCACAGTCCCTATATTTCCCCAATGCCCTCCTACCCACAACATCCCCCCCTATAAAAACCATGCACTGACATGGTATATTTGTTATAATTGATAGCCTGTATTGACCAATCATTAGCACCCCAAATCTATAGTTTACATTATGATTCACTCTTGGTGTTGTATATTTCATTAGTTTTGACAAATATATAATGACATGCCCATCATTATAGCATTTTACAAAACAGTTTCTCTGTTCTAAAAATCATATGTGTTCTATTCATCCCTCCATCCCTCCTTCCCCCTGATCTTTTTACTGTCTCCATAGTTTTGCTATACTGAGCATTTCTTAAATCCTATATTGCAGGTGAGTAAACTGAGACCTGAGAAGTTCATTGCCATTCCTCAAGCCAGTCAACTGTCTGCATTTGGATTAGAACAAAGATCTTTTGATCCTACTAAGTTAGGTGCATTTATTTTAAAACATATTACTTTTTCCAAATAATGTTAAAAGTTTGCATCCTAATGTTGTTCGATCAAAAAGGCAAGATGTTATTTTGTGTAACACTTAATTAAAAAAAATAGAAAATTTTTTCATAGCTTTAAACAACTGTTTTACCGCATTACCACAATACAAGAGAGGCAGTATGGGATGGGATACTGGGGGGGGGGGGGGGGCGAGGTACAGACTCAGAAGGCAAGAGTTCACTCAGCTTCAGGAAGTTGTCTAAACTTTCCGAGATCTTATCTGCAATGTGTAGATAATGTTTCAGTCACTAAGAACTGTGTACTAAGTCCAGATGAGTTGCATTTACAATCACTTTGTAAATTATAAAGTTCTTTTAAATATAATGGAACAGTGGGGCGTCTGGATGTCTGTCAGTTAAGCGTCCAACTTCGGCTCAGGTCATGATCTCACGGTTTGTGGGTTTGAGCCCTGCACTGGGCTCTATGCCGGCAGCTCAGAGCCTGCAGCCTGATTCAGATTCTGTGTCTCCCTCTCTCTCTGTCCCTCCCCTGCTCATGCTCTGTCTCTCTGTGTCTCTCAAAAAGAATAAATGTAAAAAAATAATAATAATAAATAAATATAATGGAACATTGTAATTACTACATGTGCTTGTCCAACTATCAGCAAAAGATGAATACAGTCTATGAAGTTGACTCAAGAAATGCTCACAAATTGATCAGAAGCTATTATTTAACCTACAGAGAAGGGAAATCATACCTAGAAGTTACCACTGGTTTCCTGATTCCAGTTAGTACACTGTCTAGTCTGTCCTTTCCTCTAATTATGACAGTGACAAGTTAAATAATCTAATTGGGCTTTCAGAAATGGTTTCCAAAAGCCACCTAAATGAAAAAATGTTCACTTTTCTTCTGTTTAAATATCTAAAATTGCTACTGAGGTGATAGCACCAGACTGGTTGGAGTTTTCTAGGAAAAATGCTGAGATAAAATATGTTGGAGAATAAAACTAGGGGTTTGTTTTAAGTAAGTATGCACACTGGGGGTAAACTTAAGAAGCATATGAATATAAATGCTGATATCCTCTAACTATAATGGCTGACTATAATTTTTAGAAATATTATAGAAAAAGGCATTGGAATTTGGGACTACAGCTGTTTTCCCAAAACTTGATTCTTTTATGCCTTTTTCCAAGTTTTTCATGCTTTTTTACTTGAGCGATTCCATACCCTTTACCTCTTAAACCAGTCTTGGGCTGAGGCCCAGGCACCATGAATACAACTCCTGTATGTCATTAGTTTGAATGGATCTAAGTCTTCCTTATGTACATAACAATAGGAAGTGAGGGTTTATGAATACTGGAAGACATATTATGGGCCTTAGAAGACAGTAAACAACCAAAAGAGGACTAAATATTTTTGGAAGATTTTCTAAGTTACATTGGTTGCACTAGTTTTGAAATATGTATTAAATGTTTTCTTGGAAATTAATTAGAAAATCAATTTTAATGATATCCATGGGCCAATGATGTTTTCCCCCCTCCAATTTTTTACACAGTTCTAACAATGATATGTAAAATTCTAAACAGAATTTTGCCTCTTGCTTTATTTCACCTTCCAAAATATCACAAATACTTCCCTTTGACTATATAATTTTTCATAAGTACATTTAAAATTTTCAACAACAATTATATCAACTTCATATCCATTTATTCAAAACATTTATAGAGCAGCTACTATGCTCTGAGCACTGCCAGTCACTAGGAATACATACTCCTAAGAATTTGCCATCAATAAACCCAAACTCTATTGGGAAGAAGGACACCAGATAATTAAAATATAAGATAGTAGCTGTGGTGATAGAATTAGACACATAACATCATAAGAATTCAGAAAAGGGACACTTAAGTAAGCATAACTCCAGAAGAATGTCAAACTCATTGAGCTAACTGTTAATGAATGGGTAGAAGGTAACCAGTCAACATTAGATATGGGTCAGTATTCCCAGACAATGAAGACATGGATAAAGGCACTGGCTTAAGAAAAGTAACTTGGCATTCTACAAGAGAAAGAATAAACACTTTAGGATGGTTAGGACATGAAATAGAAAGCAGTGGTAGAAATGAACTTGAAATTATAAGCAGGAAAAATCATGAGAGGCCCTACCTGCATTGACATATATGCCAGGGTAGATCACTGAGAAATGTTTTTTTTTATTTTATTTTAAGTTTATTTATTTTGAGATAGAGAAAGAGAGTTGGTGGAGGGGCAGAGAGAGAGGGAGAGAGAGAGAATCTCGAGCAGGCTCTGAACTGTCAGCAAGGAGCCTGACACAGGGCTCAAAACCCACAAACCGTGAGATCATGACCTGAGCCCAAATCAAGAGTCAGACACAATTGACTGAGCCACTAAAGCACCCCTATCACTGCGAGGTTTTAAGCAAGATAATGAAATGGCCAAAAAGATAGTTCATATTAGTGGCTAAAAAGTGGATTTCAGCGGGAAAAGACTCAAAGTTTGGGAACAAGTAAAAGTCAGTTTCAAGATGGATTCAATGAGCGTTCCACATGGAATAAAGACATTATTATACCATCATTTTAACAACAGTGAAAACTAATACTCTTTGAGAATCTGTTATCTGTCAGACATTGAAGTGGTAATTATATAATCTTAGTTAACCTAACAAGTTAGTTATTCTTAGTAATGAAGAAACTGGGACATAGAGAATGTAAGGAATGTCACTCATGGTGCATAGTTAGCAACTAGCAGAGTTAAGATTCAAACCCAGGCAAGTATGATGTAATATGATGAGTAAATAAACAGGAAAAGTTAAAGACGACACCTAGTTTCTAGATAAATTAACCAGAACGCTATGCCCTGAGGTTGAGAAGCTAAACCTAGTGGTTTAGTGTATACCACAGTTCAGCAATTTTCCTATTATTGACATTTATTTTATTTATTTCCAATATTTTTATTATTATAACCAATACTAAATTGAGTATCACTATACATATATAATTCCATGTTTTGAATTATTTTCTTTTTATAGAAATTGATACATGTAAAATTTAAATTTTTTTTTTCAACGTTTATTTATTTTTGGGACAGAGAGAGACAGAGCATGAACGGGGGAGGGGCAGAGAGAGAGGGAGACACAGAATCGGAAACAGGCTCCAGGCTCTGAGCCATCAGCCCAGAGCCCGACGCGGGGCTCGAACTCACGGACCGCGAGATCGTGACCTGGCTGAAGTCGGACGCTTAACCGACTGCGCCACCCAGGCGCCCCGATACATGTAAAATTTAATCTTTAGACCAATAGTATATGAAAATAATAATTTCTTTAAAAGCTTACTCATATTGGGTATTTTTCCCCTTCCTAAACCTTCTGGATAAAAAAAAAAACCCTCCCCCCAAAAATGAAAACAAAACAGTACTATATGTAAGAATGGAATACATTCCTTTTTTTTTTCCTATGTCTTCTGAAAATGTCACTCTATTCACAGGTTATTTTTATAATCACTATGGAATACCCATAATGCATACATACAGTATGTGGAGGACCAACAGGATCTCTGTGGGGAAGTGCAGGCAAGGACAGTGAGATGAAGCATAGCTTGCTATTTGCATATCCTAACAATGGGCACTGGAAAAGTCTTACCTTTCTAGAACTTCGAGACATTAAAAAAATTAAAGACAGTATTAACCTTGCTCTCCAAAGTCTTTAAAAGGATATATTTTTTAATGACAGAAAAAATGTATTTGATACAGTGAAACTGGCAGTCAAGGTATTGCACAAATATTTTTCTTATTTTGTTTTTGTTCATCTTTTAGAGGGAAGGGTTTAGACTCATGAGAACAGTTTGCCAAGTTTAATTGAAACAATGACTACTCTTTTCTTCTCTTCTTTTATCCTCAGCAGTTAATTTTACTTAAAACCACAGACGTGAATTTGTGATCAATGGCCAATTGTGTTTTGTGACTTTTATGGTCAGTCCCCAAAGACAGGGTATTTCATTAGGTGGTCCCCTTCTCTGAACCTCACGCAGCCACTGGCTTGCAGAATCCCAATTAGTTCTCCTCTCCTTGTCATCTTGCCACAGCTCTTCCCTTGCCCTCTACCAATTCTACCTGACAGCTCGCAAGAACAAGAGGCTAAATCAGGACACCAATGACTCACAAAGGCTTGAGGCCTCTTAAAGCTCTTCTTGCTTAGATTGTGTCTTGCAAAACTGTAATACTTCTTTTTCTCCTATATTAAAAGAGAATCCCTAGCTCTAAAAATTAACTGCTTATCAGATGTGTTCATTACATTTTTTATTATCCTGCCAGGTACATTCTAATATGGAGACTCTGCACAGGATTTCCTCAGCTACCTGATGAAACAGACCAAGAATCAGATCTAGAATTTCCTGAAAGTCTCCAGCATTGTTTATTATTATTATTATTATTATTATTATTATTATTATTATTATTATTTATTACTATCTCAAGTGCATTAGCTCAAAAATTCAAAAGTAGAAAGTCTACACACTAATGATTCACGATCTAAGTTAAGATTATTTCCTCTTTGAAATAACTCCCAACTGCCTCACAATTTAAAATATATCAAGAATGAGGAGCACCTGAGTGGCACAGTTGGTTAAGCGTCTAACTTCAGCTCAGGTCATGATCTCACAATTCATGGGTTTGAGCCCCGCAACAGGCTCTGTGCTTCAGATTCTGTGTCTCCCTCTCTCTCTGACCCTCCCCTGCTTACGCTCTGTCTCTCTCTCAAAAATAAATAAACCTTAAAAAAAAAAAGAATGAAATGAAAAAGTGTACACAGAGGATTTCAAAGGCACATCTTCTGTAAGTACCGATCTACTTCAAAAATATTCTAGTGTGTGTATCCAATGAAATAGTATGCCAGTCATTCAGTGCCTTAAATTATGGGCAGTATTAATTAAACAAAGAATTATATCATTTGTGTATCTCTTTGTATCTGTGTTTGTGCATACATAAAACATGTATTTTATATACATAGAAATTATGGAGAAGTGACACAGTTTTATTTCCAGCACCTACCCCAGAATTGACAAAATTTATTGATTTAATTATATAAAGAATTACAGAAAGACAAACTAATAGGGATTGCAGGATATTTGCATGATTTTTTTTCTGGTTGTTTTAGATGTAGTTTAAATAATCTTGACTTATCACATTCTTAAAATATTTACATTAAATTATCTACTATTATCAGTAGCATAGTTAAAGTTTTTGATAGGATAATGAACATAAATAAAATATAACCCATTTAAAATTAAAAATGCATTCTGTTATGCTGTGATGATATACATTGTTTCAAGGTAATTTTTCTTTTAGGGCTGAATGGGTGGCTCAGTCGGTTGAGCCTCCGACTTTGGCTCAGGTCGTGATCTCACGGGTTTGTGAGTTCGAGCCCCACATTGGGCTCTGTGCTGACAGCTCAGAGCCTGGAGCCTGCGTCGGACTCTGTGTCTCCCTCTCTCTCTGCCCCTCCTCTGCTCACACTGCCTCTCTCAAAAATAAACAAGCATTAGAAAAAAAAAATTTTAAGGTAACTTTTCTTTTCTTTTTAAGGTAACTTTCTTTTAGAAGCTAATAATGAATGGAATTGGATACTGTTGACATACATGAGTATGTATCTTCCTCTTCACCACAAGAGTAACGTCATGGAGATGTAAAAGCAGGACAAAAGCTCAATTGCTTCTTTTAAGATTTACTCCAAGACCTATGCCTTTTCTTCCTCTCAGGACACACTACTCACCCTACTCTCCTCACTGGTAACCACTGTGTCATTTTTATGCATTCTAAACTTTTGAATTGGTCTCTTTTGTTTTCCTTTATACCCTCTCCAGTCACTCATTTTTTCTCTCAAATCAAACATCTAAAATTTAATGGAGCATCTTTTAAGTCAATAATATCTTCAAAAAGTCAAATAAATTTTTTGTATATGCATGTGTGGCATTTGAGGCAAATTACACATTTAAGAATTTTATCTGCTCTTAGTTTCAATTCCCTGGATCATCCACTTCTGGTGCCCTGATCATTGCACTGCTGCTCCTTTTAGGGTCATCATTTTCATCTTTCTCATTCTCCCCAATTCAGGTGTTCTTCCAGGCTTAGTTCCTGACTCTCAGAGCTCATTCTGCCATACCAACCCTCCGATATTTATCTCAGAACTTTAACTCTCACCTCATGGTAAATGATGCCTGAATATTCCCCTCTTCTCTCTTTATGAATTCCAGCTCCTAATTTCTAATTCTCTGCTGGAAAATTGTATTTTTACATTACCCCATTATTATCTGAAACTCAGCATATGCAAAACCAAAATCAGCATCTTTCTCCCCACTAGCCCAGACCCTCTTCCTAATATTCCTGTTTCGGTGCATAGTTTTATTAAGCTCAGGCTCAAAACCTTGTGGTTAAATTTAACTATTCCCAGGCATCTTCACACTATGGGATATGTTAGCAAGCCTATTTACTCTTCACTCCTAATGTGTCCCACAACAGCTCTTTCATTTCTTATACCACCTAAATTTGGGTTTCTTAATATTATACTTATGTAACATAATAACCCGCAAGTTGCTTTCCCAGCACAGCCCACAACAATCAATTCTTCCCAAGAGGCAAATTTAATCACTGATCTTGGTTTCTAAGCCAAATATCCTATCTCTCATTTCTCAAACATTTCATTGGCTCCAGTCTACTCATTGCCCCACAGATACATGGACATAATGCCTGCTTGTATCCCATTATCTTCTACGTCAATGTCATCTTTCTTCTCTCTGATTATTCAAATTCCAGCCATGTTTCATGGTCTGTTTCAAGTTCTACATCTCACAATGGTGACTATTTTTCTATGCTGCAATAGCAATTATTGAAAATTCTGTTTTTCTTTATATCATTTACTGCTTGAATGTCCTACTTCTGTTACAGTTAAACTTTTGTCATATCTTCAACCAGATGTAAGCTTCCTAAAAGCTGGGTATGATTTTTAACTTTTATGTGTGTGCCTCAGTTTCCTCATCTATAAAATGGGAATGAGAAAATTACTTGCCTCTTGGCATATGTGTCAAATTGTATTACGGGTCTCAATAATTCACCCCTCCCTTTAGTCACACATTGTACCCTATAACTTTGTGGAACACTCTCACCATGGACACAGCTTCCTTCCCTGTGTCTTGACTGCTTTGAGCTTGCACTGGCCAATAAAATGAGGTTGACAGTGTGGTAGTTCTGAGCCTAGACTTTAAAAAATATCTTCAGGGGTGCCTGGGTGGCTCAGTCGGTTAAGTGTCCGGCTTTAGCTCAGGTCATGATCTCACAGTCTGTGAGTTCGAGCCCTGTGTCATGCTCTATGCTGACAGCTCAGAGCTTGGAGCCTGCTTTGGATTCTGTGTCTCCCTCTCTCCCTGCCCTTCCCCTGCTCATGCTCTGTCTCTGTCTCAAAAATAAATGAAAACACTTTAAAACATTTTAAAAAATATCTTCAGTGTTTTTTGTTTTCGTTTTTTTTTTTTTTCATCTACTTGTACTTTTGACATAACCGAGAAAAGCTCTTGCCCAGGCCAGCCCATGATCCCAGAAGTGAGATGAAAGGCACAAATCAGAGGCATCCCCCAGACAGCCATAGATCTGTAAATGAGCCACAGTGAAACCAGAAAGATGGTTCAGATAGAGCAACAGACTCCTTAGTCAAAATGAAAAACTATTCTAGAGATTTGTAGCCAAAATATATATTTATTTTTGAATGCTGCTGAGATTTTATAGTTACTTGTTACACATAGCATTTTTTGTGGCAATAACCAACACAGGATACTTAGGAGTGAAACACCTGTCGAATGCTCAGAATAGTGCCTATTTGTTTGTTCTATGTCTGTGTCTGTCTCTGTCCCTCTCTCTCTCTCTCTCTCTCCCCCTATATATATATATATACACACACATATATATACATATACATATATAAATATATACATATACATATATATACACATATGTGTGTGTATATATATATCTATATCTATCTATAGATATAGATATAGATAGATAGATAGATAGATAGATAGATATAGATAGATATATAAAAGACGACAAACAGGATTGCTTTGTGGCCTGGAAGAATAGTCCTCCTTGTAGCACTATATTTCCTTTAAAATGTAAACATGAGGGGCGCCTGGGTGGCGCAGTCGGTTAAGCGTCCGACTTCAGCCAGGTCACGATCTCGCGGTCCGTGAGTTTGAGCCCCGCGTCGGGCTCTGGGCTGATGGTTCAGAGCCTGGAGCCTGTTTCCGATTCTGTGTCTCCCTCTCTCTCTGCCCCTCCCCCGTTCATGCTCTGTCTCTCTCTGTCCCAAAAATAAATAAACGTTGAAAAAAAAAATTTTTTTTTAATGTAAACATGAAATGTAAACACTTTCATATAACATTATACAGAAGAAAATTCAGGCACATGAGGATACAGTGACATACAAAAGTCACACCACTAAGTACTAAGAGCAAGCCCAAAATCTAGATCTCCTGCCTCCTAATTTAGGGTCACTGGCATATGATTTTAAAGGTAAGTGCCCCTCCTGCTAATACACTGACTTAATGAGACTGAAGTTTATACTCCTATCAAAGCACCACACGGAGCGGAAGGGCGGGCCCCTCCAACCTTCCTTTAACAGACCCTGCTGGAGGGATGATAGTTGATTGGCACTTCCAGCAGTGCCACCTTCAGATCCACCATAGTATTTATGCTCAGGCCGAGCCTTCCTAACCTTCTTCTAGTCAATGCCCGGGCATGAGGACACTAGAGCCGAGGCATTTTTTACTTTGGGGGTCTCTTCTGACCGTGGCTGGGGGACTTCACATTAGAAAGACCAACGGTCTCAGAACCATGCTGCATTCTGAGGCCTTTCTTCCTCAGTCCTTCTTCCTTCCCTCTCCTTTTCCACAGGTTTCGGGCCCGTGTCCGTGTCTCCAGGCTCTCCCTGTCTACTTCTACTCCATCCCCTCATCCTTACTGATGTACGCATTACACATCCAATCCTGGGCTGCTGCCTGCTTCTCAGAGGACCTAAACTGACATACTATAACTAAATAATTGAGGGGCGCCTGGGTGGCTGAGTCGGTTAAGCATCCAACTTTTGATTCTGGCTCAGGTCATGATCTCACAGTCCGTGAGTTCAAGCCCCACATTGGGCTCACTGCTGTCAGCACAGAGCCTGCTTCGGATCCTCTGTCTCCCTCTGTCTCTCTGCCCCTTCCCCACTTGTGCTCTCTCACTCTCAAGAATAAAAATAAAACATTTAAAAATAAATATAGAAATAAATAATTGAAACATCTGTTGATCACCAACTGTGTCTGTCTAATACCAGGTGCTGAGAGTATGTCAGTGAGTATGAACTGCCTTAACTTTAGTTATCAGTGGTAGCTATCTGTATTGTAGTCAGTAAAATTTAATAAATTCTATAATCCAGAGGTCTACAAAATGCATAAGAACTTGAGGACATGTTCCTTCTTCTGTCAAAAGAGAAGATGTTACTTCTTCTGCCAAATGAGCGGACATCTGAAACTGGCCTTCAAGTTTGAATATTTTCTTAAATGGAAACAGTGATGGGGAAGAAGGTTGGAGGAGGGCATCCCAAATAGAAGGACCAGCATGAATATAGAGAAAGCTGTGTGAAAGCCCATGACACATTGAAAGGGATATTCAACAACTTTAACTTTTTGTTGAACTATAATGAAAAGCCACATAGAAGATGTTTCCAAAGGCCAAGTTTTATGGATTTACTTTCTTTAAACTTTTTGTCTTAGTTGTCTTAGATAAATAAATGTTCTTTCCGTCCATAGAACTAGTTAAGAAAAACAAACAACAATTAACGACAACAAAACAAGGCTCTATACAAAGGCAGATTTTGTGCTGAGTTTGGAAGGAGCTTTGAGGAAAAGTCAGAGTTTCATATGTATGCCACAAGCAAGAATGAAAAAAACAAAGGGAGTGAGTTCAGTATAGAGATTCATCTCTGTGCTCATTTGGGTCTGTAGCAGCAATGGCAATACCTTTGGCAACATAGAGGGTATTTAGACTGCAGGATACACAGGATATTTGCAAGAAGGCAACAGAAAGACATTTAGCAAAGAAAATACAAAATAATAGAGCTAGGAGAAAGATGACACAAGCAAATAAACAATGTGCAAAAGAATGGAGCAAAGAGCACAGGAGACAAAGAACTCAAGAAAGAATAAACTCTATGAACTGAAAGAGAGAATATGACAAATTATAGTTCGGGAAAAGAAACCACAAATGAGAGAAATAACAATGGTTCTTCTTGAGTGAATGAAGAGGGAGGTAGTGAGAGCCTTGTGCAATGCACAGGAGAGGACAGGACTGAACTGAAGAAAAACTAGATAATAAGCCTGAATCAATAGCATTGGCTTTCCTGCCGAGTTTCAATTTTCCCTTCATGTGATTTAAGCATAGCTAACTCTACATGCTAGTTACACAAAATCAACTCCTAATATTAGATATTAACATTATCAAATTAAAAAATATTCATTTAAATTCAAGTTCGTTAACATACAGTTTAGTATGAATCCAGTGATTCATTGCTTACATACAACACCAAGGGCTCATCCCAACAAGTGCCCTCCTTAATGCCAGTCACCCATTTAGCCCATCTCCTCACCCAAACCTCTAGCAAACCTGTTTGTTCTCTGTATTTAAGAGGCTCTTACACGTTTGTCTCTCTCTGTCTTTGATTTCTTTATTTTTTTTAAGTTTATTTATTTTGAGAGAGACAGAGACAGCATGAGCCGGGGAGGGGCAGAGACAGAGGGGGAGAAAGAGACTCCCAAGCAGGCTCCAAGCTTCCAGCTGTGGAGCCCAAAATGGGGCTTGAACCCATGAACCATAAGATAACCTGAACCAAAACCCAGGACACTTAACTGACTAAACCACCCAGGCACCCCCTCTCTCTGTTTTTATCTTATTTTTCCTTCCCTTCCCCTATATTCATCTGTTCTGTTTCTAAAGTTCCACATATGAGTAAAATTATATAATATTTGTCTTTCTCTGACTGACTTATTCACTTAGAATAATACACTCTAGTTCCATCCACTTTGTTGAAAATAGCAAGATTTCAATCTTTTTGATCACTGAGTAGTATTCCATCATATATGCCACATCTTCTTTATCCATTCATCAGTTAAAGGACATCTGAGCTCTTTCCATAATTTGGCTGCTGTTGATAGTGCTGCTATAGACATTGGGTGGATGTGCCCCCTCAAATCAGCAATGTGGTATCATCTGGATAAATACCTAGTAGTGCAATTGTTGGATCGTAGGGTAGTTCTATTTTTAATTTTCTGAGGAACCTCCATACTGTTTTCTAGAGTGGCTACAACAGTTTGCATTGCCACCAACAGTGCAAAAGTGATGCTGAGCATCTTTTCACACGTGTGTTAGCCATCTGGATGTCTTCGGAAAAGTGTCTATTCATGTCTTTGTGCCCATTTCTTCACTGGATTATTTGTTTCTGGGTTGTTGACTTTGATAAATTCTTTATAGATTTTGGTACTAACCCTTTATCCGACTTGTCGTTTGCAAATATCTTCTCCCATTCCGTCAGTTGCCTTTTAGTTTTGATGCATGTTTCCTTCACTGTGCAGAAGCTTCTATCTTGATGAAGTCCCAACAGTTCATTTTTGCTCTTGTTTCCCTTGCCTCCAGAGACATGCCTACTAAGAAGTTGCTGCAGCCAGGTCAAAGAGGTTGCTGCCAGTTTCTCCGGTAGGATTGTGATGATTTCCTGTCTCACATTTAGGTCTTTCATCCATTTTGAATTTATTTTTGTGTATGGTGTAAGAAAGAGGTCAGGTTTTACCAAGCAAACTCCAGCAAGTATCCTTAAATGTTTGGTTGATCTTTATAGACCATCTGGCCTAAGTACTAGTTACTGAGCCCTGAATCACCACTAAGCAACTCTATGTGTCAATCCAGGCAGTTATTTAACTTCTCTATATGAAGTCACCTGCACAGGTAGAAAAGATTCAAGCCAATCTCAAAGGGTTATTCTGAGAATTAAATGAGGTAACATATGAAAAAGGGCTTAGCTCAGTTCTAGCATATGGGATGTTCTCAACAAAAACTATTATTACTAGTTTAATTGTCTTTGGCAAGGTATTTAACCTCTGTGAACACTGTCTTATTTTTAAAGTGAGGATGACAATACTCAGTGTTGTAAAGACCAGCAACAATGAGTACAGAGCAATTGGCATGGTGCCTGGCACATGGCAGGCCTTTAATGAATACTTTTCTTTCCTCATTTTTCCTCTCTTTCACTCTTCTCATCTCTCTTTTCTTACTAATATTATTATAATTTGTATAACACACTATTTTATCACTGATTACATAAATCTCAATATCTACCCACTTATTAAAGGAAAAGGCCATAATTTAAATAGTGTTCGGAGTGAGAGCAATAACATTATGCAGTTTTGCAGTTATTTCTTTCACCTTAAAGAACTATGCGTACAGGGAAGACTGCATAATAGTTCAACAAAACATGATAGAACCCAAGAGCCGAACTCTGCAAAGCAATCAATCTCATACCTCTTGTGCCTGACTTCATAAACTTAGCAATTACTTACGCAGGGCCTGAGAACTGAGAAACAGTAAGAGCTGCCTTCTCCCAGGAGAGCTGCAGAATGGCTGGGTGATAAGTAGGAGAAGAACTGAACAAATGGAAATTGAATTCATTGAGATGTTTCCATGGATTAAACAGGGCTTCCTACCATTAACACTGTATTTCCTACTTGAGGTCAACAACATGGTAGGTGGAGGAGACCGGATGAAAAAAATTAAAATCCAACCTACTATTTTTATTAGGTCAAAACCTGAGAAGAAAGGCAGTATCTGGTATGAATTATTCCTACTATTTGAATATTTCTTAATATATTGTTCACCTGCATAGTAAATGTAGAAGTACTGAAGATCTACATTTATGGCAAGTCCTGCCTCCAAAGCAATGAATCAACCATGAAACAAGATGATTCACAAACCCCTATATAACTGGTCAACGTAAAAGCCACACAAGCACTATATTCACAACCTTAAAGGGGGAAAATAAATGCTCTATTTTGGCATTACATGTTTTTACTCTTTACATCTAATTTAACGTGAAATACACAAGATCATATACAATGAGGTTTTACATTTAAAATTTTACTAAATGCTAGTTGCAACCTTCAAGATCGTAAGTGGTTAGTTATTACTACTTATTCTGTAGTCAGCCAAGAAATTTCACTCAGGGAGAAAAACAACTCTCTGGTAGAAGCACTCATCTCCACATCTAACTGGGAAAACGCCATCTAACAAAGTTTAGCTCATTCTGCCACCTGTTGATGTGTCACAGGCTAGCTCAAGTTTAACATGACATTATGCCAACTTCCTACATGATTTGCAATATCTTAACTATAATCAGGTTCTACCACACTTCTCTATTCATAGAGATGTATTTGTTATGTGCTTCTCAAGAAAACAGGTAATTCTCGAATATCCATTGTCTGTTTTCCACTCGTTCTGTTCTCCTCCCTACTCAGTTTAAGTGGCTTTTATTGGAGAGCTTGTATCCTTAAGAATAGTTTGTCTTGCATATTGCATTAATTCCTGACTAAGGCAGGGTATACCCTAAGCCAGTCAAGAGGGGCAGTAAGAGGGGGAAAAAAAAGACTGGGCCAGGTGACATTCTACCAATGCTAAAGTTTCACTTTAGCTCCTTACTAGACATACAACTGGGACAAGCTGAGTTTATCTAATTTTAGCATTGTAATGGATGTTAAGGTGCTACTGAGGCTATTCTACTTCATTTATAAAACCTTCAGCAATAAAAAACTAATTAGTACTGTAATTTGGTCCTAATCTGAGGCTTCCCACTTCATAATGTATTACTCTTTGAGTGGCATCCTATCCTGAGTTAAGAATCCTCACCTTTAAAATAGGGACAATAAAACCTCACAGGTTTCTTTGAGAGGCCAATGAGATGAAACATAAAGAACTCTGAAAACAATAAATGTTCTGCAAAAGACGGCATCAGGCTTCTGATAGTTCACTTCTTGATGTGCTTTGTGGGGTCTTCACCCTCCATTAGAGGGAAGTGATAACCATATTGTTGTTGTTATTGTTGTTTTCCTTTCTTTTGAAAGTCAAGTGCTTGCCAACTTTCCTCTTCAATAGGAAAAAAATCTGGGTGGATTTCCTTTTCTTTTGCTGCTTTAAAGGCAACCACAATTGTGACCTAATACTTTGGACTTGGGACAGTCTTTTTAGGTGGCCAATCTCAATGCACTGAAAATATATTTTCTCCTTTCACCAGAGAAATGGTGTCCTGGTTCTCAGTGCTTTTCTCTTTGGCTGGAGGAGGGTTTCCTTTATTTGGGGTTTATCCTCACTCACAGCAATTGAGCAGTTGAGATTTTGACCTCTCTATAGACTTCAATCTTTAACAGTAAAATTTATTAACCTTCAGAAGTTTATAAGCTCTATCAGTCTTTGTCACCAAAGGGACACTTATTTGATTTGTATTAGGCTTTTCCTAATTAAAGAAACTTATTGGGGCACCTGGGTGGCTCAGTCAGTTGAGCATCTGACTTCAGCTCAGGTCATGATCTCCAATTTTGTGAGCCCAAGCTCCACAGTGGGCTCTGTGCTGACAGCTCTGTGCTGGAACCTACCTTGGATTCTGGTCTCCTCTCTCTCTGCCCTACTCTGCTCACACTCTGTCTCTCTCTCTCAAAAATAAATAAACATTAACAAAATTAAAAAAAAAACTTATTAAAATCATATAAGTCAAAGACATGGCTTCAAGACCTTCCTGATGTAACACACAACAGCATACAATTGAGAATACAAACTAGTCTAGGTTTTGCTATTTCCCTGGGTTTAGGCTGTAAGATTTTGAGAGGCTTCTACTCTTTATTCTTCTTTGTTGAATGTCCAGGACAAAATAAACACTTTACAAACATTATTTTTTTTTAAAAACATTCCATACAACACACAATTGAAAGCTAGTATATTTCAAAGGAATAATAAAAATAGTAAGTAACATTTACTGAGCCACAGACAGGCCAGGTAGAGCGCCAGCAGCTTTCCATGCACAACTTTGTGTATAATCTTCACCAAGACCCTGTTAGGTTGGGTGCTATTTTCAACTCATTTTGAATAATAGGTAACTGACACTTAAAGAAAATGAGTGGTGGTAGAGCCAATATTCAAATTCAGATATGTCTTGCTATAGTAAAAGATTTTTATTACTATGCTGTACTTCCTAACTTACATATATGCTTCATGTAATGTTTCTTCTTACCACTCCAGTCTGGTAAATTTAATCCATGAATAAGGAAGAGTTTAATACTACCCAGAATATTCAAATCATTCTAAGCCTTGGGATAGTTTTGGTTCCTTAAGCCAAAGTAATGCTACAGTGATGTTACATGCTGATCTCTTTACTCTCATGACATGAATATGAAGGGACTCACACTAGCTGCCCTATGCCATTCTCTAGCTGTATCTGTGCTTGAAAACGGCATAATTAAGTTTCAAAGTCAAACTATTTTAGAAAGATGAACCTTTCAAAAGGTTCAGTTTTATCAGTAAATTATGAACTTCTAGAGATCAAGAAAGTTGGTATTTTTCTCAATAACCATGCACATAAATTTCTCTTTCAATATGACCACCAATGGCACATATCCTTTTAAATCTTCACATCCTTTATATTTAATACTTTAGCTGCATGTTATTTCCCTTATGGAATTGGCATTGTTTAATTCTTGGCAACAGTTCATTAATTGGAGTAAAATTAATCATATTCTTCCTTTTACTGCCTGTACTTCTAAAAATGGATTTCTTCAGTGACTTTTATTTAAAGTCAATGGAATTGATTTCTATTGAATATCTGAGATAGTGTTTGCAGTCTTCTGCTTAAATAGGAAAAGAGTCCTATGCCATTATTGCTACTCATCCTAGCAAATGTTTGAAAATTTACATTATTTGCACATGTTACACAAAAAGCTTAGGGAATGACTACTGGCATGTTAATTTTAGGAATCACCCTACTACTTCAGAGTGATATGAAATTTGGATTTATAAACAATTTTCTGAGCTCTACCTTTCTACCCTTCTAATAAGAATTAAATGACTATTGTGACTTTATTTAAACAATAGTCAGGCCATGAAGTCAAAATTGGCACTTCAATTTTGAATGCCTCAGTGCCAGCTCTGGATAGCAATTCAAAACAAAACAAGAAAAGAATTAATTCTTGACACTACTCTTTCTTAAGTATCTGCTCTTAGATCCATAAATGCATGTTCATTAGGCACTGAGTCTTTTCCTCATAGCCTGACGTGAAAGTATGTTATTTTATAAATGTAACGCATTGGACAATTCACCTTCAATAGCTGGCCAACAGCCAGCTTCGTGCCCACTGTCTCATTTTTTAGATCCAGCAAAACAGCTACTCTATTCAAATGATAAACTGTACCTTCTATCACATAGTAAAAATCTATTACTGTATCTTCCTTTTAAGTATGTGATTGTGTTTTTGACTATGTGCTCATTTTTGGAATGTTCTCTTCCAAAGGCAGTACAATGTAGCAATTCTTCCCTTTTGTCTTCCTTACACTCCATTTACTATAAAATGCCTCAGATTTCCTTGAAGTTTCACACTATTTCTCACCTCTTTCAGGTTACTCACACTAAGCTCACACTTTTCTCCTCAGGATCTAGAAAATTCCAAGTTATTTTTTAAGACTCACCTCAGGGATCTGATTTTTAAAGTCTTCTTGGCATCCCCATTCTGTGGTCTGTACCTCGTTCTGGACTCCCAAACTAGTGTCGCCTTACAATTCCTTCTGAATATATGTCTTTCACTCTGGACTCTCGACAGTGAGCTCTATACTGTTTAGGTGCAGTTTAATCACCTTTCTATCTTGAGCGACTACTCTTATGGAGGTCCAAGGCAGGCCTCGGAGAAATGTGTTTGTTCAATGATTGGATTATTGAAACCATACATTATAACCTGCATAAGAAGGTAGAGATTACACTGCTTGAGAAATATTATTGTTCATGTTTTACACATATTTCTTCCTTCAAAGCAGGTAAGTATAATGAGAGACATATAATAAGAACTGGCATTATGTTGTTCATGATACAAAACTGTACTCCTCAAATCATTTACTAAAAGCATACAGTTTCTAAGGAGTAGAAAAAGAACTCAAAGGCAGGTCTGTCTCATCTAATGACCTTATCTGCATCTTCACTATCAGATGGTGAACTGTACAAAGTATGTCTTTTCATTTTTCCCTTTTTTCGCTTTTCTTCTCCTCATTCTCATTTATTTCTTTCATTTGTAGCATTAAGAAGTCATTGCCTTAGAATTTTTGCCTCTATAAATTTTTAAAAAGTGTTTAAATGTGTTATTAATAAAGAAAACCACTGGTACATTGGCCAACAAAAATTACACATGCATGGGAAATTTGAATTCCGTTGGTCAAACGTACGTATGTTAAGTACAAATTGATGAGTAGAGTCAGAATAAATGGATACATGTTGCAACTATACAAAAAATCATGTGTATTTTCTTGGGAAACTTCATTTAGCCCCTCTAATCCTCAGTTCTGTATATGTATAGGGTTCGTGTGTGTCTGCGTGCGTGTTTATACAGAAAATAGTTAATGCAATAACTGTATGCAGGTTTCTGTAAGAGTCTAAGATATAATTTACATGAAATGACTTGATAAATGCTAAATATATGAAAATGCTTGCTGATAATTACCAATGAATTACCTTTAACTGAACAACTTGAATAGAAACATGGCTTCAGATACCTCAATATTTATTCAGACATTTATTATTCCATTAAAATTGGAAAAGTTATTTTGTTAATCCATAATGCAGATAGATAATCACATATTTTTACTTCTTGCCAAAAACAAAAAAAAAAAGTTTTCCTAAACATTCATTTCCATTTAATTTTGTTTTCTATTATGCTAATATAACAATCAAAGTTATGTCTATAAAATCAATATTTTGGTTAAATTTTATATAGAGACAAGAAAAGTATATGTCTGTTAATGTAAACAGATAGCTAATTAATAGTGAGTGATGCATGATGAAAATTGCTAGACACTTAATTGTTCTTTGGAAATAAATTACCTGCCACTCCCATGAGGTGGAATATAACTATTTAATTATTGTTTTATATTTTCATATAAGTCCATTTAAAATATTGATATATGGGGTGCCTGGGTGGCTCAGTCAGTTGAGTGTCCAACTCTTGATTTCAGCTCAGGTAACGATCTCACAGTTTATGACATGAGCCCCGCATTGGGCTCTGTGCTGACCGTGCAGAGCCTGCTTTGGATTCTCACTCTCCCTCTCTCTCTCTCTGCTCCTCCCCTGCTCACACGCATGTGATTGCTCATGTACATTCTTTCTCAATAAATAAATATTTAAAATAAAATAAAATAAAATAAAATATTGATATATAACAACACATACTAGACAATAATTCAAGCACTTCAATTAATTATTTTTTAGTCTTTCTGTTCTACAGATTATGACACCTATTTTTCTGTCATTTTGATGGCCTTTGATATTCTCAATTGTGTATAACCAGTGGTTCAGTTAACTCCATATTTTTTCCATATTTGTGAAAGTTTTATCTAGAGTAAAAGTTTACATGATGACTCAGTACTATGAACTCCTATGCATACATATGATATGATATGATTCCTTAAATCTCCCAACACATATACTAGTTCCTAGATGCATAATATTTTACTAGCATTCCCCTAATAGAGATCACACTGTCCCTCCACTGATTTATAAAATATTGTGCACACATATCAGTGCAGACTTAAAATATTAGGTTCATTTTGATCCTGTTGCTGTTACTACATGGTCAAAAGTTCCATGAGTGTTTCTAAAGTAAAGTTATTTTTATCATTATGGCATCATCCGATGGATTAGGTTGAGACCAGAAAACGCCCACGCGCGGGCACACACACACGAAACTTGCAGCATCAGATGCTTATTTCAAGTGGTTTTAATGAGCACATAAATGTCTAAAATGCTTCCTTAGACTTCAGGATATGTTTCTTTATAATAAAAACCATCCACATAGCATGTGTATATATCACAGTACGTAGTTCCCTAGTGGGAACTGTCTTTGTACATTCTCAAATTCCTTTTTCTCTTATTTATCCTTACCAAACTCACACATACAATATATCATATTATGTGTGAATTTTATCAAAATGCATATTGAAGACCACATTTAAACTGTGATCGAAAAGCGGGCAGCATGCAGTCTACATAGAGCGTTGCAGGAAAGGGTAACTTCTTGCTGGGCCATCCACATCAACTGTTGCTCTGCTGCTCTGGCCATGTAGATAGGGAACCAGGGTGGGCTGGCCCAGCACTTCAAGTGACATATGACCCAGCTGGCAGTGCCACTTTTCTCTTTCAAAAATCAATATTTGGACACAAATGTCTAGTCCCAAAGATAACTCAGGTAATCCTCCCTGAAGATATTTCTCCTTATCACTGAGCATATTGTTTTATCTCATTTGAAATTACAGTGTTTGCTTGTTTTATTTTAAGCAGCTGCATTTATAAAATAGTTTTGGAACATTACAAACATTTTATTTAAATGGGTGATTCAAGCATGTTGGTTTAAATTAAACCACATGCTTGGGATATTCATGGAGCTGTGTAAGGACTATATTTTATGAAAATGCAGGGTGCTGAGCAGCAAAATTTAATCTGGAGGGCACTTGTCCTCAGTCATGCGAGACAAGATGTATTAGCCATGAATGGATTGCAGCAGTGCTACTTGAGTTTCTTTAATTTTCTAAACCAAGATTGTAAAAAGAATCAGTAGTATTGAATCCCACTGGCTATGGCGAAAAGGCACTGCTCAGAGATAAAGAACAATTTATCTTCTGCTGTAAAAGAGAGCAGTTTTGGCAGATAGTAAAATACATCACAGTATAATATACTCCAGGAAGAACATTACAAAATATGGATTTTTTTCTCTTCAAATTTTAAGAGTACTGATTCAGTATGCTTTCCCAAATAAAAGGCAAATGATAGTGTTAATTGCAAATTACAAATATTAAAAATGTAAATTATAGTCTAGGAGGGCATATGCACATGTCTTTATGAGACATATTCTTAGCAATGATTCAGTAAAAAGAATAATATTTCACTTATGTAACTAATTAAGCTTTAAATATTCCACAAATTACCACTATTACATCAAACTGGGTATTGCCAAATTAGAATGGTGGGTTTTTCTGGATGTTACTTTTGATTTTTCAGATTATAGTTTATGGATTACAGGGCTTATCTTATCCATATTTTTTATAAATGGCAAGAGACTCAGCATTGGGTAGTAGGGCGTTCCCGTCAGCTCGAGATCCTGCTTTTTATAGTTTTCTCTATGTATAAAGTCATTGGTGGCCTGATTACATCTCTCTTGTTTATTATTCCTATTTAGTACATCAATAAATTTTAACACATTTTTTAAGGAAAAGAATATTCATTTCCAGTCTATAGTTTTTTGACTTTGTAAGGAAGGAACTCTATGAGAAATATGATGGAAACACTAACTTTGAGCTTTAAGAATATACCTGGCATTTCTGTGTTTCACAAAAAGGAGTAAGTAGGGGCACCTGGGTGACTCAGTCAGTTAAGCATCTGAGTCTTGATTTCTGCTCAGGTCATGATCTCTCAGTTGGTAGATCAAGCCCTGCACTGGGCTCTGTGCTGTGCATGGAGCCTGCTTGGATGGGATTCTCTCTCTCCCTCTCCTTCTGCCCTGCACGCATGTTTTCTGTCTCTCTCTCTTTTGCTTTCTCTCTCAAACTTAAAAAAGAAAAAGGAGCAAGTATTTTAATACAATAGAAACAATTTTTTCAGACAACTGAATGTGTATTGTTTTTATTTTGTCCCTTTCACAAAGGTAACACTGATATTAGGATGCTTCAAAATTGAAAAGCAAAACAAAATAAGTTTTTCCATGTCTATCTTTGCAACAATTTCATAAACAATAATCAAGAAAGTTCTAGTATATAAAATTTTTGATAATCAGGGCACCTGTGTGTATTATTCAGTTAAGCATCTGACTATTGATTTTGGCTCAGATCATTATTTCACAGTTTGTGAGACAGAGCCCACCTTGGGCTCTGCACTGACAGCATGGACCCTACTTGGGATTCTCTCTTCCTCTCTTTCTGCCCCTTCCCTGTGTGCATGAGTGTACACATGCACATGCATGCACCTTCTCTCTAAATAAATGAAAATAAACTTTAAAAAAATGATAATACAAAAAAAGCAACATAAGGTGTCAGTAAAACAGGCACACAATCCATAATATCACTTTAATATTGATATCTTTTTAATGTTTATTTTTACTTTTTTTGAGAGAGAGAAAGTGAGTCAGTGGTGGAGGATCAGAGAGAGAGGGAGAAAGAGAGAGAATGCCAAGCAGGCTCCACACTCAGTGTGGAGCCCAAAATGAAAATTGATCTCACAACCATGACCTCAGGACCTGAGCTGGACAAGAGTCAGACACTCAACCAACTGAGTCACCCAGGTGCCCCTAATGTGAGTATCTTTGAGGAAATTTAGGAACTACATTGTTCTGTAACTCCTGGGCACCAATATTGCTGAGTTTTTTGGCATCAAAGAATTGCACATACAGGATCCTTTAAAGGTAAAACTAGGGAAGCCTGGCTGACTCAGTCAGTAGAGTATGTGACTCTTGATCTAGGGGTCATGTTCAAGCCCCATGCTGGGTGTAGGTAGAGTTTACTAAAAAAAAAAAAAAAAAAAAAAAAGTAAAACTTTATTTTAAGGCTAGAAATGTCATTTAATTCTTATTCTAACTCAGTATCAGGTATATTACTTTTTCATGTAATATATTTATTTATTCTTAGATTATATGGTATTCTTTTGACTTTAGAAAACTGTATGTATATTTTGCTGAAATTGTTTATTTTCAACCACATATAGAATTCCAGGTCAAATTATGGCTCTAAAAACATATCTGCCATATACTATTTTAATTCTATGGAACCCAGCTCTAAACATCAACTCTAAGAATTTACTATCATAATAAAAAGGAATACTTAGGGAATACAAAATTTAGTGATAATATCAAAATTATTAATTATATTTGCCTAAGGTATTATTTCATTACTTTAATTCAATGAGCATCATCCCTATAAAACATAAAGAAAATAATGCGTAAAGTTTAATATCATTGTGAAAATTTGAAGAGTATAGAACTTGCAAATCCACTAAAATCATGAGTAAACTCAACATGTCACTTGAAATTACAGAAATAAATATTTGAACACAATAAATGTCATTAATATGTGTCCAAATGTTTATCTCTCTTACAACTTCTCTGTATGTATGAAAACAGGGGCCTATTTCTTTACTAGACAAAGATAAATGTTACAGAGCTACAAAGCCTAGCTCTCTCCATATATTTACATATCAGATGGTAAACAGGAGAGAGCTAGCATCTGTATATAAAGTAAAAAACAGGATAAAAGATATGACAAGTTTTAATTCTTAGTGGTAACATGCTGTCCTAAATAAATACTTTATTGGCTATCTAACTTTAAGTCTAAAAAGTAGAAAAATTATCAGGGAGTAATCCCTCTTAGACTCAAAGTCCAGAGCAAACATCTTCAGGGAAGTTGCCAAGATTCCTTAGCTGGTTCTCTCAAAAACATGAAAATCAATTGTATCACTTAGAGTTAGACTGTAAGCAGGATTACACATTCAGCCTTCCAGGGAAATAGTAAACAGGGAAATTGACCAGGAACTCCCCAACCTCACGGTAAAGATGGCTTACTCTGGCACATGGAAGGTACTGGTATCATGAAAAGATCTGATAAACATGAAGAACATGGTTAGGATTTGGGGAAGCTTGATTTGCCTTTCAGACAGGAGTTTTAAGTTGCTCTTATTTCTCTCTTTTGTTCTGAAGTTTCTGGTTTCTGACTACATGCCATATGAACGGCAAAAAGATCTCAGAGTTCCTAACTGGATTTTGATGGATTTTTTTTTGTATGTTTTCAACTCCTTCCCATGCACTGGAAGGCCATGCAAATGAATCCCAAATATGGAGAATGCTTGCTATATCATCTGTTGTATGGAACAACCAACATGCATCCAACATGAGTGTAGTACTTATATGGTATATTGTATCTTGCACATTAGAGAGACTTCTCTCTCATGCACTTATCTAATGGCATCTGTCAACATGTCACTGTATCATGAGAGTGAGGCACAGGGATTTATCAAGGACACAGAGCACTGCATTCAATATCCAAGCTTAATCATTATAATAAGCTAAAGGCCTAATTGAAAGAGGCTCATTATTACAACATTGCTAAACCACCACCACCAAAGTACTTTAGAAAAGTGAGTATATCTCTTTGAGGGTAAAAAGTCACTGCTCTTAGTGTTGTTTATTCAATATATTATATAATTAAATAATTAATCATTTCAAATTATACCACTTGTGACTGACTCTAACAACCCATTCCTAATTTCCAGTACACACAGTTCAGATAAATTTGTTTCCTAGGGGGTGACAGATTTAAAATTCTTCCACACTTTTAGTTGCCACACATAAACTTCTTTTAAAAAGTCTATATTAATCTTTAAAAAAATCTATGTTAATTTTAGTTAAAATTATTCCTCTAGTAACTATGTAATAACTCAGATTATTTTTCTCACTAAGTAATGTAATATGTTGGTTTGAAAACTAACAATGTAACAAAGAGAAACTAAATTTAAATCTAGGATATAAAAATGATGTATTTTTATAGAAACAAGAGAAAAAGACAAAATGTCTGAAAAGCCCTACAAAATATAGTCACAATTTTTTGGGGGGTGGGGGACATAGGCTTAACATCTACACAGCTTTATTACTCTGTATCATAATATCCAGGGACCATTATCCTCTGTGAAATTCCTAAAAATGCAAATAGAATTAAGAACGACCGATACCTTATATAACTGCATACATTATAAAATACTGCGTACCTTGTGTAGGCATTAAACTATCAGGTGTTATATACTATGTCTTAAAAACCAACACGAAGCTGCAATTTTTCACATTGTTGCTGTTGTGACAGTGGTGAATTAAGTTCAAGGAAAACAGAGCAGTTACGTAAAGTAGGCATAACCCAAATATTTCCAGCATTTGCATTCAGTAATTTTGTTAGCGCCTTCTCTCTCCCTCAGGTTCACCCCCTCCCGTCTTTTCAGTCCTTCAAATGATACAATCTAAAAAACTGTCTTATGCCAATGAGGTATGCACTTTGGGAAAGCATGAAGAGTATTCTAGGAAATTCTTAATAATGTTGTACTTGTTTTGAGTTCATTTTAAAATTTATTTATTTTCACCTTAATATGTGCTAAAATACTGACAAAAATATGCACTTATGTGAAAACTACAGGGAAAAATGCAATTCTTTACTTAGAAAAATAATCACTGAAGAATAGAAAATGACATACATGTCATTTTAAGAGACATAGTCCCTTTAATAAGACATAGTCCCACAAGAAGTCATTGTAATAATTGAGATTAAAATTAAAATTTTAATAACCCTTTTCTCATTTTCCTGTGTTCCATATAACAGTGGCAAGTAGACTTGAGACAACTTAACCTATAATTTGGGACAATCAGAAAACATAGCTAACATCAAATTTCTATCACAGTAGAATACTATAAGACCTTGTTTAGACTATGTAGTTAAAATTATCTGCAAATTTTTGTTATGTGACCTGGGTCATAGGAGATTGAGGAAAGTACAAAGAGCTATATAATATGGGTCTTTTATATTCCACTGAAAGTCATTGTTTTACTGTTCCTTCTCTCAAAATGATATGATGTTAAGATAGAAGTAAATGAGTGCTCAAATTAGTTTAATCATTATAGTGATAAAAATACTAACCAAAGATTAGAAAACCTTATTCTTTAGTATTTAAGAAACAATACAAAAAAATTGCATATAAAACCTTAATTTATTTGGCCTTATTTTGCAAACTGGCATGGATAAAAACAAAAACTTAATCAAAAGAAGTACTACTTTTGCATCTTGCTTTTAGACTTCAAAACAGTATACTTTACATATTGAACTTTGCAATAATCATTGTTTTGATCAATCACTTAACTCGTCTATCTCTTTGGCAGAAGAAGTAGATTATTGTAGATTAAAGATTAAATACTTAAAAATGATCTTTTTTTTTTTTTTAAATTTTTTTTCAACGTTTTTATTTATTTTTTTTTGGGACAGAGAGAGAGCATGAACGGGGGAGGGGCAGAGAGAGAGGGAAAAGCAATTATTCATATACTGGTCAATAACATGCAGCTATACACCTGTATACACCTGCCACTTCATTCATTAACACAGGGCCAGTGCACAGGTCAACACTGACAGTGTGAACTTATAAATGCTGACACTTTCTCTACTTTCATCTGTAAGAAAAATTGTCTACTTTATACATCATATTCAACAAGGAAAAGCACTGGGATTCCCACCTCACAGATCTAAGACTAAAAGGCCACAGCAAAGGAGTAAATTAAAATAAATTGCTCAAAAGTGAAGCAAGACACTTGGTTTACATTTGGTTTATTCTATGATCTGAAAACAAAATAAGACTTTTCCATAGAGACAGATTAGCAAAGAGTTAATCTAGATTATTCATGCTGAAATCAGAGTTTGATGCTAAAAGTCAGTTCAGTATTTAGATTTGCTTTTTTGTTGTTGTTGTTTTAAAGTGCCAGGGCCTCTGCACTGCACAACTCCATGAGGACCACTCTATTCCATTTGAATGGTAATCCTGTTTTAAAAAGTGGTGGAGAAAGAATGAAATATGGCCCTCTGTAGCAACGTGGATGGAACTAGAGAGTGTGATGCTAAGTGAAATAAGCCATACAGAGAAAGACAGATACCATATGGTTTCACTCTTATGTGGATCCTGAGAAACTTAACAGAAACCCATGGGGGAGGGGAAGGGGAAAAAAAATGAGGTTAGAGTGGGAGAGAGCCAAAGCATAAGAGACTTAAAAACTGAGAACCACCTGAGGGTTGATAGGGGGGTGGGAGGGAGGGAAGGGTAGGTGATGGGCATTGAAGAGGGCATCTTTTGGGATGAGCACTGGGTGTTGTATGAAAATCAATTTGGCAATAAATTTCATATATTAAAAAAAAAAGTGGTACCTTAAGTACCAAGCACAAAATTCATAATTAATAAATATTTATTACATGAAATGGACATAAAGACATGTAAGAAATAACTAAGCCCTATTGATACATTAGTTTTATATTTATCTCCAAAATTTTAAGTGAAATAAGAAAAACAAAAAAAAAAAGAAGACTCTCAAGGGTGTAATATGCCATGGTGGCCAAAATATCTATGATTGGTGGGAGGATGTAACAGAGGCTGCTGGCATTTACCCGGCCAGCTGCCTCCTTAAGCTGAAAAGGTATCTCTACTTTTTAGATGGCTGCTCAAAATAAGGACCCCATTTCCCAGCTTCCATCATGGCTAGGAACATACATATGACTAAATTTTGGCCTAAGGATTGGAGGTGCAGGAAAAGGAAAAGACACTTTGGGCCTTTGGAGAGTGTATGACTTTATCTTCTCTTGTCCTCTTTCCTACTGGCCAGAATAAGGGGTGATATTGGATCTGGAGGGACGTTAGGCCATGGTTTGACTTTGCAGATAGAGAAGATGATGTAAACCCTACCAACTAAGTGGAAGGAACCTGGTTCTGTGATAGTCAGGGATATCACATTAGTCCTGGGCTACCTACCTCCGAAAAAAATATGTGACAAAAACCAGTTTGTATCTTGTTTAACAACTGCTATTTAGTGTTTTCTATCACTGTAGCCAAACCTACTCCTGATATAAAAGTGAATACTTAATATGATTGTTTTTAAAGACATTATATTTTCTGGTTTTTGATTTTATTCTTTTTTCTTTTTCTACTTTATGCTGTCTTTGACTAAAGATGAACTAGAAAATCTTAAATAGATCATGCCAGCTTGGAAATTAATTTGATAAATTTGGAGAAATTGCTGGCCAGAAAGTGAAACAAAGGTGATGAATGACATCACTTCCTTATACTTATATAGGGATGTAATTTAAAGTACAAAACTAAAAATCATCTCAAATATTTGGAAATTAAAGGTAGCTAAAGATTTTTACACCAGTATAAGATTGAGTGGATACTATACTGAGTTATAATGATCTTCAGCCTAACTTTTCCATAAAGAATCAATTCAGATAAAGTACATTTTACATATTCTACCATTTCTAAGTTGTATTTAATTGTAAGATGCATGCTTCCTTTATGAAGTAGCACTAACAAAAAACCACACTATATACCATTACAAAATGACCTAGCAATAGTTGTATCTGATATATGGGTGGCTGAGTGGCGAATACCAGCTCTACATACCTTGAAATTTCTTTCATTTAGTTCAAAGGATCTGCCAATGTCTACTGCATTGATTTACATTATGTGGAAATGACAATTATATTACAGACATTTCAGTATCAAACAATACATCTTCAATTAACTGTATCTTCCTTTGTTAGGTATTATAAAGTTCTTGGTAATAGCTTTGGGAAAAAAAGTATATTAATTCTTCCAATAGTGAACATTTGCCCCACAAATAAAGAATGCATACCTTTTGCTCTTTTTATCATGACTTTTGGGAACATAATACTCATAACTTCACTTTAATATCACATATTAGGGTAATAATTGAAGACATTGTAATGGCTACTAAACTCCACCTCACCATTTTAACAATGCACAAACTCAAGTGAAGGAAAAACATATGAATAGCTTGGACGAGGTTTGTACATGCACGTACAAGGACAACTATGCCATTGCTACTGCCTGACTGACCACAAGTGTGAGATTCCATGGATTTTAAGATGCATCATGATTTTAAAGATGTTAAAATGTGGAAAGGGTGAACAAGTGTCTTAGAATCAATGATATGTAGGGTATATGTATGTATTTATTGGGTTTTTTTTAATGCTTAAAGTTGATTAAATTCATCTTAATGGAACATCTAATTTTAATAGAAAAGCATGAGAAATTAAAACTAGAAGGGTCATAATCACCAAATCTTCCAGCCTTAACATGACTCTGGCTTGATCCTACCAAAGATCCACAGAGTGAAATATTAGGACAAGAACTAAAAATGCTATAAGGGTAAAACTGCATAAAACAAAGTTACATAGTGATAACTGATAGCTGTGATAACAGCTGGAATTATGTAAATGACTATAATGTTTTTCTTAACTATAATCAAAAAGACTATCCAATAGGAAGGATCCTTGTGAAAGTCTTTAGATCTTCTAAACTCCCCACTTAGTGAGAAAAATAATTCAACATTTCCACCTTCCTCACCATTTTCCTTATTTTTCCCTTTCTACCACACAAGCTGCAAATAAGATCAAAATTGATTTTAAGAATAAAAGACTCTTTGAAGAAGTAAGCCATAAGCCAATAAATGCTAACCAGTGCAGCCATTTCAGTCAATAGTCATCATATCAGGAGACCCTCTGTGTTTTTCAGTTCTTTAAGCAGTGATGTGTGAAAAGTCAACAATGTTGAGATTTAAAGGGGAAAAACTGTTGTGTCTATCTTTTACAACATTGTGGATCACTCACAGTTCACAGCATGTGAAACAATGCAATCTGTTTTTCATATATCCAAAGTAATTAAATGCTGACTTCTTTCCAGTACTGTTCCAGTTTGGGTTACAAGGACAAAAAAAATGTATAAAAATAATCAGGAATTGTCAATGAACTATACGATTTATATATATATATATATATATATATATATATATATATATGTGTGTGTGTGTGTATATATATATATATATATATATAAATGCATACATGCATGCAGTCTCATTTCCACTCTAGAGTCATTATATAAAATAAGACTCATATGTTCAATTTCAAAATGAAAATATAATATGTGATTAAAGACATTCATAGGCTATAGCCCTCAATTCTGATTTGTGCAAACACTAAAAAATATTTCCAACTTCCCTTGTACAACTTTTCAGGCAAACATAAATCAAATGGTCAGATCTGTAGGGACATATAACAGTGCTTAAAAATAAAGTTATATGCCTTCGTGGAATACAATATAAAACAATAAGCAAATGTGAGACTGTATTAATGACAGTCAAAGCTAAGTGCTTGAGTATAAAACCTCTATTATACTGCAAACTGCAGGATTTTCCTGCCACAGGATCAGAACTGGGAAGAAAACAGAAACACAATTTTCTTTAGCAAAAATTAAAAATACAGCAATCACCAAATTACATTCTTAATATGTAATTTGAAAGTGATTTTGAGTTGAAATACCAAGGCTCAACTTACAGTGACCAGGTTGTTTGACTCTTTTTTAAAGTTCGTATTTAAATTCCAGTTAGTTAATATACAGTGTAATATTTGTTTCAGGCATACAACAGAGTGATTCAACACTTCCATAGAACACCCAGTGCTCTTCACAGTAAGTGCACTCTTTAATCCCCATCACCTATTTCACCCATCCCCCTACTTCCCTCCCTGCTGGTAACTAACAGTTTGCTCTCTATAGTTAAGAGTCTGTTTCTTGGTTTGCTTCTCTCTCTTCTTTGCTCATTTCTTTGACTTTTTATTATTTCTCCATTTTTACCCAACCCACAGACTGATATCAGAAGGTCCCCTTATTCCACAGTCACAACCTACTTGAATTTTCAGATATGGGAAGAACAGACAGGGCCGACACCCACAGCAAGACTCTTAATTAAGAGCCAGAAGAGAGAGGGACTACATAGACATTGCCTTAACACTGGACCAAGCAAATGCTAAAACTGCATCCTCTAGCCTAGTTATATTTCTATTGAGTAGGAATTAGAACTTGAATCTTGTTAGTCTTCTAATGTTTTTTTTTTTTTACATTCACAATCTTTTGCTACTTGTTAAAAATAATTTAAGCTTTATAGTGATATAGAACAGGTGATTTTTTTAAATCAAAAAAGTACTTCCATTCATTTACTTGATTGTTTATCAAAACAATACAGATACTATCCTACTGAATGTCTAGTATGTGTCAGACATGATACCAGATGCTAGGGATATAGAGATGAATGAGATTTCTCTACTCTCATGGGCCCAGGGTTTGGGGAAAAAGACAAAGAGATACACAACTAGTTCTAATATAGTGTGATGTGATAAATGTTATACTAGAAGTATGATTAAATACAATGTGAGCACAGATGGCATGATTAATTCTGTGAAAGAGGAAGGTCAGGAAATTTAGTGATGTGTATGGGAAATGCTATTTTGAAAAGCCTCAAATACACATTATTACCAGATGATTATACTGAAGTCTTGGCACAAACATATATTTGAGAAATGTAGCATACTATAAGAAGAAAACAAAAATAACTTCAACATTTATGAAAATATCTGAACCAACAGCAACGCTGAATATTCAAGAAATACCAGTGTCCTAAAGTTCATTGCATGTGATACTAATTTTGTATGGGGTGTTACAGTGCCTCCTAATTTGATGCAGCTATTTACATAACTTGCTATCTTTCTACATTTACAATCCTGACCTTATTTAATGGCCACATCTCATGATGAACTAACCTTGACATTTTACTTTGTTCTCACCCTACAAGTTGATCTTTTTTTCAGTATGTGGGGATGACTAATGAGTTAGAGACCAAAGAGGCTGGGTCCTCATAGTCAAGACAACCATTAAAAGAGGGGAAACAAGTCATATTACATTTTATTTCATCAAACCTCATTTTCATTTTCATCCATGGGGGCACAATACTACAGCCAGCATTTTAAAGTGACTTATCCTTATTTTGTCAGTGCAAAGAACTTATAAAAATGGCTTCTGAGTTTGTCTCCCTTTTAGTTGCTTAAAGACTTCAAGATATACCACATTTTCCATCTTTCCTGAATATGTAGTGTCCTCATCAACTTCCAAGTACTTAAGGAGGTATGTATGGGATCAAGCATAAAAATAGGCATATACATTATAATGTAAAGTAAGCTTCACATAAGCTTAAAATTAAATGCACATTATATTTACATTAACACTATATTTATGTTCATTATTAAAAAATGGTAACTATATGATAAAAATAAAAAATATTTAAGACACTAATGTATTAATAACAATATATAACTAAAAATATTTTAACAATTAACAAAAAAAATAACATAAATGGATCCCTTTTATCTGAACCAGAAGCTGAAATGCCAAGATAAATAATTAAAAAGCTATATAACTGTATATATTTCTGAATGAATGTGTCTATAAATTCTGTAGAAAAAATGTTTAAATTTTATGTCACTCTTAAGGTTGTACATATATAGTACTAGGAGTTATGCAAAATTTGCACTTTCTCATTCATTTTCTTATTCATTATATTCATTTTCTTAAATAATTTTTTAAAGAAATGTTTTACACTAGCTTTAATATAAATCTTTAAGTCAGTAAGAAATTAAATACTTTCATAAATAAGATCTCTTTTTGAATAATAGCAAATGTTTAACATTTTTAATCATCTGTGGACATCTTATCTGAGTGCACCACAAGCATGATTAAAGCCCCAAACAACATCTTTTATATATGATGCTTCATATGACTTTATCCATTTCTTTAAATACTTCCTATATATTGTGTCTATGAAGCAGAATGGGAAGATATGGTATACATTCAGGAGAAAGTAATTTGGGATGGAGCAAGGATATAGTGATGGCTGATTTGAGCATCTGCCTTTAAGATGACAGGATACCATTCTCCTGGAATTGAGCATTTATATTCCAGAAAGATTATGGCTAGAGGAAAAGATTTGCTGAAACTTCTATATACAAGTGAACTTTACCAGGGCTAAAATTGCTGAAAGGCCAAAAGAAGGTTAAGGATGGGATCTGGGGATTTATCTAGTTTTATAATAGGAAGGGAATAAAACAACCACCAAAACCAAAAAAAAAAAAAAAACAAAACAAACAAACAAACAAAAAAAAACAGGGATGAGAAACAGAAGAACCAGAAAAATGAATCACATAGGACACATGGAGATATACTTTAAAAAGAGGGTTAGTTTTCAGAAGTGTAGATGTTGAGAGAATATATTAGGATAGAAGGAATTAGTTTTCCTAGGAAGTGTCAGGTCCATGAGGAATTGAAGGCACATGTTGAACCAAAAGATGAAGAATCAAAGGCAAAAAAAAAAGGAAACAAACAAACAAACATAGGCAATGGATGAAAAAGTAATATATTATAACAGGCTGTAAAAGAAAGAAGATGATATAAGTTTGAGAGGAGTAAAGCAAAACTAAAGTACACTAAACTAAAAGCCAATATGTCAACTTGTTAAACATGGTTATATAATAAAGTAGATAAGGAAACCGAATGGTTTCAAAAAGCAAATATTATATAAGAAAAGAATATGGAATAAAATATACACTTATAAGGTATAATACCAGAAAATAAAAGAAAGGGTCTAAGATGGAGATAGAACATATAGTAAAAAGGCTGGGGACACTGTCTGTGCTCTTACAGAGCTTTGATTTTTGATTAACATAAAAATTGAAGTCATTTTTTGGACAGAAGAAATAGAAAAAGGGAAGGTGTCAAATTAGGTTTAGAAGAGTTTTTGTGAACAAAACAATCAGAAACAGTAAATACATTTTCATGAAAACAAATCACTATTAAACTATGCCTATTAAGAATTCATCTATATTAAGTTAATATCCTATTTATAAAATGTTTTATAAATATTTTATAAGTATTTTACAAATATCACAAATAAATGGAGTCCAAATTCCACAAAATACTAATCTTATGCTTTGTTCAGGAAAGTTGGTTGTTGGGAAAATGCTGAGATATTATGGATTTGATATGCCATCCTACTGTCTGGCTATGGTCATTTCTTGAAAAATACTTATTAAATGATCATCAATCAAAATCCCTGGGATTAAAAAAATCTGATTTATTGGAAAATATGGCTAAGTACATTTAACCAATAATTTAGATACACATATATTTTAGATAAATATTTATTATATTGATATAATGTACTTAAGAGAGAAAACTGAATAGTCCTCTTTACAAAAACACTTTTCAAAAATTTTATTGATCATACTGTCAAGTCAAATGTGGAAATTCAATAACAAACGAAAGAAAAACAACTATAAGTATTTTCAGATAATTCCATTTGATTATAAGACTAAGTCTGTATGATCAGGGAAAATGTTGATATCTCTTTCTTCATCTGTAAAATCGAGATCCTAAGTCTCACCTAGGCATATATTCCACATTAGATAGTGTAGTATCTAGCTGTAATAGAATGGGATGGATATATATATATATAACTTGACAAACTACGAAACACTGATATAAATTCCAAATATTACTTTATATAATTTTACCCACCAAAGTACAGATAAAGCAAGTATAGCTTTAGTTTTATGTCAACATATTTGTTATGTTGTGATAAAATTTTGTTATTAACTCTCTGAATAGAAATGGGATTTTGTTTTATTTTACATTTATTCGCTCAAATAATGAACGAGTTACATATTTTCAGCTGTCCACAGAAATATGCAGACATTTTTCCCTCCCATATAATTGGTATGTAGAAGTATTTGAATACCTGGAATAAAACTTCTAATAAACTTACTTTAGAAAGATGAGAATCGGCATTTTTAAATGATAGGCATATTAAAATAGATTATAATAAATTAAAGAGCATTGCCTAAGAAACATGGCTTACTTCAGAAATGAGAAAGCATTTTTTTCATTGTAGTCTATGTCAGCCTCTTGAGGCAACCTCATTTCAAACAGAAATGTATCATTGTTTTCTTTTGACAATTATACAATGATTTAAAGGGTTCCTTTAGTTAGAATATTTTAATTGTTTAAATATTCTAACAAAGTGTAGCTATTTTATATTCAATGCCATTAGAAAACAATTTGATATGTATGATTACAAGATACAAAATTAAGCAGTTAACTACTGTCTTACTTTGACAAAGTATACTGCCAGAATTTTAAAAACAATGGGTGCTTCATCAGTTTAAAATATTCATTAGCAAAACAAAATGAAACAAAACATAAAACAGTGTAAGTTGCTTGTTTGTCTCTTCCCCCACAGTGTAATAATTAATATAATCATTTCTAAAGTTTTTGAAATTTTACCTTTGCATTTATCTTGTGAAACTATAAAATCAAACAAAATGTAGATATACTTACTTTAGAGTAATTGGGCACTATTATTTTCAGGCAAGTTTGTGGAGATACACTTCTTCAAGAGAGATTTAGAATTCTTTTTTCTTATGTATCCCCTTTTAGTTTTTCTACATTTTTTAAAAATATTTTTAGGTTTATTTATTTTTGCGAGAGATATAGACAGACAGACAGACAGACAGAGTGTGAGCAGGGGAGGGGCAGAGAGGGAGAGAGACACAGAATCTGAAGCAAGCTCCAGGCTCTGAGCTGTCAGCACAGAGCCTGACACGGGGCTTGAAATCACAGACCATGAGATCATGAGCTGAGCCTAAGTCAGACACTTAACTGACCGAGCCAACCAGGCACCCCTTTCTAGACTTTTTAAAGTAAATATCGAAAGCATGGACTAAAGGCAAATTTCTTAATCTTTCTGCCTCAAGTTTTCTTATCCATAAAAGGATAGATTATTGCAAGGTACTTGGTAGCACCTAGTGTCAGACACATACTAAGTACTCAGTAAATGGTAGCTATAATTATAACAATTATTGTTTCAGGACATTTCCTTGTCCTAATCAAACCAAAGAAATTTAATATTTACTGAAATGCATTTCATATTTTAAGTCCATTATTCACTTTTATGCATTAAAGTTTAGGTGACTGAGAAATGCACTAGACTTTGGAAGACATTCCTAAACCTACAGTTTACTTTTTCTTCTTTAGTGTAGCATTTCTCAAACTGTGGTCCACAAACACCTGGAAGTCCCTGAGTCTCATTTATTCCATAAAAACTATTTTCATAATAGTTATGAGACATTGTCTTTTCACTATGTTAACATTTGCAATGATGTTGCAAAAGTAATAGTAGACAAAACACCTAGAACTTTAGCAAGTCAACTCAGTGACAGAGTGTGTGCCATTAATTTTGCAAAGAATAAATAAAATAATAAAACTTAGAGAACACTCGTTTCATATTCTAGGTGATGAAGTGGAATGTACATATAAAGGGCTTCTGTTGCATTTCAAATCATAGTGGTTGTCTTGAAAAAAGCACTTGGGTTTGAGATGTAAGGTGTCACTTACATTTTTCATGAAACATCATTTTTACTTGAAGGAATGAACAAAATCAAAGTTATACAAAGTAAAGTTTTTAATGGACATGTGCTTGGAAATAAAACACTGTCCTTAATGACAGTTTTGACTGAAAATTTGCAAAGCAGTAAAAATTAAAATTTCTGATGTTTTGATTCCACCACCATGAGCTTGAGACCTTTCCAGTTCTCACATTATTTTTAGATGATATCAGTGGTGATATTAACAAATGTGATTATTTTTCTAATATTATTTAATGTAATTGTAGAATATGTGCACAACTCAGTCAAGCAATATTTTCTATCTAACAAAGATGTGTTCAAAGTGTAGGATATACTGATGGCTTTTAAAATCACACAGCACATAAAGTTCATTGATATGGTTTGAGATTCTACATTGCAATTAATCATTTTGAAAACACCACTTGTCAAGTTTTGGTGTAGTATAAAAGAAGACACAATTTTCTGAACAGACTATTCTCTTTAAATCTATATTGGTAAGACAAGATTTTCTTTCTATATGTGATCAAGTATCGTATTGTCACAAATTGAATGCAGAATCAGAATGAGAATCTGGCTATTTTCTAATAAAGCAGACATTAAAGAGACACATAAAGAAGATAAGATAATTCCATTCATCTCATTTAAAAATGTATATATAATTTTATAATGTTATTTATATTAACTTATAGTCATTTTGTTTTTTAATTTATAAATGGATATTTTTTAAATTTCTCCATTTTAGTTTATAATATGATAAATATTGATAGACATAACCTTCATGAACAGAATCTCCTTAGTGTTCTATGTACTTTCTTGTCAATGTTTATTTATTTTTGAGAGAGAGATAGAGCATGAATGGGGGAGGGGCAGAGAGAGAGGGAGACACAGAATCCAAAGCAGGCTCGAGACTCTGAACTGTCAGCACAGAGCCCAACGTGGGGCTCGAACTCACAGATGTCAAGATCATGACCTGAGCCAAAGTTGGACATCCAACCGACTGAGCCACCCAGGTGCCCCCATTTACTTTTTTTTAGTGAAAGTAATTTTATTGTATCTTAGACTTAATAAAATTTAGATTATAATGAAAACTCCAAGCTAATTTCTAGAATAAACAATTTTTTTGAAGAAAATGGAAACCATAAATAACTTTATGCTTGACTATTGCAACAGAATCAGAGATTTTTTTCCCAAAAAAAATTTTTAACTTTATTGATCAATTTTTTTGTCCAGATGAAACTGAACAAGCTTTGTTTGCCTATTATGTTGTGCTCTGAAATAATTTTTTCTCAGTAATTCTTATATCCAGGGTGGCAGATGGCTCATAGGTTAGGTGCCTGAAATGGACAGGACCAAATTAAAACATTTGGCTGGAAATTATCTCAGGAAGCCAAGCTTGGTGGTGGGCAGCTGGACACCAAATTTATCAAAAACTCAACAATAAGGAAAGCCAAGATTAATCTCTAAAGACACAAATGTTCAATTTTTATAAAAATCTCTTATAATCCAGATCACTACTTAATATTTACCCCTAATTATCTCTTCTGAGCATTTAATTGTTATAAACCTATCTAAGCAAGTAGGAAAAAAAAAAGATGGAAGTGATAATCAAAATAGTATCTACACGGAAATTATGTGGAAGTTAATTAATATGGAAATAGAAAAGACCAGATAAGAATTTTAAAATCCTTCCATCCATACAACAAAAGTTAATGAATACAAGATGGAGAACCAGAACTGGCTATGAGTAGGATAAAAAGAAATATAAAATACCCCCACTTTCTGGGGCACCTGGGTGGCTCAGTTGGTTAACCATCTGACTTTGGTTCAGGTCATGATCTCACAGTTCGTGAGTTTGAGCCCCACCTCAGGCTCTGTGCTGACAGCTCAGGGCCTGAAGCCTGCTCCGGCTTATGTGTCTTCCTCTCTCTCTGCCCCTCCCCAGCTCATGCCCCCCCCCCCAAATGAATTTAAAATATTTTTAAAAATTTTAAAAATACCCCCCCTTTCTGAAACTTACATTTTAATGTGAGTAAAACTTACAAAGTTGCCATAAAAAGTACAAAAGAAAGAGTCTTTAAAAGAGAGATCATGGTATGTATCAGGCATTTTGTAGGACTAAATACAGATATGGAACAACAGAGAAGACTGGATAAGACAAGACAACTGAGGTAGGCATTCAGGGAGGCAATGAAGTAGTAGAAATAAGGAAGGGTAAGAGGGCATTTGAAGTGAGTGGGGCAGGCCAAAGATATGGAAACAAGAATATTTCTGATGGAGAGGAATAAATCTTGCATCTTTCTGATCACATTGTTGAAGTAGTCAATGACACTGAAAAATTCTTTAAAGCTATAAGTTTCAAGTAAATGTTTACATTATTTTCTTGTAATTTAATAGGGAAGCAGAAGGCAGGGTGAGAATATTGTGAAAACAAATTATAACTCACAAGAATTCATGAAGACAAATTCAGTATTTATGGAGCAGATACATTTTTGTCCTGTTGAGTTTTGCATTTGTTTGAAAAACTAACACAATCTTTCCCTATGCTAAATTTTGTTACTTTTGTCCTTTCCAACAACAAAAAATACACATGGATCTGATATGGTGATAAATTATGTAGTTTACAAAACTTTAATAAAAAGTTTCATATTAGGTATTATGAAGATTCATGCATGTAAGCACAAAAGAAATAATACTTATAATCACATCTTCAGAAAGTACCAACTATTACCTTTATTACCTTACTATGAGAAAGCATCCAGCTATATTTTATTACAGGAAGAAATGGAATATTGAAATTGAAATATTCTAAATACCAATAAATGTGGTCAGTCCAGAAGTTTAAAAATTGCTCATATAATGGTGTGCTTCATTTAGTGAAAATTTAAAAAGATATATACTTTTATATTATGAAGATTTATTTTCAAAGAGACAATTATTTCTTCATAAACCACAACTAAAAAGTAACTTGGAGTTACTTCCAAGTTACACAAACTTCTACAAATCGATCACAGAACTAACTATTCCACTGTCCCTGTCATCACAGGGAAAGAATCCAATTGTAATGACCACCTAAATTCTCAAATGCACATAAGCCCAAAGGTCAAGACAGGAGATGGCACTCTTTATTCAGTGAAGCCTTGTCTTCTCTACACCTGAGATCCTCTTTCCCCACATTCACATAGCACTGTGGCTTATCTCTAATAGAGCATTCTATATATATATGGATTGAAGTTACTCTAGAACATGTTTTCTTATACCATGTTATCCTTAAGGGCGGCATTCAAATTTGTGATTAACAATAGGTATTCAATAACTTTTTTTTTTGAATGAATGAATAACAACTGTCACCAGGGCCATACAATTATTATATAAAATCATCTCCAAATAAACAAGAATATGTCCATCTTGGACCTCTTGCCATAGATAATAAATAATTATGGTCATAGCTTTAAATTGTTTCTATGTTCTTGCAGTGTTAATTCAAATTGACATTTATGGAAGTTGCCATGTTATACAATGTTTTATATTTAATTCATCATATGTAACAATAATGTAATATATACTGTTATTTTTCTTTATAGTACCAAGGCAATCTTGGCATTTCAAAATTCTTTTTAAATTGAAATTATTTAAGTAATCTTATTGTGGATTTCATCTATAGATTACATAGGAAGAAAATACTATCTGATAATTTGTATTTAAGGAAATTAGACTATTTAGAGTTCTCTACTTATATATAATATATAATTTATTACATGTCACTCGTACCTCTGAACACCATAGGTGTATAAGCAATAGGCATGCTTATAATTACACGGAAAGGATCTCTATGGTTACAATAGTATCAACCCCAAATTTGACTTCTGTCACAATTACATTAATACTGACAAACAGTACACAAATATAACAAAGGATCTTTAGTCTCCAAGTTTAAAACACATTTGATCCCTTTTCAGATAGTGCAAATTACATCATTAGTCTACCATGTATACAATTTGTAACAAATTACTTCTTTTCGGTGTACAAATAGGAATGGCATCAGTGATAGTTGCCCACATTCCTTTTCTTTAAAGACAAAGTAGCCTTATGATTTCTTCATGCAATTTCTACCTACCTATTGCCTTAGGTCCAAAATTCTACTGACTGCATTCTTACTGAAGCCCTTCTGTGTAAAGTGATTTACATTGAATACCATTCCCATATTAATATTAATAATAATTTACTAATATAGTCACATTGTTTGAAAATACATAAAAACTATCTATAGTTATTTATAATATCCTATTAAATATCAGAAAAAATGAATAAAATAAATCTTACTTTGGCAAAATTTATTTTCTTAAGAGAAGAATAAATTGACTATTCCACCTAGTTTAATGAAGTAGGATTCACATTAAGAAAAAAGATACACTTTCTCAGGAAACAAGGACAATATAATAGAATCACAGAATTTTAGAATATAAAGAAAAATCAGTCCAGCTTTTTCCAAATTTTCCTTCTGTGAAACTAAGACATTAACAAATGTGAATGAGTACTAATTAATAAAGTGTGCCTTGATAAAATACAGTTGGTAAACATGGCATGCAATGCCACCTTGGAAATTAATCTTGAACATTAGCATACTAAAGCCCACCAAAATCCTGAAGTGTTAAATTTAGTTTAAATGAGATTTTGTTTGTTTGTTTGTTTTTTATTTGATCTGAGCCCTTTCCTATCATGTCTATAAATAACCTAGTCTGCCAAGGCATCACTTGTGAGACAAAGATTTAGTCCATGATGTTTCTAAACCACAGTCAGATTCTTTTAATACTCCTCCTACATAGAAGTGGAGTCTATGTCCCCATACTTTAGGATTGGGTGGGTTAATTATTTTTCCAGTAAAGTAAGGTGTGATGTCCTATGTGACTACTGAAGGTAAGTCCTAAAATGCCACATGGCTGCAGCCTGGTTCAAATGTATGTACCTGAGAAGCTCTCAGAACTCAGCTATCATGCTCCAAGAACCCCGATGAAAATTTTGCATCTATGTACTTTAGTCAACAATCTCAGCTGTTCTTGATCTTAGAGTCATTCCAGTCCAGGTCTTAGGCATATGAGTGAAGATGCCTCTAGATTGGTACTGCTTGAGAGAACATTCTGTGATGATGGAAATGTTCTATACATACACACTGTCCAATGGGGTAGTCACTAGCCACATGTAGCTAGTGAGCATTAAAATATGGCTAGTGTGACTAAAGAAGTAAATTATGAATTATATTTACTTGTAATTGATGTAAATTTGAATAAATAGTGGCTACTCTGTTGGCCAGCAGGCAGATATTTTAGCCCCCAGACATTTGCATCATACTCTGCTGACTCCCCAGAGATCATGGGGTGAAGACAAGTCAACCTGCTTTATCTCGTCCAAATTCATGATCTTACAGATCCCATGAGCAATTCTATGTTACTTCACAAAGTTTAGAGTAATCCGTCATGCAGCAATAGGTACCTGAAACAGAATAATAACCTCTTGAAAGTATTAAAGATAAACAAACTGAGGTCTAAAAATTGTTTTGCATAAAATTCTGTGACTGGCTTGCTGAAAAACCTAAAATATAATACAGGAAGAGAGTTTTGAAAATGCTACAGAAATGGACTTTCGATAATAAGTTATTAAACTCTTAAACTTATGATGAGTGACAGGTAGTCCTCTTCTATATGATGCATTCCTGAAACATGCTGTATAAGGGGCCATATAAATGACTATAAATCCATTAGCCAAACAAAGGTCCTTCCTACTTTATATAATCTTCCCTTAAAAGTGCAAAAATTTGAAAACAAAATTACTTGCATACAAATTATAACACTAAATAGCAGATGATGCATATATGGTAAACACTGACCCGCCAAAATAGCATTACAATAATTCTGAAATTCCTCTCACCATTCAAAAATGTGTCTAGTTTACCACTTCATGCTTCAATACAGTTTATAAAGTGAGATATCTTTTTTCCCTTTTTCTGATGTATTCAGTATGCAAGTTAAAAGTATCAGAGAACAAATTAGCAACACAAATCAGCAACATCCCCATCTCTCAGAAGCTTGACAGCTTTGTTATGGTTTCAACTCCCCAAGAGGAGTCTCAGTACCAAGATACTGATTTGCACCACTGCACTTTTCTGACTAATTATTACCAATCCAGACCCTCCAGTTAATCAGTTCATTCTCAAAGAAAGAGTGGCCTTCAGTTTAAATTCATTATGCTGATAAATGACAACATTACAGCTGCATAACAACTGGTTTAGTTGAAAATATTTTTGACAAAGATTAGAAGACAATTGCATGCTTTTAAGTATACCAGACTGACTACCAAATTTACTGCCCCCCCCAAGAACTCAGGCTTTCATTGACGTATGCATTCAACATTTTGTAAATTTTGTGAAGGGGGTTCCTTTTTAATGACATTTATCTAGAGAACTATGTCAATATAAACGACCCTAAGGAAAACTGGTTAGGAAAGCTGTCAGAGTCATTGACCTTTTCTTCTAATGTATGGCCAGGTTACTTAAGATCTAACGGCAGGAAGTGGGAAAGTGGAGGATGCCATTTAAGATGGGGTTAGGAAAATTCTCTCTTATGAAATACCTTGAGGATCTCAAGACACTCTTCGGAAAGAGAAGTCTCATGCAGAGATTACAGAAATGCAAAAACACGGAATTTTGTGCTCTTTACATGTAGTATGTTATGTAATTCTCATAACTTCTCCATAAGGTAGGTCATACTATTCTTATTCTTATTAACTGTATGAATAAATCCAACCTTACACAGTTAAGTAACTTTGCAACTTGCCCCCTTGTAAGTTTTAATAGGTACCTGTACTTGTAATAGATAATGTCTTACACTTTGAATTAAAAGATTTTTCTTTTTACAGAGCTCATGCTATTAACTGCAAAATGATTGAGAGAGAGAGAGAGATACAAAGAGACAGAGCAGAGAGATACAGAGAGACAGACTCGAGTACATTTGAAATATACTTGATAATTTATTTTCATCTTGTCTTCACCAAAATTTTCCTAGTTGCTTAACAGAGGGCTACAAAATAAGGAAAATATATAATTAAGAAACTTAATAAAGAAGACTAAATATTTGCCATTATAAATTTATATATTATGCATACATTCAGTGTCAATAATAGCCATCTAGTATTTTTTTTTTTTTACTAAGAGGTTATGGCTAAGTTTTAATAAATAGTCTATCTTGGTAGTAATTTTTACTTCTTTTTTTAGAACTGATAATTTCTCAAATAGCCTCCTGTAGTTAGTTATTGTATGACAGAAGAAGATCAAATTTTGGACAATTACTCTTCACAATTATTTAATCCAGATTACTCCCAGTTTTTATTAAAAATTATCAATTTTTAATGATTTTGAAAATGAGTAAGTTCTTGAGGATTTATAGTTACATTAAGATGTAAATATATGTGAGGAACTGACTTAGCAAAAAAAAGTATACTGTCAAGTAAAAGACCAAAGGAGGTAAGATTCAGAAAAAAAAAACTAACTTATGTATTAAATGTATTATAATCTAAATAGCCATAAATATTGTACAAGTGAAAGAATAGCAAATCTTCAAAATATCTGCTAGCTTAGTCAGGATCTAAGCTTTTATGGAATGGGTATTTATGTTACACATTACTAAAATAAATTACAAACTATATGCATTTTTTAATAAGGAAATTCTTTGTTGGAAGCAAATAGTAGACATATTATAAATGTTATTTCACTATTATAGATCTTTTAAAAACATAATATCAGTAATAAATATCTATAGAAAGGAAAGATCAATCAGAAACCTAACTATCAAAATGTTGTATTTTACAAATGACACATGTACCCTCTTTGTCTTCAAAACCAATACTTCATAGTGGGCATTCACCTGCTTTCTGAAACATCAGTGTCACAAGGCATAGATTTTATTGAATAGCTAGAGAATAATTATCTTCTCAAATGGCAAATGTTACAACACTCAATTCCTATTTATCTAGGAAGATTTTACATTTGACTCCATACAGAAAATCAGACATTCAGAATTCTTAAGTTGCATTAAGTTGCACTGACTTTTAGTCATAGCCAACTATATCACTTAACATATGCCACTTACACTAAATATTTACCAGCATATTCACAATATATTCTTCATATGCTATTTTTTGATAAAATGATGGTATTCCCATTCATCATATCTTTTGAAGTTCAGAAAGTAAAGTGATTCAGAAACTAAATTATCTTTTTCATATATATTTACTTTTATATTTCTGAGCTCTACAGAAAGAAAACAAAACAAAGCATCCCTCTGTCATTTTTCTATAACTTTAAAAATGGTACTAAGAGCTATGAGTTCTCAGTTACTCTTATATTAGAATATGGAAAATGACCACCTCTTCCATTTTTACAGAGGAGCTACCAAACTGAGCTCTTTCAGAGGAAATTGGAACCTATATGCATGTAAAGCATTTAATCACAAAATACATAGGTTAAATAATGCATTTAATATTCATGACCTAAACAAGAAAACACCAGTGGAAAGAGTCTGGGCTTTAGAATCTGACCTGGGATGTGCACTGTTGCATTTACTGGTTTTGAAACCTTGGACAAAAGAATTAATTTTCTTGGACCTTAGTTTCCTCATCTCTAAAATGAGAATAATAAAAACCTAACTCATGGGAAAGCCAGGAGAATGAGAAGCCATGTTATAAAACACAGTGCCTCAAAAAATAAATAAGTAAAGAAATAAATACACACAGTGCCTCATAAATAATGAGTACCTAATAAATGGTAGTGAGAGTTGTTTAAAATTGTATCATCCTGACTGCTATTCCGAGAGTCCTTAGCTAAGGGTGTGAAGTGCTGGCCTGAAATAATACCCTCAAGTAGATGGGTTGAAGTAAAAGGTGCAATGAAGGAAAAGGTTGGGAAGAGACTGCTGTGCATGAAACAAGAAGAATTATTTTATTCCCAAGAGGTAAGAACTAAGAAAACCAGGATGATGTTATAAAGTTGGAAGGGAAATCTGTAGGGGAATCTCTGTAGAGGAACAGGAGCTGGGCATTGTGTTGGAATGAAGGAGCTAAAAAGTATTCTGAGAGTGTGAATGCTTATGTTACATTTGAAGTGTTTGGCTTTGCTAAGCTAAGTTTAGACCCTTCCTTTACCATAACGAACCTTTCGTTATGAATATGGATTTTTCCCTTGTGGAAATCAAGTAAGAAACACTGGTTGATGTAGTAGGGATATATAATTGCATATCTGTAAATAAGCAGAGGTGAGTAGTAGTAGTAGTAGTAGAAGAAGAAGCAGAAGAGGAAAAAGAAAGAAAAAGAAAGAAAGAAAGAAAGAAAGAAAGAGAGAAAAAAAAAGAAAGGAAGGAAGAAAGAAAGAAAGATGAACAATACAGTGAATTCACGAAGTATTGTTGAAATACTTTGAATTTCACAGGATGTGGACCAATAATTTTAGCTGGTGTTATCCAGAGCACAAGTGAATAAAATTCTAGACAAAGGAGCCAGACTGCTTGAGTTAGAAGAATATTGGCTTCTCACTATTGTGTGTTCTTGGGCAAGATACTTAACCTCTCTGTGTCTCACTTTTCTCACTGTAATGGCAGCAATTACAGCAGTACCTGACTTGATAATGTCTTAGGCATTAAATGTAATACCCTTGGATGATGTCTGGCACATGCAAATAGCTTTAAATAAAGGCTACTATTATGAGGAAAGCCCCAGCTGACCTTCTATAAGTAAATGTTATTAAGATGTAAAATATACTAGGTTGCTTAGAGAATGGAAAGGAAGTCTTGAGATACCTATAGACCAAAGAATGATCAGAGATTTTTGAATGGTAAAGCTTTCATGCCTTCACTCAGCTATATTTCTTTGAGAAAAATGAAGCACAGTCTAATCCTGTGGCGTTTTAATAAAGTTTTGTTCTCACAATTTAGCTTCTTAAGGTAGAGGTCGTAATTAGGGTGATGGAAAATAGAGTAAAGGAATTAACATAAAAATTCACTTTGATGAGTACACTGCTGTCACCCTATTATTAATATGTCTCTACTACCAGAATTTTTAAAAAGAAAAAGAAGGAAATTCATAGAAGGGTCTGAGTAGTGTTCAGCTTTAATCTACCTCCTCTACCTCTCTTCCTCTTCCCAAGTACAATGTGGACATACAATAAAATTTAAGCCCTAATGTAATAAATAAATGTTTAGGTTTATATTTGCATATGTGTAGGTCACTAAATCATTTATGTTTTTGAAAATAATTACATTAAAATACTATTTTCCCAACTCCACTTGTAGAAAATCCCATAGAGTATTGACATAAGTAGTATCATCCCATGCTACTTAATGGTTAAGCAAGTTGACATTGGAATCTATATTATTAGCTCTTTTTTGATATTTTTAGCTTACAGTTTGAAAACTACACACACACAGTTATGCCCATATATAAAATAATATTTTAATTGTAAATGATATTTTAGTTATAAAGAGTCAACTCTAGCATTTAATTTTTAAAACAGACCAGATTTAAATAATAAATTTCATATTTTCAAACACAAATGATCTATATTTCCTATATTTCCACAAAGATAACATTTATCGGTTGAGATTTTTTCATCTTTATTGCAAAAGCAATGTTCACTTCTGGGAAAAGGAAAAGGAATTTAGAATATGGAAGATAAACTATTTGTTAAATACTATGGTGTTATATTTATGTTAATCAATATATCTTGTTATTGTTTTTGTTTATTTTAATGAGACCTAATGATCACAGTTTCTAATGTATTCCAAAATTCCTATAAATTAAAATTTGTTTAGAGAATTAGATTCACCCTCTAATTTCAAAGATGGTTTCCCAAATAAGAAAATCTGTTCCAACATATAATGGAAATTACATTTCTAAATTCCACATTCTTCTAAGACATTCTGCTTTTATCAAAAAGCAGATCTTGTACCATGAACAGTACACTGTAATTTTTCCACTCAATCCCTTTAAGAAGTTAGTAAAATGAACAATCAATCCACATGACCTTTACACAGTTGCTCAGTACATTAGAATATATCATACCGATAATCACTAGTTCAGTGGGAGTGCTCTGATTGCAGAGGATTTAACTGTTTAAGCAACCACATTGGGTAGTACACTTAGCAGATTCTCTGCTGGAAATATCACATGAATCTTTTGCCAAACTAATTCTAACAAAGCAAGCAGTCCAAAGTTCACACCAAAAGTTAAAATCTGCTCATTAAGAATGGAGTTACTTACTTCCCTCACAAAATTCTCTTTGGCATAATGATATGATAATAGATTACAAAAATTATTTGTATCTAATACCGCACTTTGAAAAATGCACTATTGATTGGTACAAATGACACTTATGAAGTTATTTTTATAGCTTTATTGTTAGAAACTGACTTGCTGATATCAGATAATCCCAAATAGGTTTCACATACATTTCACAAGTCATGAAATATGTAAATCAGATAATGGTGATCTTCATTACAAACAAAAATCTAGACCTGTGCTGAATTAATATAAACAAAGCAATAACGGCCTTTAGCTAGTCCTTGAAACTCAGGTACTTTGTAAAATATGACTCTAAGCTAGTCACTTTCCATCTTTTCATCTATGTTATGCCCAAAATCTGAATTGGTCCTATTCATCTACTATAAAGCTGAATAATTTCCCTAATATGTCAGTTAATTTGAATTTTAATCTTATAGTATCCAAGATTTTTTTTTTTAGTTTCCAAGATTCTGTCAACTGTGTACAACTTCCTACCATCCAAAACTTAATAAGCATTGCTCCTGTTTCATCCTGTTTCAGCCTCCCAAATAGTGAATTAATTGAAACAATACTGATCCTGTAACTACATCCTGCCTTTAGGTCAACATTGAGTCATTCATAAGTATACATTATTAAGCTATTATATAAACTGTGCACTTTACTAATAATTATTACAATTTCTAAAATTTTTCACTGTCATATCTAAAGGTCATGGAAGAATTCCAAAAGTATCCAGAAGGGTCTACATCATGATTCATGCTTTGCCCAGCATAATACTGTAAGTTCAAAATAAACAAAGGCATGAAACTTATTGACTAGAGGAGAAACCAAGGAGAGCAGAGAAATAGAAGAAAGTGATAGATTGTCACTGTATTTATATCCTTTTCATATCCACTCTTTCAGACTAACTCTGGAAAACTGCCCAGATAAAAACTTTCAGAGCTTCTTTTCACATTTGCCTTTCCATGTTTCTTTACTTCCTTTTTGTGAAATGACCTTCTCCTTTACTTACCTATCTGCTGAAATACTGTCTCCTCCATGAGTTAGTTTAACTACAAGCACAAGTTCTAAATCACGATTGCTTGGAAATGATTCCTTGCTCTTCCATTCAAGACTGAAATCTGGGAGAAGTACATGACCTCATTTTGCATCACATTCCCCACATTAACATGGGGATAATAATAGTACCTACCTCAGGATTGTTCTAAAGATTAAACTGGGGTGTCTGAGTGGCTCAGTTAGTTAAGGGACCAACTCTTGATTTCAACTCAGGTCATGATCTCATGGTTCATGGGATCAAGCCCACAACCAGCTCTGTACTGACAGTGCACAGCCTACTTGGGATTCTCTCTCTCCTTCTCTCTCTACCTCTCCCCTGCTCACACGCTCTCTCTCCCTTTCCCTCTCTCTCAAAAATAAGTAAATAAATAAATAATAAATTAATTAATGTATAAAAAGAACTTATAACCACAGTAAATACTATGTATTTGCTATTGTTATTGTAATTACTGATTTTGTGTGAGATTTTTGTCTCCCATGACAGAATTTATTGCTTTATTGTTGTTTCTTCCCAAATGACTTTGTACATATATCCCAGAACATATAACATTGTAATAATTTTGAGTGTTGATCTGTGTGGTTCTCTACCTATACTGTCAACAGGTAAAGAGTAGGAGCCATGTCACATTAAACACATGATCTTCTGAACATAGATGGCCCTTAATTAATTAATTTTATTTTTAGGAAGAATGGCAAATAGAAGAAACGGAGGAATTAATAGGGTAGAGCTTTGTAAAAAAGTAAAATTTCGGTCTTGCTTTATAGTATTCGGTAAGGTCCTCAGATAATTCACCAATACACAATCTCACTCATACAGATGCAGAAGGATTCTAGTAAATACAGTTCCATGAGTGGCCTGCATCTGGATCACATAGGGGATGGGTATTTCCAGAACAACAGACAGGACATACTCACACCTACTGAATCAGGATCTCTTAGAGTGGCCTCAGAGTCTGTATTTTAACAAGCTTTCAAGGTAATTCTAATGCACAGCCAAGCACATAAACATGTTTGTGCTGCATTTTAATTCATTCAAGTAAGGATATTCAGCTTCCTCAGAGAGAAAGTAAAACAAAAAAAGTCTCCTTAGGTAGCTGAATGAGCTGTGTTACCAACCATTACCATGGCCATAACTGTGTTACAGCCTAGCCTTGAAAAACAATGTCTATAAAACCGCGTGCTGTGACAGATTTTTAAGTAATACTTTTATTTCACTTAAAATAATAGAATATAGGGGTGCCTGGGTGGCTCAGTCGGTTGAGCATCAGAGTTTGGCTCATGATCTCACAGTTCGTGGGTTGGAGCCCCGCATCAGGCCCTTTGCTGACCACTTGCTCAGAGCCTGGAGGCTGCTTTAGATTCTGTGTCTCCTTCTCTCTCTGCCCCTCCCCCGCTCACGCTTTGTCTCACTCTGTTTCTCAAAAATAAATAAATGTAAAAAAAATTTTTTAAACTAATACAAAATAGTTTCAATTTCATCATAAGGCCCTTTTTATTTTATTTTTATTTTTTTACTTTTATCAAGGGATTTTCGTATATCTGAAAGGATAAGGAAAATATACTCCATTCTCTAGAGCTGGACAGGGAAGAAACAAGGAGAAAACAGATGACTAAACAATATAGGCCATTACCTATCTTTTATATTCCCAGGAATTGCATCCTGTTACCACTCTATCAGGAAGATATCTAACCTCCTCACACCCTCTTTTTCAGCCTTCTAAAGAACACAACAGAAGGACATGAGGCATCTCAAAGGCAGGAAGATGAAAGTGAATTAAAAAGTGTACACATAAAGTCTTGAAAAATAGCCAGCTGACTCTGCAGCTAGGTTTTCACTTCTCAATCCAGATAGTTACGAGTACAGATATCTCTATCATATGTTTGTTTTCACCAAATTTTAACAAGCATTTATAATCTGACTATATACAGAAGAATGCAGATATACTGAAATACAACGAAATGTAATATAGCTCTATCCTCAAGGAACTGAAAATCTACAGAGATGTTGACACATATGTGCATATATATCAAGGTGCAGTTCCTGTTTAAAGCAAAGTGTAAAAGCCAAGATAGTCTTGAGGAGGGAGCAGCAATCCATGACGGCTGCCCTTATCAGGAAAACTTTTACACAGGAAGTCATGTTTCCTTCTGGCCTAGAAAACTGTATTTAATATGAAGAGCACGGAAGAGGATGGAGGGAAAAAGTATCAGTGTATATTTCATTAGAAGATTGTGAACTAAGGTGCAGAAATAGGAAAGCCTAAGATATACTTGGAGTATATCAACATAAACTGTGGCTGGAGTACTGAGTGTCTGTGAAGGCTGGTATGCGAATGATGAACTGGAGGGTAGCAAGGCAATACGAAATAAAATTGTATTTGTAAAAGCATTTTGTAAAATGTGAAATACAAAGCATATGTAAAATAGTCTTACTATTTTCAGCAAGGAGAAAAAAGTGAGACCTGGAGGCAGGAAGTATAGTACAGTTTGGGTTTTTTTTGTTTTTTTTTTTTTTTTTTTTTTTTTTTTTTAAATAAAATAATTAATAAAAATTATAATAAAAACAAAAAAAAAAAAAAACAGGTTAGGTAAAAAAAAGAAATGA
>NW_024412388.1:60386865-60389743 GCF_014898765.1 Herpailurus yagouaroundi
ATTAGGTTCTGCACATGAAGTAACATGATTATGTGTTGAGACACAACATTTGAAACAGTTAAGAATTGAGAAAATCCTAAGCAAAACATATTTATGAGTCCAATCTTTTAAAGTGAAGTCATGGAGATTAAAAACTCAAACATGAAGACTTCAAATAAAATACAAGTTTGAAATACCTATACTGATACTTAGTCCATCATCGTAAATAATCAATGATAGGTTGTCTTTTTGTATGTTTGCTTGTACATGTGAATTATGATTTTATCATTTCAATATTAATTATTGAATATGGGATATTTATCTCTGAAAAGGTGTTTTTATGCTGTAAAAGACAATGGAGAGGAATGAAGGGTATTAATAAATTTATCTTTCACTTCTCCTCTGAGATCCTTGAATTTGTCTAAATAAGCTACTTTCAGTTTACCTAGGCCTTTTCTGACATGGTAAGATTCATTTTTCTAATATTTCAGAGTACAATTTTAGGTTAGATATACAAACTAATTTAGAGAGATTGCTGCCACAAGGAAAGAGCTATTAAGATTCAAGGGACACTCTGTGCTATGCAGCTGAGGATTCTGACCCAGGGTTAAAATATTTTGTTACAATTCCAGTTTCTGTTGGCTCAGGAGAGTTAAAAAGGGTTTTCTATACTATGTTTATTTTTCCAATAAAGCATATATTCCTTACTTTAATTATAAAATCCAAGAATTCTCTAAGAAACAAAACAGATGAACATAGGGAAAAAAAAAAGAGAAAGAGAGAGAGAGGCAAACTAGAAAATAGACTCTTAATGATAGAGAACAAACTGAGGGTTACTAGAGGAGAGGTGGGCATGGGGATGGGCTAAATGGGTGAGGAGTATTAACAAGGTCACTTGCTATGATGACCACTGGTGTTATATGTAAGTGATGAACCACTAAGTTCTACTCCTGAAATTAATATTACACTACATGTTAACTAACTAGAATTTAAATAAAAACTTGAAACAAAAAAATAAAGAAAATCCAAAAATTTAAACTTTCTATTCATATTTTATTTATTTAATGTATTATCTTTCATGAACTTTCCTAAGTTTTTTTCACAAATTATAAAGGTTAAAATTGGATCTTATAGCATATAGATTTCATGAGAGTCCTCTGCCATACCAGTAACAAAAGTATGTAAGAATATAAGAGACATATAAGAATGTTTAAAGAAAATTAAAACATATACCTTAATTTTTCACAGATAATAACTGCATATGAAAACATGGTTAAATTCTGAATTACAAATCATTTAAGGCAAGTGTGATTTCATAGTTTGCTGTGGGATTCACATTTCCTCTAAATGGTGAACTACTCTATTACAAGAGAAGGTTTGTTTATATGTTAGCCGTGACCTACTGGAGATTCTAAAAACAGAGAATCAAATATTTAAAATCAATACCAATTAAATATCAATCAGGCAAAATTAATTTGATTTTTTGTTCTAGGATATTACAAAATGAGAGACATTATTTTTTAATTTTGAAAAATTAGAAGTGTGAAAGTGAAATGTCTGTAATTTTATGTTAGATCTTTTCTTTCCAGAGTATTTTATCAGGGAGGCTGGGTGGTATAGTTATATTTGGAAGGCTTAAAATCCAGTGTTCTCGAGAGAGAGGGAAGATGGCGGCGTAGGAGGACGCTGGGCTCACCGCGCGTCCTGCTGATCACTTAGATTCCACCTACACCTGCCTAAATAACCCAGAAAACCGCCAGAGGATTAGCAGAACGGAGTCGCTGGAGCCAAGCGCAGATGAGAGGCCCACGGAAGAGGGTAGGAAGGGCGGCGAGGCGGTGTGCCCTCCACGGACTGGCGGGAGGGAGCCGGGGCAGAGGGGCGGCTCGCCGGACAAGCAGAGCCCCTGAGTCTGGCTTGCAAAAAGCGGAGGGGCCTGACAGACTGTGTTCCCACAGCAAGCGCGACTTAGCGTCTGGGAGGTCATAAGTTAACAGCTCTGCTCAGAAAGCGGGAAGGCTGGAGGACAAAGGGAAGGAGAGCTGCTGAGCCCCCTGACGACAGAGCTCAGTTTGGTGGGGAACAAAGGCTCTCGCCAGCGCCATCTCCCCCGCCCATCCCCCAGCCAAAATCCCAAAGAGAACCAGTTCCTGCCAGGGAACTTGCTCGCTCCACACAAACACCCAACTCTGCGCTTCGGCGGAGCCAAACCTCCGGCAGCGGATCTGACTCCCTCCTGCTGCCACAGGGCCCCTCCTGAAGTGGATCACCTAAGGAGAAGCAAGCTAAGCCTGCCCCTCCTGCCCCTGTGCACCTTGCCTACCCACCCCAGCTAAGACGCCAGATCCCCAGCATCACAAGCCTGGCAGTGTGCAAGTAGCCCAGACAGGCCACCCCACCCCTAGGAGAGGGGAAGAGAAGGCACGCACCAGTCTGACTGTGGCCCCAGCGGTGGGCTGGGGGCAGACATCAGGTCTGACTGCGGCTCCGCCCACCAACTCCAGTGATACACCACAGCACAGGGGAAGTGCCCTGCAGGTCCTCACCACGCCAGGGACTATCCAAAATGACCAAGCGGAAGAATTCCCCTCAGAAGAATCTCCAGGAAATAACAACAGCTAATGAGCTGATCAAAAAGGATTTAAATAATATAACAGAAAGTGAATTTAGAATAATAGTCATAAAATTAATCGCTGGGCTTGAAAACAGTATAGCTGACAGCAGAGAATCTCTTGCTACAGAGATCAAGGGACTAAGGAACAGTCACGAGGAGCTGAAAAACGCTTTAAATGAAATGCATAACAAAATGGAAACCACCACAGCTCGGATTGAAGAGGCAGAGGAGAGAATAGGTGAACTAGAAGATAAAGTTATGGAAAAAGAGGAAGCTGAGAAAAAA
>NW_024412388.1:60389843-60390113 GCF_014898765.1 Herpailurus yagouaroundi
TGGGGAAGGAAAAAGGCATTGAAATCCAAGAGGCACAGAGAACTCCCTTCAGACGTAACTTGAATCGATCTTCTGCACGACATATCATAGTGAAACTGGCAAAATACAAGGATAAAGAGAAAATTCTGAAAGCAGCAAGGGGTAAACGTGCCCTCACATATAAAGGGAGACCTATAAGACTCGTGACTGATCTCTCTTTTGAAACTTGGCAGGCCAGAAAGAGTTGGCACGAGATTTTCAGTGTGCTAGACAGAAAAAATATGCAGCCGA
>NW_024412388.1:60395113-60432191 GCF_014898765.1 Herpailurus yagouaroundi
CGAGATTTTCAGTGTGCTAGACAGAAAAAATATGCAGCCGAGAATCCTTTATCCAGCAAGTCTGTCATTTAGAATAGAAGGAGAGATAAAGGTCTTCCCAAACAAACAAAAACTGAAGGAATTTGTCACCACCAAACCAGCCCTCCAAGAGATCCTAAGGGGGACCCTGTGAGACAAAGTACCAGAGACATCACTACAAGCATAAAACATACAGACATCACAATGACTCTAAACCCATATCTTTCTAGAATAACACTGAATGTAAATGGATTAAATGCGCCAACCAAAAGACAGAGGGTATCAGAATGGATAAAAAAACAAGACCCATCTATTTGCTGTCTACAAGAGACTCATTTTAGACCTGAGGACACCTTTAGATTGAGAGTGAGGGGATGGAGAACTATTTATCATGCTACTGGAAGCCAAAAGAAAGCTGGAGTAGCCATACTTCTATCAGACAAACTAGACTTTCAATTAAAGGCTGTAACAAGAGATGAAGAAGGACATTATATAATAGTGACAGGGTCTATCCAGCAGGAAGAGCTAACAATTACAAATGTCTATGCGCCGAATACCGGAGCGCCCAAATATATAAAACAATTACTCATAAACACAAGCAACCTTATTGATAAGAATGTGGTAATTGCAGGGGACTTTAACACCCCACTTACAGAAATGGATAGATCATCTAGACACACGGTCAATAAAGAAACAAGGGCCCTGAATGAGACATTGGATCAGATGGACTTGACAGATATATTTAGAACTCTGCATCCCAAAGCAACAGAATATACTTTCTTCTCGAGTGCACATGGAACATTCTCCAAGATAGATCATATACTGGGTCACAAAACAGCCCTTCATAAGTTTACAAGAATTGAAATCATACCATGCATACTTTCAGACCACAATGCTATGAAGCTTGAAATCAACCACAGAAAAAAGTCTGGAAAACCTCCAAAAGCATGGAGGTTAAAGAACACCCTACTAACGAATGAGTAGGTCAACCAGGCAATTCGAGAAGAAATTAAAAAATAGATGGAAACAAACGAAAATGAAAATACAACAATCCAAACGCTTTGGGACGCAGCGAAGGCAGTCCTGAGAGGAAAATACATTGCAATCCAGGCCTATCTCAAGAAACAAGAAAAATCCCAAATACAAAATCTAACAGCACACCTAAAGGAAATAGAAGCAGAACAGCAAAGGCAGCCTAAACCCAGCAGAAGAAGAGAAGTAATAAAGATCAGAGCAGAAATAAACAATATAGAATCTAAAAAAACTGTAGAGCAGATCAACGAAACCAAGAGTTGGTTTTTTGAAAAAATAAACAAAACTGACAAACCTCTAGCCAGGCTTCTCAAAAAGAAAAGGGAGATGACCCAAATAGATAAAATCATGAATGAAAATGGAATGATTACAACCAATCCGTCAGAGATACAAACAATTATCAGGGAATACTATGAAAAATTATATGCCAACCAATTGGACAACCTGGAAGAAATGGACAAATTCCTGAACACCCACACTCTTCCAAAACTCAATCAGGAGGAAATAGAAAGCTTGAACAGACCCATCACCAGCGAAGAAATTGAATCGGTTATCAAAAATCTCCCAACAAATAAGAGTCCAGGACCAGATGGCTTCCCAGGGGAGTTCTACCAGACGTTTAAAGCAGAGATAATACCTATCCTTCTCAAGCTATTCCAAGAAATAGAAAGGGAAGGAAAACTTCCAGACTCATTCTATGAAGCCAGTATTACTTTGATTCCTAAACCAGACAGAGACCCAGTCAAAAAAGAGAACTACAGGCCAATATCCCTGATGAATATGGATGCCAAAATTCTCAATAAGATACTAGCAAATCGAATTCAATGGCATATAAAAAGAATTATTCACCATGATCAAGTGGGATTCATTCCTGGGATGCAGGGCTGGTTCAACATTCGCAAATCAATCAATGTGATACATCACATTAACAAAATCCAGTGTTCTCATTTTGGTGTTGATAAATAGTAGTCACATGATCTCAGGCAAGTTACATACAAACAATACATATATGCAAGTTACATACAAATAATACATGTATACAATAATAACTTCCTTATGTGGCATTGCTGTAAGCATTAAATGAGATAATTTAGTAAAGTTCCAGTACAGCACCTAAAAGGCACACAATAATTGTTTTCTTTACTTTCTTCTCCCTGTCATAGTCAGGTTTCTTGTTACCATCCAAGTACTCTTGATACTAGGTACATTTCTTAAGTAGATTTTTAAAAATCATTTTACTTATAAATAACACACACAAAAAAACACAATTTGACTGTAATTATAATGATGTAGAATAATAAGATCTGTTATGTGTGTACATTTACTGGATTATGTATACTATAATTATTATCCTTCATTATCTAATTGTATGCATTAAGAATCTCAAATGTTACATTACTTATACTGCTGTTTTGTGCCACTTCAAATTATTTCTAAAAATAAGTGTATTAAATCTGTATGATGGAAATCTGGAAAAATATCATTATGCTGTTAGTATATTCTTGATTAAGGTTTTTAATTTAAATTTGAATTGGAAATTAAATTCTCTTTGTTTTAGGTTAATAGGAGATTTATAGAGAAAGCTAGATTTATCCTTTCAGATTTATCTAAGTATAGCATCTTAATCTGATTTTCCAGTACACCATATTTAGTCCTTGATCCCAATTCTATGTCTCATTAATAATTTATTTTATTCAACATTCTTGTTTTGTTTTGTTAATATCTGGTAAAGAACTTTTTTCCACATATATATGAATTCCTTTTTTATTCATATTCAAAACATATATTCCAGGATACAACAGAGGATTACTGCATCTAGGCTGCTAACAATTGCTTGGTTTTATTGATTATTAATTTTAAGATATATACCTTTTAGATCTTTGTCTTTCTTTTTTTTTTTTTTTCAATTTTTTTTAACATTCATTCATTATTTTTGAGACACAGAGACAGAGCAAATGGGGGAGGGCCAGAGAAAAAGAGAGACAGAATCCGAAGCAGGCTCCAGGCTCTGAGCTGGCAGCACAGAGCCTGATCCGGGGCTGCAACCCACTACCAGTGAGATCATGACCTGAGCTAAAGTAGGATGCTCAACTGAATGAGCCAGCCAGGCGTCCCTAGATCTTTGTCTTTCTGACATAACCCATCTTATTATCACTATCCAAGAGATTGAGAAATTTTAGATCTGTTAGATTCTGTAAACCTGTTCTATCTACTTTACATAGTATGACACATGATTCAGAAATTTTCTGCCCAACACTGAAATCATACATATTTTTAATTTTGCTTAATACGCTCACACACGTGCGCGCGCACACACACACACACTCACATGTGCATGAAAGCAAAACGCTGTTTGTATATGTATCTTCTATCACATTGCCAAAGTTACCAGCTGGTAATTGTAAATACAGTCAATTCATATTATTCACGGTAGTTATATTCTGTTACGTTGCTGCAACCACTGAATCAGCAAATACTGAACAATTGCTCTTAGAAGAAATGCAATGTTAGATTCCTGGGAGACTCTAGTCACAACATTTTCATCACCTAATCAATATATAACATTGTTTTGTATGTGTTTCTGTTTAAACATCCTTTAACATTTTAAGACGTTGACACTCACAGCCTTAACAAGAGTTAAGGCTTCATTAACTCTTTGAATTCACGGCCAACAGCACTATAACTCATGCCTGAATGAAACTTACCTAACACACGTATTTCTCCATAATACACATCACAGACTTTTGTACTTCAGCCTTATGCTTGGGGACCATTTTAAGTAGTGAAATCATAAACAAAAAGCACAAATTGTGAAAAATGTGGCCCTAAACAGACCACAAAAAGGATATTTGTTCATAGTATGAGAGCTGACACAAGAAGAGCATCCCCTTGTTTGACCTCACCTGGGCACACATGATTGGTCAACTCAAATTCTTTGCTGCTCTGTGCTGGTCTACAAATGACTATGAAGGGCCCCAGTATTGATTTGGGGATTAGAAATGAATTATAGCAAACTCACAAATATGTAATTCACAAATAATAAAAATCAACTGTATTATGTCAGAAATCCCATGCTGGGCCATCCAGACCAAAAAAGATTTTTGTTGTTGTTGTTAAGAAATGATTAGGACAGATTTTAAATTATTTATTCAGTAATTAAATGAAAATTTATTAAGGAAATGTACAGGACTAAAAGGTTTATAATGTGGGGTGCCTGGGTGGCACAGTCATTTAAGCATCTGACTCTTGATCTCAGCTCAGGTCATGATCTCAGAGTGAGTTAGAGCCCCGCATGAGGCTCGGCACTGATGGCACAGGGCTTGCTTGGGATTCTGTCTCTCCTTCTCTCTGCCCTTCCCCAGCTTTCTCTCTCTCTCTCTCTCTCTCTCTCAAAATAAATAAACTTAAAAATATATCATTAATTAATTAATTAAAGGCTTATAATGTTAAATCTATTGGAATAATCTGAGCTCAATCAGGTAAGGAGATTCTTCCACATCACAAGTTGTAATTAACTTCTGCGTCAATGGTACAGTCATGGCACCATTAACAGCTCTTAAAAGACTGAAGTACATTCGAATGTAATATGGCATCAAGGTATATTTTAAGATTCAGACAGATTTTGCAAATAGTCACATAGGCATCAACTATGAAATCATGGCATTTCAAAATAATACATAACACTACTGTCTGTAAGAAAATAAAATGTATTTTGCTATTCATTTATAAGATTCAAATATTAATTTTAATTGTAGGAGAAATAAATTCATGTGAGAAAAACATTTTAACTAGGCATATTTTCTGCATATACAATGATGAAATATGACATCCACATTTCAACAGAATTGCTAAGCAAGTATTACATTAATCTAAAAGCAACTCTAAATTCTAGACTTCTAATATATATAACTAAGTTTTGTAACCTAACACTCTCAACCTAAGAATCAAAAAATTATTGATGTAAAATTCTGTTATAAAAAATCAAATCCTAAATGCGGGTAAATTAATATATGAAACAAATTAAATACAAGTTTTAAAACAAGAAATCAAAATATTAATTATTTACTACCTTACTAATATTCTTACCAGTATGTGTCATAAAGTGTTTGCTCTCTTGAAATACTTAAATTCCATTTTTACAATGAGATGAATTACAATTATCTTATCATAGAAAGTGTTTTATCCCATTCAGTAAAATCAAATTGGTTTTATCTGCCCATTGCCTGTTTGCAATAAGTTAAACTAATAATATTTATTCCAGTCTTATGCACTTTCTTTCCATCAATTGCTTTTCTAAACTACAGTCCTGACTAGACCATGTTGATGCTTGAAACAATTCACAGCCAACAAAATAAAATGCAAGCTATCGCCAGTCTTAAAAATCTCTTTATGATCATGTCCCTTATCTAGTTCTCAAGTCTCACCTCTTGCCATGTTTCCTCCATGCATTATAGCCTGACAAGAACAGAATAACTTTAATTAACCCCAAAATATGCTACTGTTTAATATATCTATGCTTTGCATTCCAATCTTAGAACTCCTTTTACTTTAGCCTGCCTAAACAACTTACTTATTTAACAATCAGCTCAAGCATTGCCTTCTCTATGAAGCTCTGCCTGACTGCTTTGAGAAATACCTGGATCATTTTTCACTTTGGAACTATTCACATCCATTTGTTGTTGCCTTTATCATTTAGGAGCAGGTTTCCAAAAGACTTAGAACACCAGTAGTTACGAATATTCTTTATTTTTTAATTACTTATTTTATAATCCAAATACTAGCACAGTACTCATCAACAGATGATCAATGAATGTGTGCTGAACAATGAAATGAAATTGAAAGGACTCTGTCCACTCCACATTCACTGCCAGTTTGGTTTAATGGAGAGCACAACAGCAGTGTGAGTGTCCATCCAATAAAGATACATTATTAGTCATAAGAGAAAATAGAGAAAATACTTTCCTTCTACGTATTAACAAAACTCAGATTAAAAATATTAAGCATTTGATGAGTTCATCAAATATCACTAAGTGAACTATCTCAAGTTTTACCTTTTGTCTTAGGTTTACAAACTATCTACTTTCAAAAGACTTGGTGCATTATGTAAGAGCAGAAATGAAATGCGATAAAATATAGGGCAGATGACAGCTAACCAAGATGTTTTTATAGGTGGACACTCTTCTTACTATTTTATCTATATTGATTCGTGTCATCTTCCTGGCATGAAATGATATAGGTGTTACTTTCTTCATCCCCCCACTGCAAAAAAATAAAATAAAATGAAGACACAGAAGATAAAAAAAATAACAAAACACTTGCTCCAAATTACTCAGTAGATGCAGGGGCCAGAATCATACTGAGTGGTCCCACTTCAGAGCTCATGTATGACCTTAATTACTACCCCATAGCACCTCTGCCCCAGGTAAGAGAAAGATGCATCAGATATCACTAGAAATAACATCTAGACTTGAGCATTAAATTATAGTCTACGTTGTATTTGACTCTTAGCAAACAAATAATTTTAGATTATGGAGCTCTTAATCTAGACCAAGTACTTACATATTATTCTATAAAACAATTCTGTAAAATAGTATTTTAGTACCTGGTCATGTAGTAGTATCTTAATAAATATTCTTTGTTGATGAACTGGATAAGAGATAGGCTGAGCATAGTTTTAGTATTTTGTTTTTTTAATTTTCGAGAAAAGAGAGTTAGCAAATTTAGGTAACTTGCTCACTGTCAAACAGTGACTCTGTCGGGATGGAAATTTGGGTGTTTCCAAGACATAATGCCTTATTTGTTGTAAAAGCTGCACATTAAACTGAGTTTCAGTAAGTGTTTGTATTTCTGCAGGTAATTAAGCTCAAAGGTCCCAAATGCTTTGAGTTCTGATGTCATAATTTACTATGAGGAATACAACTTGAAGTATCTAGAGGAATGAAAACAGAGCACACCTTAAACCCTCTCTCAAGTGTCCATTCATATCTCCAACAGATATCTACTGCATGCTTTTTATCAGATGCCTTTCTAAATGCCCAAAACACAGCAGCAAACAAATAAAATTCTTTCCCTCATGACTTTATCGCCTACATCCAACAGTAAACAAATAAATACAAAAATACAGTATACCAAGTGATGATAAGCACTGGTCAGAAAAGCCTGAGTAAGATGACTTTTGTTTAGAAACCAAAAGAAAGTAAGGAAGCAAGCCATGTGGGTGACTGGGGAAACAATGTTTCAAAAATTAAGTAACATGTGCAAAGGTCTTCAGGCAGGAGCGTGATTGGCTGGGACAGCAAAAATAAGAGGAAGAGCAGTAGGAGATGAAATCAAGGAAACTATTGGCATTCAGATTATACACGGCCTTGCCAGCCATTTGAATGTCTTTGGATTTCACATCTGTTGACATGGAAAGTAATCAGAAGATTCTGAGCAGAAGACTGACATTTTCTGACTTACACATTTAAGAATTGTTCAAGATCTTGCGGCTGTGTTGAGAAAAGATTGTTGGAGGGCTAGTGGAGGGGTGCAGTAACAAGAAAAACAGAAAGCGGATATTAGAGGTCTTAAGCAAATGTAGCCACCTGCTGAAAGCACTATTATGTACAGTCTATAGAAACAGCTTTACTCTTCCTCTACTGTTTCATTAACAAGTCTTTTACAGGCATATCTTCAGAATCATTTGCCCGATAATGAATTGTAAAACTTTTCATCCCCTGTATTTCTCGTTTCATAAAATCTTTGGCTAAACAAAAGACAATCAGCAGGACATGGTCCAAAAAATTACACACTTTGCAGCCAAACACACAGGAATCCAATGTTTTCCACTTCCTAGTTCTATGGATATCATTAATTTACTACTCTTGTCTTTTCTCTATAAATCTATAAAACATGCATAAGTCATTTATATATTTTTGTAAATTTCTTTAATGTTTACTGTTTTTGAGAGAGAGAGAAAGAGACAGCACAAGCAGTAGAGGGGCAGACAGAGAGGTTCAGGTCATGATATACATATATACATACATATATATACATACATACACATATACATATAAAATAAATGAATTAGTGGCTGGTATTAGTCTAGTATTTAAATTCATAATGAGGGGCGCCTGGGTGGCGCAGCCGGTTAAGCGCCCGACTTCAGCCAGGTCACGATCTCGCGGTCCGTGAGTTCGAGCCCCGCGTCAGGCTCTGGGCTGATGGCTCAGAGCCTGGAGCCTGTTTCCAATTCTGTGTCTCCCTCTCTCTCTGCCCCTCCCCCGTTCATGCTCTGTCTCTCTCTGTCCCAAAAATAAATAAACGTTGAAAAAAAAATTTTTAAATTCATAATGAAAGATTCATAGAGAGTGACTGTTAATAGAAGAATTAGAATCATATTTTAAACACAAGTATCAAATATATAATACAATATATGCTGCATTTTATGCTATATATCATATTCAATTATATTTAATATTAACTATTGTACTATATATTTTATTATACCATATAATATATATAGAATTCCCTGCATGTTCTGTAATGTTACTTTTGAATATTTATTCAAAGCATAAATGCATGAACACAAGAAATAAACTCAAAGAAAGGAATTAAGATATTTTTGTCCAAAAAATGAACATATTAGAGCAAAAAGAGCCATAAATCAGTATCTATTTAATATATATTTATTATATATATATAATTAAGTGTATGGATTATATATGGATTTTGTGCTAACACTTTACTTTTACAGACTATTAAATAGCTACTTTAGACTTTGAATTATATGCAATATACTACTAACTGTGTGTAACAAATACATGCCAATGTAAAAAAATATTAATTTTTATTTAAAAAGAAGCCATACTTCTCTGTACTGATTAAATAATATTTTTATTGGAACACTAAAAATCTAAACTTCTGAGCAGAATATTATTGGTGTTTAGTCATGATTCATCATGAGACTAATATCCAAAGCTATAAATTTTTAGAAATATATAAAATATAAAGACTTTATGTAGATAAAATACTAAATCATGATGACAAATATAAATAAGAAAAAAATTGGACTTTTTATTTATTTAGTTTTTTAAAGTTATCTGTTTATTTTGAGGGAGAGAGAGTGTATGCGTGTGAGTAAGGAAGCAACAGAAAGGGAAGAAGAGAATCCTAAGCAGCCTCTATGCTCTCAGTGCACAGCTTAATATGAGGGTCAGTCTCATGAACTGTGAGATCATGACCTGAACCAAGATCAAGAGTTGGAAGTTTAACCAACTGAGCCACCCAGGTGCCCCTAATTAGACTTTTAATTTAAAAGTTAAATAATACTCAGTTCATATTCAAATTTTTTCAAGTGCTTTAAAATACATGTATACCCCTGTTTTGTTGGAATCAAGATCTGCACAGGCTTACACAATGCCTTTGTTTATAATATCTATCAATTTTATTTTAATCTATAAAAGTTATCTCCTTCTGCTCCTTTTCATGCCATTAGCAACATTTTTCTGGATATATCTCCTCAGACAAGGGAAACACAAGTAAATATAAATTATTGAGACCACATCAAACTGAAAGGTTTTTGCATAGTGAAAGAAACCATCAGTAAAACAAAAAGGCATCCTACTGAATGGGAGAAGATATTTGCAAATGACATATCCAATAAGGGGTTAATATCCAAAATATCTTAAAGGGAAACTCATTCAACAACAGCAAAGCAAACAAAACAAAAACAAACAAACAAAATGAAAAATAAGTAATACAATTAAAATGTGGGCTGAGGACATGAATGGACATTTTCCCAAATACATACAGATGACCACTAGACACATGAAAAGATGCACAGCATCTCTAATCATCAGGGAAATGCAAAACAAAACCACAATGAGATATCACCTCACACTTTTCAGAATGGCAAGTATCAAAAAGATAAGAAATAACAAGTGTTGTTGAGGATGTGGAAAAAAGACATCCCTTGTGCACTTTTGGTTGGAATGTAAATTGGTGCAGTCACTATGAAAAACAGTAAGGAGGTTGCTCAAAAAATCAAAAACACAAATATTATAATAAAAATACAATCCAGTAAGTCCACTGGTGGGTTTCTACCCAAAGAAAATGAAAACTAATTTGAAAAAATATGTGCCTCTATGTTTATTGTAGCATTAATTACAATAGCAAAGATATGCAAGCAACCTAAATATCTATCAGTAGATAAATGGATAAAGTAGATGCAGTATATTTACAAGGAATATTAGTCATAAAAAAGAATAAAATCTTACCATTTGTGACAACATGGATGGACCTAAAGGGTATCATGCTGAGTGAAATAAATCAGACAGGGAAGGACAAGTATCATATTGTTACACTTATGTGTGGAATCTTAAAAACAAAATAAAGGAATAAACAGAAACAGGAAACAGACTCATAAATACAGAGAACAGACTAGTGTTTGCCAGAGGGAAGAGGGATAGGAAGATGGATGAAATAGGTGAAGGAGATTAAGAGGAACAAACTTCCTATTATAGAATAAGTAAGTCATGAGAATGAAAAGTGTACCATAGGGAATTGAGTCAACAATAATGTATTAATGTTGTATGGTACCAGATGGTAACTACCCTTACAGAGGTAACACTGCATAATGTATGGAATTGTTGATTCACTATGTTGCACACCTGAAACTAATATAACATTGTATGTTAACTATACTTCAGTTTAAAAAAAAAAGTTACCTCTGGTTGCCCCTTTCCATGCCATTTGGGAGATCTATATTAATATTACAGATGATAAAAGGTTGTATTTTACTACATGTATTGGTTAATTTTATGTCAATTTGGCTAGGCTATGGTGCCCAGCTGTTTGGTCAAACACCAGTCTAGATTTTTCTATGAATGTACTTTTCAAGTCTGATTAACATTTAAGTCTGTACACTCTGAGGAAAGCAGATCGTCTTCCATAACTTAGGTGGGCCTCATCTGATCTGTTGAAGGCATTATGAACAAAGACTGAGGTTTCTCGAAGAAAAAAGAATTCTCCTAAAGACTGTAACATAGAAACTCTACCCGAATCTCCAACCTGCTAGCCTATGCTACAAATTCTGACTTACCACCTCCAGCCCTCACAGTTCCATAAGACAACTGCTTAAAATAAATCAATCTGTCTCTCTCCATATATACATACATACATATACACATACACACACAGGATATATACATAGACTCTATTTCTCTGTATAATACAGTACCCTTAAATTTTAACTAACACTTTTCTAATTAGTAAGAAAAAGTTTTTTTAGTTTAACATATACATGCATATTGTGACATTCAGACAAAAGGGAAATGGTAACTTGATAGAAAAAAATTACTGTTTGGAAATTTAGCTGCTGTTTTGTTAAATTAGGGACAATGAAATACATACATCTACCTTCAAATAATAAATAATCAAATCTAAAAGAAATATGGAAAACAAGTCAATGAAGACCATCTACTTTCTTGTTTGCCATTGTATCTAAAAATACAACATATATAGCATAAAATAGTCTTTAGCAATCTTAGAATCCTGTAATACCTTCATACATTAGAGAGCTTTAATTAGAGAATAATTTTAACTGTGAAATTCTTTTACTTTATCCATTTTTATCAGAACCTTTATAGTGATTTTTATCAGAACCTTTATATGCTCTTTTTGACATAATCAAAATCTCAGCCACCAAAATATATTCAAAGCAATATGGAAAACAAGAAGAATGTGATTCTCTCTACCAACAGCAATGTTCAATAGGGCCATATCTGCCCAGCCCAAACAGCTCACTCCCACTGGGAAATAGCAACCTCCCCATTATGGAGACAGCATTATTTTTCAAGATGATCTGCTCCATGTACTGCTACCCAGCATGCTATCCATAACTCTCCAGATAAATTGAAGGGACTGAAAGATTTATGGACTCATGAATTCTTTTCTTGTGGGGAACCCCAGCTGAATTCACCAGGGGATTTCTTATGTGTATGTGAGATCCTCTGGCAAAATAGAAAATGTGTGGAAAGAGTAATGGGACATTAAAATTGACACCTATTTACTGGAAATTCTCTTGTGAAAGAGAAGACTAGGACCATATTATATCTTGCTAGGTTGTACAGTACTATATCTTAAAAGGGGCATATTATGTACTGCTGACCACCATAACTTTTCTTTATAAGTTTTACATCAATTTTTTTGAAGAAGGGATTATTTTCAACAAAAGAAATTTATGCATTATGTAGATTTTACTCTTTTGTATGAAGTACACTTGTCATAAAGGTTAGTTACCAATCTATTAATAGACAATACTAGATTATTAGATAATTAATAGATAATGATCCCAAAATAATTCACTTCACAAAAATATATATATTAAAAAAGACACAAAAATAAAGGACAAAAAGAACAAACAAAAATACACACTATTTTGAATGACTTAATTATACCCTTACAATGAAACATTTTTGTTATAATATTTCTTCAAACCTATTTTCCTTTGTATTAAAAAATACAGTCCAGGGACGCCTGGGTGGCTCAGTCGGTTTCAACTTTGGCTCAGGTCATGATCTCACGGTTTGTGAGTTCGAGACCAATGCCGGGCTCTGTGCGGACAGCTCAGAGCCTGGAGCCTGCTTCGGATTCTGTGTCTCCCTCTCTCTGCTACACCCCCACTCATGCTCTCTCTCTCTCTCTCTCTCTCTCAAAAATAAAGCTTAAAATTTTTAAAAAAAATACAGTCCAGATGAACCTAGTAAATTACTTCCTTAAAAAGATGATTAATCAGAGAAGAAAGTTTTATTTAGAAAAATCTCAGCACATTACTTTATATTTTGTAGATATGATTGTATTTTGGCCACAAATAATTAAATTATAAAACCAAATTTTCGGGGCGCCTGGGTGGCGCAGTCGGTTAACCATCCGACTTCAGCCAGGTCAGGATCTCGCGGTCCTGTGAGTTCGAGCCCCGCGTCGGGCTCTGGGCTGATGGCTCAGAGCCTGGAGCCTATTTCCGATTCTGTGTCTCCCTCTCTCTCTGCCCCTCCCCCGTTCACGCTCTGTCTCTCTCTGTCCCAAAAATAAATAAACGTTGAAAAAAAAAATTTTTTTTTTAAATAAAACCAAATTTTCTCATTAACCACATTTTATTTTGAATCTTCTCAGAGCATCTGTTTGTGAATTTTTACATAAAAATGTATACAATCTAAAATCTTTGGGATTTGTCTAGGGAAACCAATTAACTTATTCAAGAATTCTGTTACCACTGTGGTCTTATGTCAAGTTTTTCTCAGGGCTCAAAAACCATTTTGAAAATTAATGTACCAAATCCCAGCGCCATGACTTGGGTTTAACAAACTCAAATCTTACTTAGCAATTCTAGTACATGTCTGTAACATATTTGTGGATTTCTCCTCTTCCATGACTAAGTTCTGTTACTTTATAACTCTTATGTAGAATGTATTCTTAGTTTATGTATTAATTTACTTTTAAAAGTTTGTAGAGAGAGTGAAGAATGTGTGTCTGTGTGTGCATGGGAGAGAGACAGAAACAGAGAGAGAGAGAATATTTTTAACGTAGAGTTTCTTTGGGCACTCCAAATTAATCAGGATGAGTGATCATATGGGGATCTACAGATACAACTTCCCAACATGATGTATAGTATAGAGGTTGATAGAGCTAATAGTGTATGATGAAACCTTACACCATCTATTTCAGATATACGATTATAAATGATCACATTTAGGGCAAAGTGAAAATGCTCTAGGTTTAGAATGCAATTAAATTGCTAAGAAACAATGAATTGGTGATCCTAGCCAAAAAGGCTATACACTTGCAGCTTGGTCTATTGTTGCTGATGTGCTTGTTTCTTGTTTTAATTAAGGATAATTATTTTTTTACCCCAAACAATAGTTTGACAAGTATAAATACTGCAGATGTTTCATGTAGTTGGATGCATTGATTCGTACTGGCCCAAAGATGTGGAGGTTTTTAAAATTATTTGATAATGTAACTTCAGAATTTATACTGAATTTGTTGGGTAGTGTTTTTTGTTTAAGACATTAGGTTATAATTCTCCACTGCCTCATCCATCACCTCTCCCTCCTTGTCAACAAAGCATCTCTAATAGTTCCATTTCATCACTTGAAAATACTTGAAGAATTGAAAGTTCATTTTAGGATGCTTTGGGGACTCTCTAGGAAATCCTTCCATCTCATTAGGCTACATGCCCAGAAGTTCAGGCAGAAAAGTCATACAATGAATTTGAGATCAAGTCACAGAATCAGAATACTTCTATGGAGTGACAATAAGCCTGAAGAGGGATTAAATAATAAATCAACACTCATCTTCACTTCAATACACTATGCTTTCTGCCATATCTTGGGACAAATCCAAGTACAGATCTTTTCCATTCAAGAGCATGGAGACAGAAAAACAAGCTAAGAATGAGTGTTATACAGGAATTAGTTAAGAGTTCACACAGGAAGAGATGCATACCAGAACATTGTGTTACCAAAAGAAATGAAAATGAAGTATTTATAACAGATTTCAAATTCACTCCTAACAGATATAACTAAGACAGGAAAAAAAAATAATCCAATAATATGTCTTTAACTAGAATCAATAGCACTATTATTTGGATATCAGCATATTAGCAATAGACTCAATATGAAACATAACAAATATGTACTGAATCCATGATGTTGAAATGGAATCTTCAGTAAACTAAGACTTGTCTTAAATAAGTTCTTGGAAGAAAAAGTAATTAGCAAAGAGACACTAGGTAAAGCTGAAATGAAAGACTAATTCAACATGAGAGTCTTGAATGATGGACTTTTTAAACTCCATCATTTTACACATGAAAAACTGAAACCTGAAATTGTTACAAACGATTTTCCTAAGGCCAAATAAATCAATTTCCCAAAGCAGAGATGGATGACATTCTCTAACAGAACCAAGACTAACCCATATTCTCTCCTAACCCAAACTGTATACGTACTCCAAAGGCCACCTCAAATCTCACCTCATTTCTGTTTCTATATCACATGTACTCTCCCTTCTCTGGATTTGAGTATCATGTATTTTTTTATATTGTATTTGATATGTAGTACACTGATAACTCTTTCTTGGGTGGGTTTCTTCTTGCTGCAATGAAGAACATCTTTATAACTTTCCCTCAATACCCAGTAAAATTCTATGTATTTAAGGAGGCACTCATAGTATGCTTGCAGCTTGGATGAAATGAATGTAAGAGAAACACTGCTATCTTTCAAGCCATCAAGTTAAAGTTCTAAAAGCTTTTGTGTTTTCAAAAATGACACCTTGGTTCCCACTTCATGTATACATCAAGAAAAAAGCATTTTATTCAACATACGGTTAAACATGTTACAAAACCAGTAAAATGTTGACATATTTTACGTAAAGTGTCTTGTGCTTTTCTTTTGATTAAACTACATCTATTCTTTCTTTAAAAACTTGTATTTTTCATCTTCTTTCTAGAGAATTTTCCAGAAACTTGACCACCATTCCTACTTCATATAGCCCCTGGGAAGATTTATATATCCAAGTCTATAGATGTAATTAAATGAATATATTTCTATATATATTTTAATATATTTTTGTGGGGTTTTTTTTTGCCTTATTCACAGGTTTTCTATTTTCTCAAATGCTCAATCTTTCATTATGTCAGTCTGTCAACTCAGTTAATGACAATTGGTATGCTTTGAAATGAAGTTGAAGGCTTATGAAAAATAAATCTGTGATCAGATCCATTTTTTAGTAGAAAGTACAGGTAAGTTAAATACTACCTATTCTGTACTAATCTAAAATGAACACCATTATTAAAATTTTGTTGCTGTTGAAGTAATTGATTTCACTTACAAATGATTTGAATAATAGGTAGCATGAATGAAAGATTATTCAGATCAAATACATGATTAATCAGTTATTTTATTTACAGGATCATGAAATAATAGTTAAATAGCTGGTACATATTAGGTATTAAATAGATACTAAATGAATAAATGAATTAAGTAATGAAACTATAGCCAGAATAAAATTTTTAAAAATACACAATCTTAAAATCACCAAAAAAAAAAAGACACCTTAACTTACTCTGAGCATTAATGTTCTCTATCTCATGTATAATACTTAATTTTTCTTATTTAAAAATGTCTACTATGTCATCAAAAATATGTATTAATTTTAAAGCACTAAACTGTTATGGAATATAAAGTATATATTTCTCATTTTTTCTCCCAATCAAATGATAGCTGAAAATCATACAGTAGAGCAATCTAGAAATGTGTGTGTTGAGTTTTATATCGCGTTTGCACAATAACATGAACTGCAATAAATAGAGCTAAACTATTCGACCCACTCATTAACAAAAACAATAGAAATTGGAATCCAATCACTGGGAAATGTATATTTTACAGAACAATGCACAATAACTGTTTTGTTCACACCTAAACTATCACCAAAACATTGTCTTTGTAGCTTGCAGTTTAGATTAACAATTGAACTCTGCATGCATTGCACATACTGAATAGATTTTCACCTTTTCATCTTAAGAGTGTTCACCATATGATAATTAGTGTCTGCTAAGTGCTCTTCAGACTAACATGATATCATCAAGAAATATCACAAAAGTGTTGACACAATGCTCATCCAGCTGGAGATTCCAAACAAGTCTGTTTTCACTGCCATTTACTGTAAATTTTAACTCTGCACCAGCTGGCCAGATCATTTCCCTTTACCCCACTCGTAACAGAAAAGAAGAAGAATGTGCTTTTTGTTTGTTTATCTACTTTATCTGGCTTAAACTGATGAGGAGGTAGAAAATACATATTTGAAATTGAAATTGAATTATGAATTATAATTACTCTAGCCATGTAACTTCATTACTGTATACATATCAAAGATAATTTGTTTCCTAATATCTATTTCATTACTGCAGTTCACAGAAGGAGGAGAAAAATTAATGAGCTAAAATTTATGTAAAAACTAGAATATATATGCTGTGCATAAACAATTTTTTTAGTTTTATTTACTGTTTTTAATCAAATTTTGTTTACCTGATTAGAGAAATAATGTAGCTTAACTCCGAAATCTGAATCTTTATTAAAAGATAAATAAAAATGCAATGTGCACACAAAATCCATAAATTGGAGTTGCTAACCAAATACATTCTAGAGTAGGTCAAACCCTGACTTAAGTCCAAATTAAGACCTGTGGTTTAGTTCATTCACGTGTATTTTTTTTTAGCCAAACAGATAAGAATAGCTCATAATAACATTTCTTAGTTCACAAGGTTGAGTAAGTATTGAATGAAAAAATAAATACATGTGTAAGCACTTAATAAAGGGTAACTTATTAGCATCACTGTTTTTATAGAAATATTAATGTAAATATACATAAGTGATGCCATATTGATATATGTATCCAAATTCCATGTCCTTCCTCCCCATATTTTGAGACTTTTTTATATTCCCATACTTTTTTTTCTTTCTTTTTTTTCTTTTTTCTTTCTTTTTTTTTTTTTTTTAGTAGCAGTTTTTCAATCAGGACAAATTGAAGGGTAAAAGGGGAAAGCAACCTAATATTCACAAAATACCTACTGAAGTAACTCTTTCTTACTCACTGGTTTGGGGATGCACATCTGTTTTGTGCTCTATTTTATGTCCTATGTCCAGAGATACTAACTGTAACTTGAGGCCACAACAGTTGCCTGATCATTCTTTCTTTGGAACCAAAGCTGGTAAAGACTAGATATTTTATATTTGTAAAGAATGAGAATCTAAAGGTCACATATTTAGGAATCATTTCCCCAGATAAATAACTAAACTTTCTTGGCAGAGTAACCACATTTAAAATTCTCTAATTTAGAAAAAGTATTTGTCACTGTTTTATGGTAAAGATGATAGTGTCAAGGATTCTGGGCACCTGGGTGGTTCAATCAGTTGAGCATCATACTCTTGATTTCAGCTCAGGTCATGATCCCAGGGTCGTGGGATCTACCCCCATGTCAGGCTCCACACTTGGCATGGAGCTTGTTTAAGATTCTTTCTCTCTTTCCCTCTGTCCCTCTTCCCCACTTGCTCACTCTTCTCTAAAAAATAAAAAATAAATTAAAAAGTAAATTTAAAAATAAAAAAAACAAGTGTGAAGGATCCTGAGTAAAGGATGACAATAGACCACAAACAGATATCTCCTAATATTCCCAGCCATTCTCAAATCTCCTTTCATGCAAGTTTGATTAACCATGGGTCAATGAATCAAGGACTGTTGGGCTATGATTAAATGGTTCTTGACCAGAGGTGATTTTGCCTACCAGGAGACATTTGACAATACATGGAGACCTTTTTGGTTGCCATAACTCAGGGGTTTGGGTGCTACTAGTATAAAATGGATAGAGGCCAAGGATATTGCTAAAAATCCTCAATGCACAGGACATCCCCCACAACAAAGAATTAACTAACCCACAGTATCAGTAGTGTCAAGATTGAGTAACTCTGGAATGGGCTTTTAGAGCTATATGTTGGCCATGTGTGTGTGTTTGAACATTGGCTCACCCCACCCCCAGGGCATCTAGTTTCATTAAAATAATCAAGAGTAATTATGGCCTCAAAAGAAAGATTCATTCATACACACACACACACACACACACACACACACACACACACTATAGGCACTTATGAAATAAAATTAGCTATTACCATGAAGCTCATAGGGCACTGTGACTAAATTATTATATAACTTACTAATACAGGTTTGTAATGAACATGATGCAAATATACAGAATGTGGGTTTTTAGCTATTTTGCAACTCAACTTTAAAAAATTTTTTAAAGGGTAATTAGTACTGAGAAAATAGCCTATAAGTGCAAAATAATCTAATATATTAAATTATAAAAGCACTAACATATTTTTATGTACTGATTCACCTGTCACTTTTTTAGTTTCATGAGAACAATAGACTAGCAGCCAGGATATCTCATTTAGGTTGTTTTCTAAATAGTTACATGACCTTGGTTATTTTTTCTCTTTTATAATTCTCTCCTCATTGACCCTTTCTGAGGACCACAAGGAAGAGTAAGTAATGGAAGCTCCCTAAAAAGTATATCTCAATATAGAGTATGATAATGTTTTTCTGCTTGATTCTAAGCTTTTTATTATCATATATATTTATTTGTTTTGGTTTTCCTTTATGTACCATGTAATCTGAACTATGACAAGCACAAATAAATGGCTTTATGACTAATCCTAATCAAGCCAAAGTTTGCAGTGTGAATATGTCAGCATTTACCATGTATATACAATCAGCATTATAAAATTGCATTAGGGGTGCCTGGGCTTAGTCAGTTAAACGTCTGACTCTTGATTTTGGCTTAGATCATGATCTCACATTTTATGAGCCCCATGTCAGTGCACAGCCTGCTTGGAATTCTCTCTCTCCCTCTCTCTGCTCCTCCCCTGCTCTCGTGCTCTTACTCTCTTTCTCAAAATAAATAAATAAACTTTAAAAAAGAAAGAAAAATATGTTAAAAACAAGGAGCTATTCAGAGCAATTCCTTTTATTTCAATACTACAAATTTAATTAAGGCACTGTGCTAGGTGCTGAGGATATAAAGGGAAATATTCAGCTTCCTAAAGAAATGGCTCACAGATGAAGATAAAGAGGGTTTGAGTCTAGATAGCACCTAAAGGTCCTCTCCATACTACTATTTTCTCTCCTCTTCTCCTTTAATACATTGACCTATATTTATTATTTGTTCCTCAAATCCCCTTTTTCCTGTGCACATTCAGTCAAATCTTGATACCTTGTAGGAACTGAACACATTTTATGGCTCATGAAGATATCACCTAAACTATAGTAGTGGACTTTAGTATTTAAATGCTACCTCTCAAAACCATGGTAGAGTTTTCATCTCATCTGTAACAAGAGGAGAAACTTTTATTATATTCCACAGCAACAGTACAGTTTTCCAACACAACAAACTTAGTACATAGGAAGATAGTTTATACATAGAAAGAATACATTTCATTATATCCTCCTAAAGAGTAAGTGTCGTGTCTATTTAATGGACCCTTACAAGAGCATGACCATGAGTAAGCCTAATAAACGTTCACTGACAATAATGAGGGACAAATAAAACTGTTCTTGTATGTAGTTTTGTCTTAGGCACAATTGCAATGCAGGCAAAATTTATCTTTTGTTATCACTCACCTGTTTTATTGTTCTTATTCCTCAGTTCTCAGTAATTTCTGATTTTTACCATGAGATTTTTGTGTTTGTAGATTTCTTTTTTCTCATTTAAAGTGATTTTCTGAAATAATTAGCTATACAATAAAGTTAACACAACAATAATAATAGTAATAACAAAAAGCTAACAATCACATACTATATCTGGCAAGGTCCTAAGTGTTTTATGTAAATTTCCTCCTTTGATCCTCATAGTAACTCTATGAAGCACGGATTCATCCCCTTTATATAGGTAACCAAGGCTTTGAGAAGTTAAGTAAACTGCCTGAACACACAACTAGGAAGTAAAAGAATCAGCATTGCTCTAACTTTGAAATCTGAAAACTTAAAAACAGTAATTTTCCTAAAGGATGTTTATACAGCATAAAGACATCCATTATCCCTTGGTTTCATTTAAAAACAAGATTTGATTGTCTATTGGTAACTCTAATTGGTATGGAGAATATATCTGAAAATAAACTTTCTTCTTGCCCGTCAAATTATATGAACTATATCAACATGTAATAATTTAGTAATATTTACTAATAAGTATTCACTGTAAGCCAGGCACAGTTTTAAGTAATTCACAAGTTTTATATAAATAAATCCTCATAACAACTCTGTAAAATATGCATTATTATTATCTCAACTGTACACATCAGGGAATAGGTACAGGGAGCAAGCAACTTGTCCTGTCCCAGTTAGTGGCAAAGTTGTGATTCACAATATAGCCGAGTTAAGTTTCTCAGGATCCACGTAAGAGTGAAAACATATGGTATCTGTCTTTCTCTGTATGGCTTATTTCACTTAGCATCACACTCTCCACTTCCATCCATGTTGCTACAAAGGGCCATATTTCATTCTTTCTCATTGCCACATGGTACTCCATTGTGTATATAAACCACAATTTCTTTATCCGTTCATCAGTTGATGGACATTTAGGTTCTTTCCACAATTCGGCTACTGTTGAGAGTGCTGCTATAAACATTGGGGTACCAGTGCCCCTATGCATCAGTACTCCTGTATCCCTTGGGAAAAAAAAAAAGAAATCTAATTCTCTAGGGGGGTCTGGGTGGCTCAATCAGTTGAGCATCCGAGACTTCGGCTCAGACCATGAACTCGCTGTTCCTGAGTTTGGCCCCTGTGCAGACAGCTGACAGCTGAGAGTCTCCCTCTCTCTCTCTGCCCCTCCCTGCTCACACTCTGTCTCTCTCTCTGTCTCTCAAAAATGAATAAACATAAAAATTAAATAAATAAATAAATAAATAAATAAATAAATAAATAAATAAAGCAGAGTGATTCTAAGGATGACATTATACCCTTCAAGGACCCTGTTACCCTGTCAAGTACTCCTCAAACCAACTTGTCCCAGTGAAATACACTGTGGATGAAATATACTTAAACAGTTGCTCAAATTGGAAAATATTTAAAAGAATTCCAGTTGGAATTCAACAAAATTCCACACTTGCTTCATTATTTTATCATACAGTAAAGCAGTCAACGTTCTTAAAAGCTGACATTGACATGCAGATTGGGTAAATACACTCCTTTCTAATAAGTTAAAAAATTATTTTTAAAAGTATAGAAGCAAAATAGAATTAAAACAATCCTTCGGATTTAAAAATAATAAATTTTAAGCACAAGTTTAAATAAGAAATATTTAACCATGTCAACATACTCCTTCTGAAAGATTCCAGACATAGTTACAAGATTATGACTTTTGTTTATTTTATACACTGAGATGTATTTTAAAAGGGTCACAAATAAGTATGTGATGAAAATATCATTTGAGAATTTTTACTCAAGGGAGAAAAATGTTTTACAGTAATGTCAAAAGTAAAAAGGAACTCAAAAATTAATGAGCCTAAATAAATGGCTATAGAAATGCATAACTTTTTTCATTACTCTTTTACAAATTCGTATTTGTTGACATTTAAGTTCATAACCAACTTGGAGACAAGTATTTTAATTTTAGCACCTGGAATGATATTTTTTATAAACATTCTTAATTTGATCACTTTAAAACAATAAAATTGCGTAAGAACTTTCTAATGTGTATGTATGTTTCCCAAACTCTGTTATGCAGAACGATGATCTGAAAAGATACTTCTCAGAAAAAAATATCCAAGATAAAACAATTTTGGAATAACTACATATTTGGTAAAATTAACAATTAACATTGTCACATTAAATAGTGAGAAACATGCAGTTAAAAAAAATCTTGTTTCTAAAACTTATTTTTTACTGTCAACAAAACCTTATTGAGCAATTCCCAGTGGGTTGGGCACTGTTTCAGCCCTGGAGATAAAGCCTCACAGAAAGCATGCAAGGTCCCCACTCTTACATAAAATTAGAAGGAAAAAGACAATTAATTAATACAACATATGATAGAGCCTATCACATTGAGGAAATAGGCATGTCATGTCATGTTGAAAACCAGTCATGTCTCACCAGAGGTCTACCTCAGATGGGGTCACAGGGGCAGGCTCCTAAGAAGTGTCTAACCTGTAAGAAAATTGGGGAAATCAAAGGTAATACTGTATGTGAAAATAATGGGATCTATAAGAGCAAAATGGTGAAGATTTGGGAGATAAGGTTATACACCCTTAAATCCTGGTTAGCACTGAGATTTCTCCTTAAGAGAATGCATTTACTTTTTTTTTTTTTTTTAATAGCCTGAGGAGACATCCAGGTTGAACATCCTAAAAGAATACTAAGTGTCCATTACTCTCCTTATTAGTAATGCTGTTTTCTTCTCTAGTTGTTTTCCTGTCAATTGGTTTACCTGTCAGATTATAAAATCCTTGAGGACAAGATTTTTTTTTGTCATAATGAATCCCAGGAACCTAGCATGATGCTGTCATATACTGAGTGCTCAAGAAATATTAGTTGTATCAATAAATAAATCATGATTATCACTTCTCTCCAAAGAGCAAGAGGCATGTAGTTTCTTCTATTCTTTATAAATATCAATTTAAAATGTTATTTTAATCCCTCTTCAAGAATATGGAGTAAAGGAAGGTGCTTCATTTCACAGCTAGGGGCACATTATTTGAAGATATTAACTTTCTAAAATTTTTCTTCATAGAATAATCTTTAGGAATGTCTTAAAAGTTGGATTAAGATCATGTTGATCAGCCAGTCAAAAGGTAATTTATCATATACATACCCTAAATATTTTGTTTTCACTTAAAAATGTATATTCATGTATCAGTCTTAAAAGATTGAATAATTTCTTTTGTTAACAAAAATGACCACTAAAATTCCACATTATGTCTTATACCACATAATGCTCCAATTAAGATGATCAGACTTTCAGTTTCTGGTTTTTCAAAGTGTTATGAGAATTTAAAGATACTTGTGAAGCATTCTCAGTGTAGAATACATCTAAATTGTAATTATTTTCTTACAAATATTTTAGTTACTCCACGTACATCTAGTTAAACATAATTATTTTCAATAATTGCCTGTATTTTCAAAGCATTTAACATTGTGTCTGTAGAAACTAACTTTTTTTATAACACTTATTATAACTGATTCTACTAATCTCAGAATTCAACTGACAGGAAGAAATGTTCACGTACACAGTAAAGAGAATTTTATGGCATGCTGTGGGCACCAGTTCGAACTTTTTAGAGGAAACAAAAATTGTTGATCAAATACAGATCAACTAAAAGAACTTTGTATTAACATTGCATATATCAGCTTTCCCCATGGCACCACTAGGGAAATTCTGATCAAAACTGATTAAAGTTGTCTATTATCTTATTATTTTAAATTATCTATACAAATTGGATGTTTGATTTCTCCAAAGGACTGTTACAAGTTTTTTTACATTTAAGTAGTTTGTTTTGTTTTTGAATTAAAAAGGGAAGGGGGGCGCCTGGGTGGCGCAGTCGGTTAAGCATCCGACTTCAGCCAGGTCACAATCTCGCGGTCCGTGAGTTCGAGCCCCGCGTCGGGCTCTGGGCTGATGGCTCGGAGCCTGGAGCCTGTTTCCGATTCTGTGTCTCCCTCTCTCTCTGCCCCTCCCCCGTTCATGCTCTGTCTCTCTCTGTCCCAAAAATAAATAAATGTTGAATTAAAAAAGGAAGGAAAATCTGTTGTTAAAGTTAAATATATGCTTAATAAAAGCAACCTTAAATAATACATTAAAAAAAAAAAACTTGTGATGAATATATCTAGTGAAAACAAAATAAAACAGACAAAAAAGAAACCCTGTAGAGTTTAACGTTCTCTTTACTTGAAGTCTGTTCTATCTCTATTGAACCACTGCTATCAAGGCACTTCTTTCTACAAAGAATTTTATCCTTCTGAGCTCCTTTACCCCAAATTAAGCAAGATGGTAACATAATTTCCCCATTGTGCAATTAGCTAAAGAACTAGCATTAATGGATATTCATCATCTCCTGACACTTTCTTCTCTCAGGGTACAGAGCGAGGAAGAAGGTATGAAAGCAAAAAGGAAAAAAAGGGCAGTGACAAAAGGCAATGACAATAATAAAATAGGGGGAAAACATTAAGTAATTTTCTCTCCAGTACTCTTCATTTTATTTTCCTCATGTGATTTTATTTCTCCTTAGATGTTACCATTATTTACTCAACATACACTTACTTTGTAGAATAGGGTAAAGTATGATAAGAAAAGGAGCACAAAATAATGGAGGTTAGAGATATCACTAGTCATGATAGGTATATTCAATATGGAGGCCAAAATGAAACATTCTGAAGCCCCATGGAAAAAAAGATAAAATCTGTAACACTGAGTAGTTTATACAATCAGTAATATGAAGAAAAATATCGAGCAAGAAATCAGTTTGAAAAAACGTTAACTATTCATAACCAAGAAGTCTTTAAACATCTAAACCTGTACTTATCCCTTTGTAAAATTGGAATTTTAATACTGGTCCTGCTTCCCTCATAAGGATGTTGTGATGTTTAAGTAAGATAACATAAACAATACAACATTTCAAAATACAACTATTATTTTCAAGTATAAACTAAATATGTTTAAATTTTATTTCAAAATTTATAAGATCTATTTACAATCATATCTTGATTTTTACTTTATTGGGATTATGGTCTATTACAAAATAGCCAGAGACTCTGTATTAAAGGCTTTTAAATACAGAAAAATCTATACTAACTGATTAAATATATTTTGAGCAACTATGTTATTTTTGTTTTCTGATATCTACCATCTTACAATATCTTTTATTGTTTATCTTTCAAAGTAAATAATATATGGAGAATGAACAGTTTTACAGTAATATTTAAAATTTTCAAATATTTTAAATATTTAGAAAAATAAATTATAATAGTTTATACTATTTACATAGATCAATTATTTTTAATGACAGTAAATACAGTCCTTAACACCCATAAAATGTTTACTAATGTACAGACCTTTTTGGTACTGAAAGAATCAACATTCAAAATACCAGTATTTTATTTCTTCTTAGGCAATTCTTTTTGAACACAAAGAAAACCTGAAAAAATGTACCAAAGTCTAATTTTTCTATAGATGGAAGATCATTATCAAGAACTTACTTTATAATTTGTCTGTTTTAAAAGTACTTCTGTTAATGCAATAAATTTATAACTCATTATATAAACTACTGTCCCAAGTAAATTTCAAATATACAATTGTCATTTCTACATAAAATAGTTCAACAACATACATAACATTTTTTCTTAATCAGAAGTTAGATAACTACACAATTACTATCAGTTTATGTACACTTTTGTGTCAATTTTTTCTCCACACTAAATTAAGTCTAAACTCTTGGACAATCTTTTTTTTTTTTTTAACTATGCTTGATGACAGTAGCTATTTGTCTGTTTGACTACCAACCTATATGTTTATATCAAAAGAGAATAATTTTAAAAAGATAATAACTTGACTCTTCCATTAAGAAGATAGTTTTGGTGGGGTGCCTGGGTGACTCAGTCGGTTAAGTGTCCCACTTCAGCCCAGGTAATGATCTCACTGTCTGTGAGTTTGAGCCCCACGTCAGGCTCTGTGCCAACAGCTCAAAGCCTGGAGCCTGCTTCAGATTCTGTGTCTCCCCCTCTCTCGGCCCCTCTCTCAAAAATAAACATTAAAACAAATTTTCTTAAAGAAGATATTTTGGGGGGCTCCTGTGTGTCTCAGTCAGTTAAGCATCTGACTTCGGCTTACGTCGTGATCTCCCGGTTCCTGGGTTTAAGCCCTGTGTTGAGCTCTGTGCTGACAGCTCAGAGCCTGGAGCCTGCTTTGGATTCTGTGTCTCCCTCTCTCTCTGCCCCTCCCCACTTACACTCTCTCTCTCTCTCTCTCTCTGAAAAATAATCATTAAAAAAAAAAAAGAAGATAATTTTTGTTAGCCTTTAATTTTAATTAGCTTTTTGGTACTGAAAGCAATCAGCTTCAGTATTTCCATTTAATCTTAAAATATATCAAAACTCCTCTTTTGAATTTTTTCTAAGGCAAATAACTGAGATATGAATGCCACAATTTAATGTAACTATTAGGAATTAATTTTTATCCTAAAGTATGTCTCTAATTTACTAGGAATAACATATCAGTGGTTAAGAGTGGTTCAAGGAAATGTAAGACTATCAAATAAACTGTAGAATGTCTGCTAATACATACTACAGGCATCAGAAACCAAAGTTCTTTACCTCTAAAGCCAAACTAAAGATCTGTTTTTTCAATCTCTAAGGCATGTAATATTAAGTATACTCATTGGGAACTTATAAGATATTTGGAAAACCTCCAATGAGCTGCCTTGTTAATTTTATGAATTTAAAAAGTATTTTCATATCAGGCTATAGAAATTATAGGCATTAGCATCATTATCATGACACAATGTTCTTCACAATTCTCCCACTCTGACATGTATTTGGTCCCATTAAACTGGAACTTCATTCTTCCTCCCCACTTGTGATATCCTATTTTATGAGCCTCCACTCAAAAAAAAAAATTGAAATAAAAACATTACAGCACCCTTCAGTCTAGAATACAAGTGATTTTATTTAATAGAGTACCAAAAAAGTACCCCCCATCTGATTTTTAGGTAGTGTTACATTAAAAAAGTAACACATTGCATAATTCCTAAGATGATCTTTTTTGAAAATATTTCCTGTGTAACTCCCAAATCAAACATGCAATGACTCTATTGTGAGACTAATTGTTTTAGATTCATTTACTCATTTCCACAAAAATTTTTCTACTCAACAAGCTTATTTAAGGCCGAAGGGATACAAAGGCATTTAAGGTAAAAATTCTAACTTCACAAGGCCTACAACAGGGTAGACATATCTCATAAAACATGTACGTAAATAACTAAAATCCAAGGAAAGAACTACTTATGTTCACCAAACACATTTTATAAAATCCAGCATTAATGCAAGGTAACTGGGCTTACAAAGTCATGAAGTGCAGATACATACATACATGTACATATTTGGATAAATAAATTTGGATCTATATATATCTCTATATCTATATGTAGATATAGATATAGAGATAGATATATCCAGGTGTTTAAATTTTTGCTTTCAATTTTTTCATTCTGAGCAGCTAATAAATGTTCCATGAAAAAAATAGCATTAAGCTAAGTTTAAAAAATGAATAGAACTCAAACATTATTGAAAATCCATCTTGGAAAATCAACTGATAAGGAAAAGAAAGCCCCACAAAAGGGGAGGCAATAGCAAGAAGTCTTATCTAAAGTAAAAGATAATTCATGAAGTAAGTCCCCAAAGCATGCTGGAGCATATAGAAGTAAGCACATTACCAGAGGATCTTGATTTTGTCTGCTGTCAGATAATCCCCTAAAATGATTAATGAAGTTTTATTGTTAATGATATTTATAAAAATCCTAATAGCTACCATTCATTTACTGTTTATTTTGTACCAGGCATGATGCTATGGAGTCTACAAACCTTATCTCATTTAATTCTTACAATCTATAGTTTAGATAGTATCATTAACCCATTTTATAGAGAACTAAACTTAAACAGTTTCCTGATTCAATTTTATTCAATGATTCAAAGAAATATGCCACTATTTTTCAAGGGCCTAACCTAAATACACTTCTAGAATAACTAGAAATGGGGAAAAAATGAGGATATTGAAAAGTTTAGGATAATTTGAAAAAGCACCATATTCCTGTATAGGAGAAAAAAAGTGAATAGATGTTTTAACATAAATGAAGGAAATTAACAAGAATTTACCTTTAATGATTTCCCCATATAAACATTATACAATTGTATGCTACTTGAAACTAGGTAATAAAGAAGTCTAGATATTGCCTGCCAGAAACCAATTGATTATATAAGTCACATAAGAAGAGAATTTTTAGAATACTCCAAGAAAAGTAAGAAAATCAGCTCATCAATTGTTAAGATTAGGGAGAAGTGTCATCCACTCCATTAGGGGCAGGAGGCTCAGGATAATTCAGAAAGTGAAGTGGCAAAAGTAAGGAAGTGCTATTTAACGAAGAATCATTTGCTGAAGAATTCCAAATTATTAGCCAGGTGATAATTATAAAGTGTTCCTTACATATATCACCATCCTACACAAGAAAGACAATAATGAAAGCGTACTGAGAGAAGTCTAGGATTTTAGAAAAAAACACATAATAACGATAAGAATATTTTAATGCAAAGAGAAGAAATTGTGAAGAAGAAAATATAATCTTCATGGACATTCACAATATGTCAAAAACTGACAACAAATTTAGGGAGAAATAAATGTACAAAATTATTCAAAAGAGAGCACAGTATGAAGGGAGTAAAACATCCTAGAAGAAAAAAAAATGAGTCCAAGAAACAAACAAGATAAATGAGATGTTCATCATATGTTCAGGTTAAACCTACTTTTCAAAGTATCAGAAAGATGCCTTGTATTAAAACTAGGTGAGTCTCAGAAGTTATTGGGGAACAGAGAATGCAGGAAGTATAATATAACATATAACAATTCCTTCAAGTAGATAGTCCTGGCCATAAGTTACAGCTGTATTAAAGAAAGACTGAGGAAGGGAAAAAGAAAAGACATTGACATTGAGCACCACTGTGCAGAATACGGCTTTTGGCAGTATTCACCGGCATTATTACTAGGATTTACAGTATTTGTTGTATTTACCAGTATTCACTGGCATTAGTACTAGGATTTACAGTAAGTACAGGGATAGCTATCAATATTTCCATTTTACAGACAACAAAATGGAGTCTCAGAAACTATTAATCTCAGAACTAATAATTGGTGAAGTAGAAAGTCAAAACATAAGTTCTTTACACGATACAACACTGTTTAAGGATACAAGTTGAACTACATTGAATGTAAATTCAATGCAAGGAACCTTATCTCTTATCATGATGGTATCTCAAACTTAGTGAAAGTGTCTGGTGTCTGATGGGGACTCAATAAATATATGCTGAAAAAACAGGTGAATGAATATCTGGAAGAACATGTTCCCTATGGAAAAAACTATATGATTAGTGGAAAAAATACAAAACAAATTCCTGAAAGAAGAACGAAAAATGATCAATGAAAGTATTTAGTAAATATATTCTATACAAAAAGCAATATGCAAAGCTCTATGAAGGATTTGCAATAATATAAGTAAATGAGTACTGTATAAGACAGAAGCTGTTATATTCCTTTGCAGAATCAAACGTAACAGTGTATCATAATGAAAAATTGACAGAATAAACACTGTAAAATTGAAAGGTGTAGAAATTTGGAATTCAGGAAAGGAAGAGTTAGAATGGGGCTAGAGGGGTTGAAAATATTCTTGAATTATATGAGACAAAAATAGGACTTTATTTTGGGAAAGCTTGGATAGACAAAAAACAACTCGACTTGAAACTCTCCTCTTGGGTGCACACGTAAAACCTTTGGAAGGTGGATAAATAAACACATTAAGGAAGATGCTTAAATTATATATGATCAGATAAAAAATCAGTTTTCACTCAACTGGGCTATAAACTATATACACTCCTTCTACCTGCTAACAGAAAAGGCAACCTATCTAATTTCAGTATGTTTCATTTTATCCATTGACTACAGTTAAGCATAAGACTCAAAAACATTTTTGACATGTTTAATGTAATTGGAATAAAAAACATCTTTTATAGGTCTTTGAATTTTTTTGATCTTCCCGTCTATCTTGGGAAATAATGGTGCTCTTTAGGCTGCCTAACCCTTTTCAAAGAAGGATTTGAAATCAACTTGGTTCAGCTGTTGAGAGTTATGCCAGAATTAGTATTCAAATGACTTAATTGGGAACTCAGAATACTATAGCAAGCAACTACCGCTCTTCCTTTCTGTTAAGGACTAGAGTACACAAAATGCTCCAAGAAATATTATGACTTTTTTTAAAGAGTGAGGATAGGCCATGGAGACACACAAGCCTAGGACCAAGCCATGGTTATGCCATTTACTACCTATATTAAAGTTCAGGAAGTTATTCATCTTCTGTAAGTTTGTTTCTCCAAGCCTAAAGTAGAAAAGTTGTAGTCTGTTGTAAAAATTCAACAAAATAGCCAATGAATGCCTCACTATATAAATGTATTCAAAGCCATTCATTTTTTTCCCTTGTATTATAAGTAACTTCTAATCATTAGGGATGAAATCATTGGATGAGAGATTTTATTTCATAATATTTATAATTTTAAGAATTCACTATTTTCCAATCACTTGACTATGTAATAGATGTATGCATTTAATCTCACAATCTCTCATTTTTCCTCATACATGTAACATACCTTGATTTTTTTTATCATTGTTGGCTAATCAGCAAATAAAATGCAACTAGTGCTTAATAAGTGTTTAACAGATGAATTAGCAATAAATTTACTCATTGTTTTGATCTTTTTCTTAGTAAGAGACACAAGATAGTAGAAAAGCCATGGAACTTGGGATAAAAAGATCTAGATTTGAATTCTCGTTCAGCTACTACCCTTTTTACCTGGGACAGGTTAACTTATTTTTCTAAGCCTGAATTTACTTGGCTATAAAACTGGGAAAGCAATAATTTATTGCATATTGTTGTGAAAGTATGTCATATATAGTAGGTACACAGTGACTGTTAGTTGAAATCTGAATCATGATGATGATGGCTTTGTCATGATTATGAACCTAAATCACTCTGCTATGCATTTGGCAAATATGCAAAATTAAAGCAAGCGTATTTTCTGAGCTTCTCCTAAGTGTATTGTCTATGAATAAAATGGCAATATAGATGGAAAGTTCTTGCCCATACAGACTACTTCTAACTGTACTGCCTTCAGCATACATACAGATGCCCTAAAGAAACATAAGGGCATATCTAATCCTGAAGAATTATTTGCTACCCTATCCAGAACACACATTTGGCTTCTTTTTTATTCTCACCCTCTTATCGACTATTCCAATGTTGTCACCAGTTATCACCTCTTCTCTCCTAAACTGTCACAAATGTTAATCTTCACCCTCTAACTATTCCACTGCCATCATATTGTACTTTCTAATCCCTCTCATGTCTTCTCTTCTGTCTCTTTTCATTTCTTCCTCTGTTCTCAATGTTTCATGTGACCACCTCATTACAGTGATATTCTTACTTTTATGTTAAGTGAGTCAAGTCACCATCAGTCTGTTGAGCATAAAATTTGTGGTTCCTGGAGTTACTGCATTTGCTTATCAGGCTCAATAACAAAAACACAATCATGTCCACTGAACAGAATCTTTAAAATACAAAATGCCAAGTGTTTAACTAAACTGTCCCATGTTATTGCTGCCAAGTAGCACACAGGGGCCTTGAATGCACTGACACTAGCCCCTTCACTTGTGCATCTCCAGAAGAGACATAAGCAAATCTAAGTTCCTGATACCACTTCCTCAAGGAGTCCTTGTGAGCAACATTCTCTCCTGCCTCCTCTTGTGTACCTTCCCCTTGTGCAAGGCTAAGATAAAACTCTACTCTTTTTGGTTAGAATTGACCTGATCTGAACCAAGACCCCAAAACACTCCACCCATCAACCCTCATAAAGGTATGTACTCCAGTTCAGCTGATCTCTCTATCTGGATTTCCCATAAGGCCCCTGGCAGTATGCCATGTGCTTCCTCCAGGACCTGTGAGTAATAAACATCTCTACTTCATTCAGTCTCCCTTGTGGTTTTGTTGTTCAGTCACAGCTCACTATCTGACACCCTGAGGTTCAACAAATGTTATTTTAACAAAATCATAGCAAAAATATATATTCATTGAATATTGTACAGTTGTACAATTGTGAAGCATATTGTACAATTATGCTTCACACATAATTGAATCAATGATTTAAATGGGGAAATATATACCCATATCAATAAGTAAATAGTGACAACAAATTTCAGATTAAGAGTAGGAGAAGAAAAGCAACACAAAATTATTAGCTAATATAAATTTAGTGCTTACTACGTAGTAGTTACTGTGGTAGCATTTTATGTGTATTATCTCATATAATCCATGTAGTTCTGTTAAGGACATACAAAGTGAGGGTAAGGCATTTATTTGTTCAAGGTCATGTAGCCAGTAAGTAGAGGAAGTAGGAACTCAAATTCTCATAACTATCATTCTGGATACCTCAAAGCATGACAGGTTTCAATACAACTAAACAATACCAAAGGAGATAAACTCTGTGCATAAGCAAAAGTAACTTTTTATATCTATTATTCCACATTAATGATGTATGAGCAAAAAAAATATCGATCAGTGACATATGCTCAATAAGACAGGAGAGCAATTATTCAAAGATTTATATATAATTTCCTGTTGTGAACATATTCCCAAAAATTAGCCCCTGACCGCACTGCAGGCCAAGGTATGGAGTTATTAGGTATTTTTTAAAACAAATATAAATAAAATAATATAAAAACAGGAAAGGGGACAAAACAGAAGAGACTCATAAATAGGGAGAAGAAACTGAGGGTTACTGGAGGGGTTGTGGGAGGGGGGATGGGCTAAATGGGTAAGGGGCACTAAGGAATCCACTCCTGAAATCACTGTTGCACTATATGCTAACTAATTTGGATGTAAATTGTAAAAAAAAATTAAAAGAAAAGAAAAAAATATATAGGTTCTGAACTTAGACTGTGCTAGGTTCAAATTCACATTGACTTGTTAGGTAATCTTTGCAAGTTATTTAATTTCTCTAAGACTACTCATGAATACAAGTGTAATAACTCTAATGTCTACTATGATGTTTGTATTAAGATAAGTTATATCAATATATGTATATATATATATATTTTTTTAAACTGACACAAGCATTAAATAAGTTAGCTATTAAAAAAAAAAAAAAACAAATATAAATGGACTAGTAGCCTGGAAGGGAGACATATATCCGAATGTAAAATATGATTTTGGAACTTCAGTTTGTATAACATACATCACTTTATTATGGGAAGCGTGTAGGTTTAGGATTATTCCAATTATTTGATGAATTATATAAAATGAAATGTATTCATTTTATGGGAATTATTTTACTATAATATATTCTTTTTATTACAAAACAGTATTTTTTATTATTTCATTTTTATTATAATATAGTACAAGTTGTGGGCTTAATTTTATGTCATCCCAGTGATTCAAAATTTTAGGTAATTTGATCAGAAGTCACTCATATAGCATAACACTTTGCTTCCTCACCTTCCTCCCTTGCCCATTACTCCTTCTCTCCTTCGAGTGCTTCAGTCAACACTAATAATGTGTCAAGCAATATGTTAAGCAGTAGAGGTGCCATCAACTCTGCTGATCAATTACCAAGACATTAATGGAAAACAGGTTACTTACAAATCAAATATATCTAAATATGTTCTCCTATAAGAAATATTTTATCTATAAGATTAGGAAAACGTTATGATTCCTTTGATTTATTCATTTAATATCCCAATACAACAGTATGTAGTGTTATTGGAAAGAATACACAAACAATATTCTTGTCTTCTGATTATTGTTCTTATGTTCACAATGTCTCTTAAATCCTTTTAATATCTCTAAATTTAATTTAGCTGAATGAGAGGAAAGGAGTTTCTGAAGACAACAGAACACATTTTTCCCATGGCCCTTTTAAATCATCCAAAACTTTTCAGTACTTTATGGCAATAGCTTTAAAGAAACCCTATCTTGTAGCATCATCATGGACACTGGACCTATATCCAAACAACTTAGTGAAATTCACTGAAGAACAATTTAGTTCTGGACCGAAAAGGGTTATAAACATTTTCCTTAAATGAGCAAATTACCAGCTATCTGAAAAGTATAATGCACTGGCTACTGTTCAAAAGAGCCAACACTTAACACTGGCAACCCTGCCAAATTCCTCCTTTCCTATATTTCCCTTTTCCTAGAAAAAGTGATTAAAAGACCAATTCCCATGCCAGCTGGATGCTTAAGAGCATCAAAGGTCCTCTGTCAGGATTCAGAACTTGATATGGCTTAGAAACCACTATGCTAATAGATAACCTCTTCAACATTATAAATCAAAGCCATATGACCACATTAAAATTCTATCAGCTAGTATCAATACCCTGTGGTTTATAAAGTACTGTTGACCTGCCTCTGGGAGATGGTTGGAATGATACAAAAGTGCTGCTCTGGTTTGGGGCATATAGCTACTTTTCATAATTGAGAGTTAGCCAGTTCTCTCTACCCCTGTATCTTTATTGATTTGGTTTAATTGAATCCTTAGGAGAAAGGAAAAAGAAGCTCCACGGGTTGAGGTAGAAACACAAAAAAATGTTAGGAGGTCACAACAGACATTTTGCTACTTTGAACTGTCTTTCTTATCTGATGATTATAATTGCAAATGGCAAAAGTCTTCCTATATAACTTAAAATCTTGGATCTTCTTAAAATTATAACCACAATTCAAAATCTTACAACCATACCACTGTGTCTCAAACTCTCCCTGCTGAAGCCCTCAATAATACCTCTAAAATCTTGCCACAGCATGTGCATGCGCGCACACACACACACACACATACACATAAACACACACACACACTAAAGTTTTATCAGACAAGACTTACCTTTATTACACAAAATGCCTTCTACTCTATTTGGTACATTTAATTTAAAAAATGCCTTTAGTATCCAGTACCTTTCTTCAAGACCCACTAGTAGGTTATGCACTGCAATTAAAAGATACTGAGTGATTCCAATGTATGTATCTTAACCCACTAGGACTTCTGCAGGAATTACGTAAGGCAGAGACTCTTGATATATAGATTCAATAAAAAGTACTTAATCACTATAAACATGTAGATCTGCCACAGTATTAAATATAATACAATCATTAAATGTGAAACAATTAATAAACTAAAGAACAAATACATTTATCCCTTTGCTTATTCTTCCAGGGATTCACTAATGTAAAAAATAGTAGATGTTAGCCTGAAAAATGTAAGGTTCTGTGTTAAGGTCTAGGAATAGATGAACAAGAGCCATAGCACTTACACACTCAGGTGGTTTGTATATCAAAATTAGCAAAGAACAGGAAAGTACATTTTAACAAAATATCAAAAAAACTGCTGTTAGTAAATTTCTTCAATATCTTGCAAATGATACTACATTTTTAGATATAAGGGACTAATTAAAATCTAGTTTGAGGGGCGCCTAGGTGGCTCAGTCAGTTAGGCATCTGACTTCGGCTCAGGTCATGATCTCAGAGTTCGTGAGTTTGAGCCCTACATCGGGCTCTGTGCTGACAGCTTAGAACCTGCAGCCTGCCTCGAATTCTGCGTCTCCCTCTCTCTCTGCTCCTCCCCCACTCATGCTCTGTCTCTCTCTTTCTCTCTCTCCTTCAAAAATAAATAAAAACATTAAAAAAAATTAAAATCTAGTTTGATAATGATTATGGCCATATAGGAAAATCCTACATTTTACTCTCCAGTAGTTTGGGAACTTCTTGTTTCCACTGGTGAATTTGAAATCCATAAAATACCAGACAAAAAAAAGCATGTGACCCAATTTAAAATTTCCTATACAAAAGCCAAAAGGCAGGTAATATGATTCTCCTAGGTATAAAGAGCAATAAATTCTATTTTCTCTTATATGTAGGAAGTGTCAATGACAATCTATAATAGATCAGCAAAACTTTAAAATGGATGGCATGGCAGAGATCAAGAAGTCCAAGTTCCCTCCCAATTCAGAAATCCTCTCTTAAGCATCCTTGAGAGATTCAGTTCATCAATGATGGTTTTAAGATGCCATCTTTCTTGCAAAAGTATGGAGAAATATACCAAAGGTAGAACTTTATCGTGAATGCTTGTTTATATTGGAACCAGACACCTACATAAGTGCCTTTCAGAAGGTATTTTGAAGAAATTAGAGAAGATGTCACATGATCTAATACTCGGTTAAGAAGACAGATATAAAAAAAAAAGAAAACCTTATTAACGAAGCATCTCTTACCTCTTCTATGTAAGTTACATGATGTCTATAATGTCTTAATTTATGTCTTAACAGGATATTATAGAAAAGTGATCTGATTTCTAATCATAAGATTCAAATGGCTTGAGAGACTAATTTCTACAGTGGCCAAAACACTGGACTCATGTGCATTTTTATGACTATATACTTCATAAGAAACCGGAAATTTTGATTAGTTCCTCAGGTATTAAGCTTCATAAAAGAAAAGCCTTTAATTCCTATTGATTTCAATAGGCAACTCTGTGGGAATTATCTCAGCATTTGGATCCCATATCCAGAGTTTACCCGTTCTTCTCTTTTGCTCAGTCAATATAAAGAAAGAAAGAAAGAAAGAAAGAAAGAAAGAAAGAAAGAAAGAAA
>NW_024412388.1:60432201-60441146 GCF_014898765.1 Herpailurus yagouaroundi
AAAGAAAGAAAGAAAGAAAGAAAGAAAGAAAGAAAGAAAGAAAGAAAGAATTATTGAATCTTGCCAATATATATTCATCAACTTCTTTATGTTCCCACCCATAGTAACATTACTAACTCAAATATTATTAATCAATGTATATTTAATTAAATATTTACACATTTCGTTTATTATTCTCACCATAATCTGGGTGCAGGAAAATCTTTCTTCTTTGTAATATGCCCTAATATCATTATGGTTTAACTTCTATGCACGTCTCGCTAAACAACTCCTATATCTAGTGCTAGTAACCAACATTTATCATGCCGTGGGCAAAGTAGTCATTTAATCAAATATAATTAAAATAACTGAAGCTATTACCTTTCACTATATATCAATCAGGGTTCCACTAGCAAAACTTAAAACATTCAGGTTATTTAAAACAGAGGGATTTAATGAAAGAAACTGATTACAAAGTGTTTAGAAAAGCTGAGAAGCCATAGAGGTAATGGTAAGACAGCTCAGGAAATTAGAAGAGCAGGAAGCCACTACTACTCCTAAGATATGAGAATGAATAGATGAGAGTGTAAATAGAAGTCCATGAGCCAGTGATCCAGGGGAGGATGGAACAAAGTGGTTCCCCTGGGAGATGGAGACACTGCTGGGTGCTGCCCAAAGCAATGAAGAATGGAGAGTCTCACTCATCACGTCCTCTCCTCTCCCCAAACTCCCCTCCATTGTGCAACTACACAACCTGAAGGCAGATGACAGTGGCTGACTGGGAAATGTTGTCTCAGGGATTAGCTCTACCATCTATCTCCAATAGCCTAGGGTAGCAGAAGGACAAAGGTTGGACTGGTTAATTGGGCCCAGAACTGTCACAAACAAGATGTGAACATTCCTCTAAGCTCTTCAGAGGTCAGGTATTGCAAAAAAATAACTTATTTCATGGAGGTGTTTAATTTCAAAGCCAATCTATTTAAAATAAGTAGTTCATTAACATGAATGTGTTCAGAGATTTATACAATCACATGGGTTTATCAATTCTTCTAAACTGAAAAGACTAGGCAAAATAAATTTACCTAGAAAAAATTTAATATACTACATTGTCCTTTAATATAACAAATGATTGTGTATTAATATACAAAACAATGTGTCATGCTAATTGAACAGCTTTGCAAGTCACTACAGGTAACAGTGTAGCATTTTATTCTGTATTCTAGAACACATTTTTCCCAAATGACTCAATAAGATAATCTATTTCCCCTTCTTTTTTAAAGAAGGGAAAAAAACTTCAGAATTTTAAAAATATTTGTTCAACACTACTTAATAAGCTTATAGGTCTTTAAATAATGCCTTAATATTCTAAACTGAAATCACCTACATAGTTAAACAATGTATTTGAAATATGTAATGCATCAATGTGTAGGAATGACTCAACAGACAATATTAGACAATCCAATGATTTACCAAAAGCACAGCACAATTGATTTCTACTACTATAGGTAATTCTGCATTCTCATAAATAAATCCTTTACTTTCTTATATCCAATAGCATGCATTTCAAACCAAACTAATTAATGTAGTCTAATCAAAAGGCGAATGTATAGGACAAATAGTTCCAAGAAGTGATAAATACTCATCATATCCACTTATAAATCTACGTGCGAAAGTTTTGTAGCTTCCAACGAAAATATCTTCTGTGCAAATGTGCCCTATGTTCTCTGCTGTAAGCAAAAATCGTCCTTCATATTACAATATCATATTGGGATCTCATATAACCTCCATTCAAACCTACAGTGTTAAAATGACAGCATGTGTTCAACTTTGCTAAGATAAAAGAAGATATCACATTTAAGAAAAGAATCTCTCTTCCTTTCTTTGATTAAAGCATGACAAGCAGAGAATAGGATATTTTGAATTCATATCAGGAAGGCGGCTTAAAATGTACAAAATTCATACAGAAGAGCTGAAGTTGAAACAGATTGAAAGAATTAACTTAAAAATGACATGTATTTAAGAAAATGTTCAGGCACTGTGAGGATATAAATGAGGATGTTCCTTGTATTGTTTCTAAAGAATATTACACATTTTGGACATGTTAACATAGCTGTGTTTGTTAATAAGGTATGAATAAAGCAACTGATTCACATTAAAGCGACTGCAAACCAATATTTTAAAAGTCATCTGAAATTGATGTACTGATCCAGAACCTTATTATGTTCCCCTTGATTCTCCAGGTCTAGAAACAGAGGGTCCTGCAATGTGACTAATGTGGTTCTAGCATCTTCTGTTCTTTGCTATGTCACCCCAGGAAACATTAACTCCTATCTTCCATGTGCTACAAAATGCAATTTGAAGACTGGAGAAAAAGTTAATTTCTCCACATGCAGATTAACAAATTTTGTTAGGCATAAAATACATAAAATAAAATATGTATTAAACATAGTAGCAATTTAAGTTGATATTTAATAAATTAATGCAAACATTAATTTGTGTTTGTAGCAAATTACAATGCACTCTAAGACATGCATGCATTTAATGAAATCCAAAGTTTAAGTAAAGGAGGTACCAAATTCTCTATATTGAATAGATGTATCATTAAATACATTATCAAGAAGGTCCAAATAGCTCAAGTGAATCCTTCAGAGATTTATCAGTGAATAACATTATTAGAAGTAAGGGGAATTTTGAAATTTAATATATTGCTTCACTAACTTTAAAGGCAAAGTTCAAATGATAAGAATGCTGCAATTATGAAATGGAATTTCATTATAAGTTCACTAAGCTAAACAGAGAAGATGATTTATAAAATGATACACATAGTAGATCACAGAATGATTTCCCTTTCGTATCATAATGCCACTTAGGGAAACTTTTGTTTTTCTTTATTTTTTTTCTCTAAAACAGACATTCTGGCATTTAGAAGATAGAAATGTATCATTTGACCTTTAAACTTCTGTTTCATTAATGTAACCACAAGCAACAGAGTCACTGACCGACATTTTTGCACTTTCGGGCCTTTAGCTCTTAAAGTTATTTGATAACTGCTATACCACTACTTGCTTTTTATTAGAGACACTTTTGAGGAATGTGTTACATTAAAAATAGAGCCTATTGGGTAAAGCTTAATGAATGATATCGTGTAATTCAGTAAAGTGTTCTCCTGAACACCAGATTTTTGTACTTTGATGTGAGGGGGTGTAGGCAGGAGGGTAAATTTTGTTTTGTTTTGTTTCCTAATTAATTAGAGAATACCATCAAATATAATTCTAAGTCTCCAATGTAAAAACATAAACTATAACTACGACATTACTTTTGATAAGAAATATGGCACCTGACTTACACACTCAATTAGTCCTTAAGCTCCATAGTCCTGTAGTGGCCTATGGACAGAGTAAATGCCAGATGCAGAAGAAGAGTCAAGAAAAACAATGCATACAATGTAACATTTTTTTAACAGAGAGAAAATTTCTTATAAATGCATGCATTAAAATAGTTTAAAAACCTATGAGCAATGTAGAAAGGTAAAAAGTGGGATACTCCCTAGAGAATTACAGAATTAGTACCACCCAAATGACTCTGGGTAAAAAGTAATGCTGATAGGATTTCTGTTTCATAGGACACAAAATTATTCTGTTTATTAAAAAAATAAACACTGTAATCGGTAAAAAAAAAAAATCACTTAGAAGAGACAGATTCTATTCTTTCTAAAAAGTTTAAAAGTCAAAAGTTCTCTCATTAAGATATTACAAAACTCAGGATACAGCCTATAAATGGATGTGGTACCATGTACACAAGTAAACAAGGGCTGCACCAAAGCAATAACACTAGAAAGATATTGCCCCCACTAGTTAGAGAAGCTTCACTACTGTAAGTGATGGGTGAACTAAATATAGGTCTCCTAGAAGCAGAATGTGGTTCCAGCTATTTTAGTTAGCCATAGCATGTATTAGATTCATTAGAAACAAAATGCCAAGATATATTATCAAAAGGCAAGTAGTCTATCAAACCCTTTAGGTTGAAAATGTTAATGCTCATTACAAATAAGCAGTGCACTGCTACAAACACATAGATTGCAGCCCCCATGATATGTGTTTGCAGCCTCTGAAGATAGTTTCGTTCTTACCACTGTTGTTCAAACTTCCAAAACAAACTTAATATAAAAAAAAGAAAATGTGCATTTTATTTATACCCTCTATGTGACATAGAGTTCATAGCTTTTACCAGCAATGAAAAGGTATTAAAGTTATAACAAATGATTTGCTATTTTTGTATACATTCAGTGGCATTTTGTATTTACAGCAGCAAAGATAACATATATTATAAAAGCATATTAGTTATTAGGGTATGTCAGAAAGTATTATAGTATTCCACACAAATTTGGACTCATAAGCATGTTTCAGGAGGTGTAAAACATATACCACACCCAGAACCCAGATCATTAAATTTAAAATATGTTGCACAATTCAAACAGAAACATAGCCTACTCTCTTTCACCTTAGACATGCCGCGTATACTGATTTTGTGCATCCACACTTACAAGCCAACTACCACCCAGTGGAGAGAAAGAAGATCTTTCAGGGAGATTTGAAGTGTACGTCAGCTGGGGGTGTCAGGGGGAGAAGGCAGGGCGATGAGAAATGAAGGAATAAGAGTGTTTAGCTTTGTTTAGATCTAAGCACTGCTGATCATCAATTCATATTTTCACAAGAGAAAAAAAAAATGTTTCCAGGATCTCACTCTGCAGTGTTGCTTTGGGGTAAAATCGGGCTACGGATGTTCACTAATGACAAAACATTTCGGTGCTCAACCTTAGGGAAAAGAAGGGAGGAAAGAAGGGTGAGAAAAAGAAGTAAAACTAAAGATGGAATGAGGGAGGAAGGAAAGGAGAAAGAAGAGACAGAGAAACAGAGAGAAAGAGAGAGAGAAAAACATAGAGGGACCATGTGTACACATGTGTGAGAGTGAGTGTGTGGAACAGTAAAGGAGTGTGTGCCTTTTAAACAGTGAAAGAGAATGTGAATATGAAAGTGGCTGTTAGAACACGGAAGGGCCAGTGTGTGTGAGGATGTGAAACAGAGAGTATGTGAGTGAGTGTGTTTAAGGGAAAGAGATTTGTGAGTGTGAGAAGATGGTACTGTAAGGGTTCAGAGGGAACATGCATGTGTATGTGACGATGATGGGAAAGGATGTGGGAAGAGGGATGGGGAATGTGAGTCAAAAACAGGGAGACAAGACCACAGAATAGGAACATTAATAAGGGAGAAAAAGAAGGGATGGAGAAAGGTGAAGAGTGGAAGAAAGGCGGTTAAATATGATCAGAAATCAGAGTGGTGAAGATATACAGGAGGAGAAAATAGAAAAGGGAGGAAAGAATAGAGAGAGCACAGAAAAGGGACAAAAAGAGGCAGTAGAGGAAAAGGAGAGTAGGAAGGAAGTGGAAAAATGGGAAAAGAAAATGAGGAGGGAGAAAAGAGAGAGGGAAGAAAACGATCAGCGGAAAGAAAGCTGAGGAGGGAGAAATTGAGCCTAAGTGTCCAAGTGAAAGGGAAAATAAATGGGAGCAGGGAGGCAGCAGTTTGAAAAAGTCGCTTAGGCTAGAGTAAAATAGAAACAAACCTGATAAACTTGTCAGACTCTCCACGAGTACCCCATGACAGTAAAACAGAGACCTTGTGAATTGAGTTTCAAAGTGGCACCTGCCCCTCCTAAACCTCACACTTCACTCATCCCTGGGCTACTTGGCGTTCCCGCAAAGTGCTTTAGCATCACGCGTCCAGCTTCCTACCTGCCCCAGCATCAAGGGGCCAGGCACCGGGCAGAAGCAGCACCTGTATTCCTTGCGGTGTGGTTTTTTGATGGTGATCACCACCAGCATTCTTACTCGGGGTTAAATAAATAAATAAATAAATAAAAGCAAGAAGGGTGGAAAGAGACACAGAAAGAAAGACTGAGACAAGTACGAAAAGCACGTCGTTCATCCTACCTAAGCACCGCCGTGTCCCCTTTTCTGACCATCATGTTGTCCACGGCCGCCCAGGGGAAGTCCACACTCTGTCCAGCCGGGAGGCAGGAGGGTAGCAGGCAGCACAGGCTGAGGAGCACCGCCGCCAGCCACTGGTTCGAGCAACAAGCACCCTGCACCAACAGCATCATGTCCATCCCTGCTAGGGCTGCTCACTCTCCAGCAGCTTTCAGCTCGCACTCCCCCACCCCCTGGTGCTGGCGAGTCTTCCCGGGAACCAGGCGGCGCGCCACAGGATTTTTTTTCTTTTTTTTTCTTTTTTCTTTTTTTTTTTTTTTCTTATTTGGTGGGGGGAGTTTTGGGAGGTGGGGGGGTGGGGGGTTTCTTTCCTTTCTTTTTTTTTCCTTCCCCCTCTAGTTGTTGGCTGTTGTTTCTCTCTCTCTCTCTCTCTCTTTTTTTTTTTTTTTTTTTTTTTTTTTTGCCTCCCCTCCTCCTTCTCTTCGCTTTCCCTCCCTCCCTCCCCTCCCACCCCCTGGCACCACACTACACCTCCTCTCGGTTGCGTTTGGCCGAGTCCGGAGTGAGTCTAATTCTCGGGCGGCTCGCACACCATCTAGCGAGGAGGCGAGCGCGCCGGCGAGTGAGGGAGGAGGCGCGGCGGCGGCGGAGGCAGGGCGAGCGGCGGCGGCGGGCGGCTGCAATCGCAGCAGCAGCAGCAGAAGCAGCGCGGGGCGCAGCGGCGGCCGCTGGCCCCCGGGCTCGCGCGCGTTGCCAAGCGGCCGTTTCCTTAGCAACCCCGCCCGGGGACTGGGGATGCAGCGGGATGGGGGGGGGGGATGAAGGGGAGAAAAAAAAGAAAGAAAACGGAGGAAAAAAATCCCGAGGAGGTATATCACAATTACGCAAAGTGAGAGGAAAAGAGAGCTGGGTCTTAGACAAAATGCTACCCTTCTTGTCATGTGCACTAGAGATGTTTTGCTAGAAAAGTCTCCGTGTTGGTGCTGAGGTGAAGAGAGCCGAGGGGCGCATTGCTTTTCCTCTCTGGTGCGTTTTACCTCATGAGACACCGTAACTTTAAAGTCCTCCAAGTTGTAGTCGGCGCCATCATGACGCTGAGGACCGTGAGATTTTATTGTTTATTTTTTTCCAATCTCGCTTGGACGACGGCACTACAGTCGACAAGTTGGCTACAATCGGCCAACTAGTTCACTCTTTACCTCTTTTCGGAAATAGGACGGTGGCGGGAGCGCTGCTTTTTGAGGGCACCTGAAAGGGTGCGTGCAAGGCCCTGCGGTAGCGAAGCTGGTGTGTCTACTGGGTCAGTCAATACGGATTGGAGGGCGCCCGCTACCCGTCCCTCGTGCATGCTGACACTAAACGGTGTGTGTGTGAGGCATGGTCGAAGCGGAGGGTGTGTATGGATGTGTGTGTGTGATATGCGCGCGCACGGGCCTGTGGGCGCGCGGCACGCAGGCGCGGTGGGAGGGACGGGGCGGGTCGAGGCTGGACGCAGTCGGGAAGAGACTGCAATCAAGTGTTTTAATTGTGTAGAGCCAGGCAGTCCTGTTATGTAAGAGGCAGTTTAACCCCTTTGAGCCTATCAGGCATAATGATCAGCGCATCCGAATCTAGACGGGGCAGAGTTTTCGGGTTTAACGAGTCACGGGGTTATATTTTTTTTTTAACAGCCTCCTAACCAGGTTGGACAGATTTCCTCCTCGCGGCACAGAGCGGCTCCCTCTTGTTTCGCACGCCGCAGCCTCCTAACCGCTCGCCCCGCCGCTGGGAGCCGCTGTCCTGGCCTAAGGCAGAGCCAGGTGCTGCGCAAGGGGCCGCCCCCTACCCTTTCCTACTTCTTCGCTTGTTAAACTCATTTCCAGATTCAAGACCCTTTAGCTATTCCGGGCCATTTACAGATCAATGCGAGAACCGAGGCTGGAGTCAATAGCAGTTACGCCAATCAATCTTCTTCAGTGAGGAGTTTGGGAAGCAGAGCGGGGAAGTGGAGAGAAACAAGTAATTAAAAAAATATGCTCACCACCACCACCACCACCCTCATTTCCCTTAAGCAGTCTTTGAAGATTTTCTTCGCCTTGACTCCAGTCCTTCTTCCCTTGGAGGAAATAAATAAAGCAAAAGCGCACATCCCCAACTCGTTTTCCATAATGCTAGCAGGAACCTTTGGCAAAGCGCACAGAAGCAATAATCTCTGCAGGGGTCAGCATCCGGCTGCCTCCCCAGACTGAGCTCTTTACGAGGCAGGCAGGGAGTCGTTTTGCTTGGTGGTATCGGTGCTCAGGGTGATTTTTATCGCAGTGCATGAGGATATATGGGGGGAAATGGGGAAAGGGAAGTGTTCCCATCACCTGTGACCACCAAACTGGCTGCTTCAAGAGCCCCTAACCAGCAACGCCTCTCTGTTGAACTGACACTCCAAGGCTAGGCAATTAACCGAGACGTTTGCAGCAGGAGTTACTGTTATTAGTATTCAAGCTTAACTCTCAAACCCGGCTCAGAAATTGAGAGTGCAGTAGTATTCAACCGCATTTTGAGACATCAATAAAATGTTAGTCATTTGCGGATGAATGAAAACATTTTCTTTACCGTCTGGTATGCTAGGGAAATAATTGTCAAATGACAGACTCTTGCTAATATTGGTGCCAAATACCTAGATAACACTGTCATCTTGTTAACTGTGTTTTTCTTTCTCCCGTGGTACGCTGATGGATAAAGCTTAAAATTATCTAGGGCAAACGGGAGATTAGAAGAATCAGCATGTCATATGCATGGGCAAAACTATGCAGTATTATTTAATATTTTCTCTAGAAATGATCTAGATCCCATTGAAAAGAAGCAGAAGGCACAGCTTCCGGCATTGTGACTCAGTTTAGTGCTATTTTATGCAAGGATGGGATGCCAGCGTTTTCTAGTACAAGCTATGAAAAGCATCCTTTTGTAACTGCTGTTTCCCAGAGATCTGACATCTTGGGGGGGGGGG
>NW_024412388.1:60441246-60482121 GCF_014898765.1 Herpailurus yagouaroundi
AGAATTTCTGTGACCAGGGATGGAGCTGTGCAGCAGTTTTAATATGTACAACAACCCTTCGGGCTTGTAAAAGGAAACTGGAACCACTTCTATTTAAAGGCAAAGAGTTTATTTTCATTATTTCTAGTTTTTATCTCAATTGCCATTCACTGATCATAAAGCACTTAAATCTCACAAAATCTATCCAAAGGAAGCAATAACTAAACCTAGTTTATAGATGCATGGACTATTGGGAAGATTATTTTCATGTACATCAGGTAGCCCCTATTATTATGTGTACTTTTTCTGCCTTTCTGACTAGGGAGGAATATGATTTTAAAAGCTCCTATGACTTTCTTTTGTCTTCATTCTTTCTAAGGGTATATTTCTGAGAGGATGTTACAGGGTTTCCAATATTTGCTTTTGCAGTCTACAATTTCTAACAAGCAGAGACTTAAATTCTGGCAGTCTTGGCTTCTTCTGAGGGAAAGCCAGAACAAAAAAACAAATAACAACAAAATGAAAGAAAGAAAACCTCCCAGCTCAGACACCACATGGTTCCTTAGAAGAGCATTTTTAAAGTATCACGAAGAGGTAACAGCATCGTTTGAACTTCTTAGATGGGAAGGATTGGAATGGTTATCCTAAGATGTAGGATACTCTTTTGGACAGAGTTTTAAGAACTGGCATTGCAATGAATTACTACTTCCTTTTGAATCATGTATATTTATTTTATTTTCAAAGCTCAACTTCTAATATTCAAAAAAAAAGTGAAACTAATTTGAGTTCCTTTGGAAGGAGAAAGGTGGAGCCCAATGTGTGCAATAGTTGATTATGTCATTATCTAGATTGGTTTACATCCCTGTTTTTCATGCCCTGAGACCTCAGAGGTGTTGGAAAGGTAGTTATAAGGAAGTTTCTTAAGCTTTCATAGTTTAACAAGCTTTATTTTTACAGTGTAAATGAAATTCATATTAGGAAAAAACGTAGAATATAAATTCACATTTGTTTTCTGATGATGAGTGTGTAGACCCATTTACCTCTTTCATGCTCTTACTGTTTGGCATGAGAAAGTTTAGGTACAGGTCCCAGCTAATGGAAACAGCTAATGAGAGCACTTTGTAATTCCTGAGAGTTGGTCAGGTAGCCCTTATAATCAGGACATATGAATAATAGCTCCCTAACTTGGGGCCATAATTGACTCTTTGAATTAAGCTGGTTTAAATTTGGAACACGTTGCCAACTTAAACTGACGTATAGTAATGATTTGCAGGTCACTGTGAGAACTACAAAGAATTTTGGTGGGGGCAGGAAGATATTCCTTTATAGAAAATTTTCCCCAGCTAGACACTTTTGACATTTTGGGACAGCTAATTTGTTGTGGGGATTGTCTTGTGCATTGGAATATGTTTAGCAGCATCCCAGCCCTCTACTTACTAGATGTCAGTTCTAAGAACTAACTTGAATCTTTGTATTCTGTATATAGTGACAGCTACAGTGATGCACTTAGGAAATGGCTGTTGAATAAAGGAGAGGAAAAACAAAGTCATTTCACCATTGACTCTCTGCAAAAGTCATATAGTGATTAATTCATTTACAATTTTTATCACATTATCTATTAAATGTAGATATTAAGCAAAGAGATAAGAAGTGGGATCGGTGAGGGGTGCAAGAATATCTATGATACTTTCAAAGTGCTTCAAACCATTCCCATAGAATGGCTCTGAAAATTTCACCTAAGTACTTAAATCAGAAAGTGAAGTCTTATGATAAATGTGGGTGGAGATTATTTTTAAAGTATTAAAATTTTTATCCTTTGCATTTGTAAGACAATGAGTACAGCTTTGACTATTTATCATCACATATTTACATGGGTTCTGAAAAAAAAAACTAATAATTACCTCCATCATTATTTATTTAAGGTTTTTCCTCACCTATTTCTAAAAGAACGTTGGGGATCTCAAGCGCATCTATTTATATGTCAAGTTAAATGTTTTCTACTGGAAGAACATGGATGTAAAATCTTACACTTTCAAACTAGTATTCTATTTTATTATTTCTTTTTATTTCCTAAAGAGTTCTAGCTCTGATTGCAGAATATATGCAATATATCTTGAATACATATTTTTATAAAGATTTTATTGAGGGGAAATTGTAGGTTTACAACAAAATTAAGAGAGGTACATGGATTTCCTTTATACACTCTCCCCCATTATCAGCATCACCTGCCACAATGGCAGTTTTATTTTTTTTAAACAAGGATGAACCTACATTGACAGATCATAAGCACCCAAAGTCTGTTGTTTACCTTAGGCTTCACTCTTGGTGTTGTACATTCTATGGGTTTGGGCCAATGTATTATAACATACATCCATCATTATAATATCATACAGAGTATCATCACTACTCTAAAAATCCTCTGTGCTCTCTCCTATTCATCTCTCCCTTGGCAACTTCTAATCTTTTTATTGTCTCCATAGTTTTGCTTTCTCCAGAATGTCATATATTTGCAAACATACAGTATATTGTCTTTCCAGACTGGCTTCTTTCACAGTAATAAAACATTTACGTTTCCTCCATGCCTTACCATAAATTAATAGCTGATCTGTTTTTAGTACTAAATAATATCCCATTGTCTAAATGTACCCCCGTTTATTTATCCATTCACCTAATTAAGGATACATTGATTGCTTACAGGTTTTGGCAGTTATAAACAAAGCCAAATGTCCATATGCAGGTTTTTGTGTGAATATAAATTTTCAGCTTCTCTGCGTAAATGCCAAGGAGTGGTGGAATTATTGAATCATATGGTAAGAGTATGTTTACCTTTTTTAAGAAATCACCAGGGGCGCCTGGGTGGCTCAGTCGGGTAAGTGTCCGACTTCGGCTCGGGTCATGATCTCACAGTCCGTGAGATCGAGCCCCGCGTCCGGCTCTGTGCTGACCGCTCAGAGCCTGCTGCCTGTTTCAGATTCTGTGTCTCCCTCTCTCTCTGATCCTTCCCTGTTCATGCTCTGTCTCTCTCTGTCTCAAAAATAAATAAACGTTAAAAAAAAAAAAAAAAGAAAGAAAGAAATCACCAAACTGTCTTCCAAAGGGGCTATACCATTTTTGCCTTCCCATCAGCACTGTGTGGGAATTCCAGTTGTTCCACATCTCCACTAAAATTTAGTATTGTCAGTGTTCTGGCTTTGGGCCGTTCAAAGACGTGTGTAATGGTATGTCATTTTCATTCACATTCCCCGATGACATATGATGTGAAGCAGCTTTTTACATGCTTACTTGCCATCTATATATCTTCTTTGATGGGATGTATATAAAGGTCTTTGGCTCACTTTTTAATCAAGTCGTCTATTTTCTAATTGTTCAGTTTTGAGAGTTTGTTCTTTGCATATTTTGGATAAAAGTCTTCTATCAGATGTGTCCTTTGCAAATATTTTCTCGTAGTCTATGGCTTGTTTTCTAATTATCTTTATGTTGCATAGAGCAAAAGTTTTTTTTTTTATTTTAATGAATTTTAGCTTACCAAATATTTCTTTCATGGATTGTGTTTTGTGCTGTATCAAAAAAAAAGACATCACCATACCCAAGGTCACCTAGATTTTCTTCTAAGATGCCTTCTAGGAATTATACAGTTTTGTGTTTTATATTTAAGTCTGTGATCCTTTTTGAAGTTAATTGCTGTGAAGGGTGTTTTATATATATATATATATATATATATATATATATATATATATATATATGAGGAGCAGATCCTTACTGTGTAAATTTATAAGCCATCTTGACTGGAATTGGTGATTTTTAATTTGGATGAATTTTTACTACTAAATTTTCATAGCAAAGGTGTGAAATCATGGCTTTAAAACATGGTCCTGAATAGAAAGAAAATAGCTATTGCCATTTCATTCCGTGACCACTTCTAGCAACTATTGGGATTTTTATTTCTCTTTAGTAAGCTATGATAGTCATAGTGAAGTAAGTCATTGTTTTCCCTAAGATTAGAGAAAACCAGCCAGGTTTGAAGTGGAATAACTTTAAAGGACTATATAAAATACCTTTGCAAATTCATAAAAGCCACCCATGTACATAGTATCTTTTTTTTTCTGATGAAAAACACATGTTTAACAACACACTTTCAGAAAAGTACATAAAATATAAAGGTGTAGCTTAGTGCACACATTTTTTTTTTAATGTTTATTTATTTTTGAGAGAGAGGGAGAGTGTGAGCAGGGTAGGGAGCAGGCAGAGAGAGAGGGAGAGGATCCAAAGCAGGCTCTGCCTGACAGCAGAGAGCCTAACATGGGGCTGGAACTCACAAACCATGAGATCATGATGTGAGCTGCAGTGGGACGCTTAACCGACTGAGCCATCCAGGCTCCCCTTAGTGCATTATTTTTTTTTTTAATTTTTTAATGTTTATTTATTTTTGAGAGAGAGGGAGACAGAGCTCAAGAGGAGAAGGGCCAGACAGAGAGAGAGGGAGACACAGAATTTGAAGCAGGCTCCAGGCTCCGAGCTGTGAGTTGCAAGCTGTCAGCACAGAGCCCCATGCGGGGCTCGAATTCACGAACCATGAGATCACCAGCTCATGACCTGAGCAGAAGTCAGACGCCCAACCGACTGAGCCACCCAGGTGCCCCAGTGCAGTATTATTTAAAGTTAACCTCCATTGAATTCTACCCAGATTAAGAAATAGAAAATTGGTAGCACCCCTAGAGGACTTCTGGAAGTACTTTGTAATCCCAACCCCCATCTTCTCACATAAAATTGGTCCCTAGAACTATTTCGTGGTTTTCATTTCCTCATTTTCTTTATATTTTCACTACTTAGTTTTGCATCCTTTCTAAACAATGGCTTGCTTTCCTATATACTCATCTAAAAGTCATATCAATCATAGAATATGTAATGATACAGTATATACATTTTTGCATCTGGATTCTTTTGCTGAACATCATATTTTAAAATTTCTCTGTGCTGTTGTACAGGTGATGTCCCTTCAGGGTTTAAAAAAAATTTTTTTTAATATTTATTTATTTTTGAGAGAGAGAGCAGGGGAGGGGCAGAGAGAGGGAGACACAGAATCTGAAGCAGGCTCCAGGCTCTAAGCTGTCAGTACAGAGCCCGACAGGGAGCTTGAACCCACGAACTATGAGATCACAACCTGAGCCGAAGTCAGACTTTTAACCAACAGAGCCATCCAGGCACCATCATCAGTTTTTGTTTTGTTTTGTTTTTCGTTTTTTAATGCTTATTTATTTTTGAGAGAGAGTGCATACGTCCAAGCAAGTGTGGGAGGGGCAGAGAGAGAAGGAGACAGAGCTCTTCACTGTCAGTGGAGAACCCCATGCAGGGCTCCAACTCAAAAACTGTGACATCATGACCTGAGCCAAAGTCAGACACTTAACCGACTGAGCCACCCAGGTGCCCCCTTTCAGTTTTTTTTTTTTTTAATCTATGCAGCATTCCATAGTATAAATATACAATTATATTATATATTTATCCATTATATTATTGACAGACATTTATGTTTTATATTTCTACCTCATACAGACAATGATAGTATGAACATTCTTGCACATCAGTGCTGAAAACTTCCTCAGGATTGAATAAAGCTAGGCTGCAAGTTTGTGGAAAACACACACACACACACACACACACACACACACACACACACACATTTTAAGGAATTGGTTTATAGAGTGGGAAAACTGTGAAGTCTAAGATCTGCAGAATAGGCAGGCAGGCCCTAGACCCACAGAAGATCTGATGTTACAGCTTGTATTTATAGACAGTCTAGAGGCAGAATTCACTCCTCCTCAGAAGACCTCAGTCAGTTTTGTCTTAAGGCCTTAGGCTGATTGAATGAGCCACACCCACATTATGGAGGGCAATCTGCTTTACTCAAAGTCCACTGATCTAAATGTTAATCTCATCTAAAGAATTCCTTCACAGGGGCGCCTGGGTGGCGCAGTCGGTTAAGCGTCTGACTTCAGCCAGGTCACGATCTCGCGCTCAGTGAGTTCGAGCCCCGCGTCAGGCTCTGGGCTGATGGCTTGGAGCCTGGAGCCTGTTTCCGAATCTGTGTCTCCCTCTCTCTCTGCCCCTCCCCCGTTCATGCTCTGTCTCTCTCTGTCCCAAAAATAATAAACGTTAAAAAAAAAAAATTAAAAAAAAAAAAAAAAGAATTCCTTCACAGCAACATCAAGAATGGAATCTGACCAAATATCTGGGTACCATAGTCTAGTCAAGGTGACACGTAAGATGAACAATCACAGTGGTTTACTTCCAGTTTATTGCTATGCTGATGGGTAGGCCCTGCCCATCTCAGCTTCAAGTGAGAGGGTTTCTTAAGATACCAGCTCTTGGCTGCCCCATATTGTATTCTGACATGATTTCATATCAGTGTTAAACTAAAAATTCTCTTGTTACTTAAATCAAATACATAACATTAAGAAGGCTTGTGTTTTTTTCTTAAATCATATTAGATGAAGGATAAATGGAGGAGACAACTTTATTTTTTGTTGTTGTTTTGTGACTATTGCCTGTGTTTGTTTTAATCATAGACCTTTAAAAACTTTGCTGTTAGGGGCGCCTGGGTGGCGCAGTCCGTTAAGCGTCCGACTTCAGCCAGGTCACGATCTCGCGGTCCGGGAGTTCGAGCCCCACGTCAGGCTCTGAGCTGATGGCTCAGAGCCTGGAGCCTGTTTCCGATTCTGTGTCTCCCTCTCTCTCTGCCCCTCCCCCGTTCATGCTCTGTCTCTCTCTGTCCCAAAAATAAATAAACGTTGAAAAAAAAAATTAAAAAAAAAAAAAACTTTGCTGTTAGAAACTGTATCAAAACTATAATAGCAGACAAACCAATTTCAAATTGAGACAGATGAGAATGCTGAAGCATCCCTACCTTGAACTCACTTCTGTTAGAGCCAATTTCGAATCCTATGAACTGAGTAGAATGTCAAGCATTATTCAGAAAGACCGTGTTTATAAAGATAGGACTCTCTCACCCAGCAAGTTTACAAAGATCATATTTATTTTTCAGGTGGCCTACTTATCAATACTAGTCCTTCAGTCGCCTCTAGAATTTGAATCACCACTAATTTATTCTCCACTGCTATTATTTTGTCATTTTGGGAATGTTATATGAATGGAATCATACCATGTATCCTTTTGAAGATGCTTTTCATTTGTATGCCACAATGCCCTTGAGCTCCATCCAAGTTGTTTCTTGCATCAGTGGTTTCTTTTACTACAGAGCAGTGTAAGGAATGGATGTACCACAGTTTGTTTAACCATTCACCAAGCTCAGGATATTTTAATTATTGCCAGTTTGGGGCTATTACAAATAAAGCTGCTGTGTCCAATCATGTTTAGATTTTTATACAGACTTATTTTCATTTCTGGAATAAATATCCAGAAATGTGATTGTGGGATCATGTAAATGTCTGTTTAGTTTTTGAAAGAGAAACTTCCAGCCTGATCGCAGAGTGGCTGCACCGTTTTACATTCCAACAGCAGTATAGGGCAGATCCAGTTTCTCCCATCTTCACAGCATTTTGTTATTGTCACTAGTTTTTATGTTAGCTTTGCCAATTTGTAATGATATCTCATACAAATGTATCATTCATTGTGATTTTCATTTTGTATTTCATTTCATTGTAATTTTCATTTCATATTTCATTCAGTGTGTTTTAATTTGAATTTTCCTAATAACTGATAATGTTAGATATCTTCTCATGTGCTTATGTTAGATATAAGCTGATAATGATAATATAAGATATCAGCTTAGATATAAGCTGATAATAACTGATAATGTTAGGTATCTTCTCATGTGCTTTACCACCCTAGAATCTTCTTCAGTGAAATAACTCTTCATGTCATTCGCCTATTTAAAAAAAAATTTTTTTAATGTTTATTTATTTTTGAGAGAGAGAGAGAGACAGAGAGAGAGAGACAGAGCATGAGCAGGGGAGGGGCAGAAAGAGAGGGAGACACAGGATCTGAAGCAGGCTTCAGGCTCTGAGCTGCCAGCACAGAGCCTGACTTGGGGCTCAAACTCACAAACCGCGAGATCATGACCTTAGCCAAAGTCAGAGGCTTAACCTACTGAGCCATCTAGGCACCCCATCATTTGCTCATTTTCTAGTCAAATTGTTTTTCTTACTAAGTTTGAGTGTTTTTTTTTTAATATATTTCAGATATGAATTTTCAAATATGTGATTTGGAAATATTTTCTTTTAGGCTGTGCTTTTCATTTCATCCTCTTAAAGTTTTTCAGAAAGCAAAATTTTTAATTTTTTAATGTTCTTTTTACTTATTTTGAGAGAGAGAAAACATGAGCAGAGGAAAGGGGGAGAGGGAGGGAGGTGGGGGGGGGAGAGAGAGAGAGAGAGAGAGAGAGAGAGAGAGAGAGAATCCCAAGTAGGCTTCCTGCTGAGTGCAGAGCCCAATGCAGGGCTCCATTCCCATGACTGTGAGATCATGACCTGAGCTAAAATCAAGAGTTGGTCACACAACTTACTGAACCACCCAGGCACCCCACAAAATTTTTAATTTGAATGAAGTTTAATTTGTCAATTAAAAAAAAATTATGAATCCTGCTTTCTGTATCATATCTTAGAACACTCACCAAGCACTAGGTCCTGCAGGTTTTCTACTGTTTTCTTCTTAAAATTTGATATTTTTCCATCTAAATCTATGATTCACTTAGAGTCATATTTTATGCACATTATGATGTTAGGACCAAGATTGTTTTTGTTTTTATTTTTTTATTTGGTCTACGGATACTCAATTAGTCCAATTATGCCAATTATTTTTGAAAAGCCTGTACTTCTTGCACTGAATTATTTTTGTTCCTTTCTCAAAAGTCAGTTGTGTGGGACTATTTCTGGGTTCTTTATTCTGTTTATTTGATCTCTGTGTCTGTCTCTTCACTATTTTCAATCATTATAAACTGTATAAGTCTTCAAATGAGGCAAAGTGGTTCCACCTACTTTATTCATCTTTATCAAAATTGTTATAATGATTCTAGTTCCTTTGCCTCTTGATATATATTTTGGAATAATCTATAATAATTTGTATATGTACAAAAAACATTTTTATATTTTCACTGGAATTTTTTTAAAACTATATATCAGTCTGGGGAAAATTGACTCCTTTGCTGTATTGAGACTTCCAATCCATGAACATGGCATATTACTCCATTTCCTTAAAATTTCTTTGACTTCTTTCAAAAACATTGTATAGTTTTCAACATATAAGTCCTTTCCTATTAGATTTATACCTAAATATTTTACTTTTATTTTGAACATATGTAAGTGGCATTGCATTCAGTTTTCATTTTTCCATCATTAATATATAGAAATACAATTAATTTTGGGGAGTGCCTGGGTGGCTCAGTCGGTTAAGCATCTGACTCTTGATTTTGGCTCAGGTCATGATCTCAGAGTTCATGGGATCAGCCCCACATGCAGCTCTGTGCTGGTGGCGTGGAGCCTTCTTGTGATTCTCTCCCTCTCTCTGACCTTTCCCAACTCATGTGCTCGCTCTCTCTCTCTCTCTCTCTCTCTCTCTCTGTCTCAAAATGAATAAATAAAAATTTATAAAGAAAAAATTCAATTAATTTTTATGTTTGACCTTGTGTCTTACGATGGACCTCACTTATGAGTTAATTAAATTAACAAGTTAATTTTGTACATTTCTTGTGATATTCTACATCAACCATTATTTCATCTACAAATAGGAACAATTTTCAGTTTTATTTCTTTGTGCTAATTTGTTTGTTTGTGTTTATTTCAGTTTGCCCATTGTGATAGCTAGGACTTCCAGTAATAGATTAAATAGGAGTGGAGAGTGTGGAGATCCTTGCTTTGTTCCTGATTTGTGGGTAAGGCATTCAGTCTTTCACCATTAAGTGTGATATTAGCTATAAGGTTTTTTGGTAAATACTATTTATCCAGTTGAGGAAGTTCTACTGTATTTCTAATTTCTGAATGGATGCTGAATTTTGTTGAATGCTTTTTCTGCATCACTTGATGTCATATGACCTTTATGTTTTGTAGTTTATTAATATGGAAGATTACACTAATTGATTTTTGAATATTGACCAAGCCATTTTTCTACTGTTCTGTCTAATGTTATGAGATGATGTGGTCTCCAACTGTAATTTTACTTTTGTCTATTTCTTCTTTTAATTCTATCAGTTTTGGGTTCACACATTTTACAGTTCTGTTGTTTGATGCATGCACAATTACCATTGCTATAATTTCGTAATGGATTACCACTTTTCTCCTTAAGTAATGTTTGTCTCTACCTGTCTGTCCCTGGTGATTTTCTTTGCTCTGAAGTGTATTTTATTTGATAGGAATGGAGCCCCTTCTTTTTTCCTTTGATTCATGTTTGCCTGGCATATCTTTCTCTATTCTTTCACTTTCAAACTACGCATATTCTTACATTTAAAATGAGTTTCTTCCACACGGTATATAGCTGGGTCATTTTTTTCTTAATCCACTCTATCAGTCTACATTGTTTAATGTATGTAGTTAGGCCATTTATATTTAGTTTACTAATTTATAAACCAGGATATATTCTACCATTTTGTTATTTTTGTTTTTGTTTGTTCCCTTTGTTTTTTGTTTCTATTTTCTTTCCACCCGCCTTACACAGGTTAAAACTTTCTAGACCTGCATTTTTATTTATGATAGTATTTTTCACTGTATTTCTTTGTATAGCCTTTTTAGTAGTTATTAAGGTATTACAGTGTATATACCAAATTTGTCATAGTATACTAGTTTCAAAATCTTACCTTTACACATTAAGTGTAGATACCTTCTGTCCCTTAAAATCTGTTTAACTTTCCCATTTGTAGTATAATTATCTTAAGTATTTTTTATACATACATGGGGAACATCAGATGATATTATAAGTTTTGCTTCAACCATTAAAATAATTTATAAACTCAAGATGAAATGGAAACTTTATTATGTTTACCCATATATTTACTCTTTCTGTTGTTCTTTGATCTCTCCCTATGTCAATAAATTCTTTTAGTTTTTCTTCATCTGAGAATGTCTTTATTTTCCCCCTATTCCTGAAGTATATTTTTGCTGACTATGGAATTGTATGAGTTGACAGTTCTTTGCTTTTAACACTTGAAAAATATGCCACTTCTTTCTGGATTCCATGGTCTCTAATAAGATATCTACTCTCATTCAAATTGTTTTTCTCCAATAAGTAAAGAGTCATGTATTGTGTGCTATTTTCAAAAATAGTGTTTTTGTTTTAGTTTTCAAAAGTTTTACTATGATTTATCTTCTATAAGTTTTCTGGGGTTCAACCTGTTTAGGATTTGCTGAGCCTCTTGAACCTGTAAGTTATATCTTATGCCAAATTTGACACATTCTCAATCCTTATTTCTTCAAACACTTTTTCAGTCCCTCTCTCTTTATCCTTTGTTTCCAAGACTCCAGTGGCAGAAATATTAGATCTTCTATTATGTTCCCACAAGTTCCTGAGGATCTGTGTTTATTTTTTATTTTTGTTTTTCCAGTCTATTTTCTCCCAGTTGTTCAGACTAGGTAATATTATTCTATCTTTGAGTTTCCTAATTTTTTACTCTTCCCTCTCCATTCTGCTGTTGATCATAGTCATTAAGTTTTTAGTTTTGGTTATTTTTCTTTTCTAAAATTTCATTTCAGTTTTTCTTTGTACTTTCTATTTCTTTGCTGAGACTTTTTCTTTGTTGAGACTTTCTTATTTGAAATTAAGACATTGTTTTCATTGTTTCCAGCATTTTCTTCCTTGTTAGTTGAAGCATTTTTATGATGACTGCTCTAAAATCTTTTACAGATAATTCTCAACATCTCTGTCATCTTGGTGTTGACATCTGTTGATTTCTTTTTCTCATTCAAGTTGAAGTTTTTTGTGGTTCATGGTATGATAAGTGATTTTTTTAACTGAAAATTGATTACTTGGGTATTATGACACTCTGGAAATCATTTAAAGCATCTATTTTATTGGTCTTTCTCTGACACCCTTCTGCCAGGGAAGGAAGGTGCTTCTTTGTGCCAGATCAGGGTAGAACTCTACGTCTCCACCCAGGGAAAAGTGGGGAGGGTTTCCATGTTATTAGTGGCCTGGTGTGGAAAATCAGATTCCCAATAGGCCTCCGCTGATATTACACTTCCTGGGAGGGGAACCGTACCTTTATACTACTTCCCACATGGCTTCCACTAATACCATAGTGGGAGGAATGGCCTTACTTATGAGTGAGTGTGAAATTTTTGACTTTTGAGTAAGCCTCCTCTGATACCACTATGGCAGGGATGGACAGGGTATGTTATTACTGCCTGATGGGGATGAAAATCCTGCCCACTAAACTCAAACATTTTTTATTGTATCTACTTATGTATTTGTTTATGTATGTATGTATGTATGCATGTATGTATCTATGTATCTATCTATCTATCGATCATCTATCTATTGAATTATAGCTCACGCACAATGTTACATTAGGTCCAGGTGTACCACATAGTGATTCCACAGCTCTATACATTATACTGCTCACCACAAGTGTAGCTACCATCAGTCAATTCAATCTTTTTTGTTTTTTTTTTAATATTTATTTATTTTTGAGACAGAGGAAGACATAGCATGAATGGGGGAGCGTCAGAGAGAGGGAGACACAGAATCAGAAGTAGGCTCCAGGCTCCAAGCTGTCAGCACAGAGCCCGATGCGGGGCTCAAACTCCCGGACTGTGAGATCATGACCTGAGCCAAAGTCAGATGCTTAACCAACTGAGCCACACAGGCACCCCATACTCAACCTTTTTTAATATCATTCCCTCCTTTCTACCCACCCCCCGCAACTTCTTCACCTCTACCTACCCTTGCAGGAAAGGAAATTTTGGAAGCTTTATTGCAGCCTGATGAGAGTAGTCTAGTCTCCTTATGGAGCTTTTCTGGAGAAGGTGGTGTTGGGATGCAGTTTTTTTCAGTAGTATTTGGCAGAACTAGAGCAATTATTGTCTAAAAGCATTCTTCTTGCTAGGCTGCCCTTTTCTCATACTTTGGCTAGAGAAAGCAGGCTTTTATTGGCAGGGTTTGTTTTGTTTGTTTTTTTGTCTATGCCTATTGGCATTTCTGAGTTGCCACTTTCTCTATCACCCAGGCTGGCATAATACATGAGGGAAAGTGAAAACCCAGGAAATGCAGAGCCATGTTGTTTCTCAGGTCCTCAGGTTTTTAGCCTGCTGGTCTTCTTTTCCCTACCTTTCAGAGTCATCTTACATTTGTTTAAATATGACAAGTTTTTAATGTTCTTAGTAGAAAGAATGGGGTATTGTACATCGAATCCATCTTTCCCAACACATGACTGCACTAATTTTTTTCATTATAAATTGATTTTTTTCTGGTAAGCTCAACCTAGGGTTGCAGATCTTCTATCTCAGAAGATGTAGTTTGAAATGGACTTGTTCATTACCACCATAGAATATATACTGTCAGTAATGTTGGCAAGGGAAACAAAAACTTAAGGAAGAAAATTTAGTGTTTAATGAACTTTCTTAGTTACACAACTTCTCTGACCCAATAAATATTTCACAACACCTAGGCTTTATATGTGTTTATATGATACCACTGAAATGACTATGTCTCTGCCAGCCTATATTTTTGTAATTCTGTCACTATTGACTAGGTCAATCAGAAAAACTTCATTGCAATATAAATAAATATGAAGATGGCTATATACAGTGGAAAGAACTCATGGCTATAAATGAAGAAAAAGTCAAAATTTTTATGAGTGTACCTAATTTGAATCAGTATTTTTAAGTTAAATGATAATTATAACTGGATTGAAAAATGAAATAGAGGACAGGAGACCTCAATTCTTAATAAGTTTTAGCTACCTAGTGGAAAGGTATCAGAAACAAATCTTTTTCCTTGGTCTCTATTACAGCTCTTGCCGGGCAGCAGGGTTGGAGTAACATATAACCTTTAACTTTTTTTTTTTTTTTTTTTTTTTTTCAGAATAATTGGATGGACTATGTATGTTTACTGATTGAATAATGTGGATTAATGCTACCTGATCACATGTCATCTTAGTCCTTCTTGGGCACTCAGTGTTTCCTCTCCATCTCTTAATTCCTCAGAATACAATGACTGGATGTGAGCTGTGCACACAACTGATATCTGTTTATTATTATTATTATTATTATTAGATATTATTTTAATATTATAGCTTAAATATATCATTCAATGTAAGAGACATACAAACTCATTTTTTTCTTGGAGTTTAAGGGAAACATTTGGACCATGATATACGTAGATAATGTACACATGGATACACACGGATTTGTGCACATGGATAGATTATGAATAATGGACAAAAGTCAAAGTTAGATTTACAGGATTAAAAGAATTAAAATTTGGGGGCATCTGGTTGGCTTAAGTTGGTTAAGAGGCTGACTCTTGATTTTAGCTCAGGTCATGATCTCATAGTTTGTAGGGTTTGAGCCCCACATTGGCTCTGTGCTGTTTGGGATTCTCTTTCCCTCTTCTCTGCCCCTCCCCCCACTCAAGTCACCTCTCTCTCTCTCTCTCTCTCTCCCCCACAGTGAATAAAATTTAAAAAACATTAAGATGTCTCTAGACATATAATTTTGGCAGGAGAGTAAACGCTTTACTTTTATCTTAGTACATATCCTTTCCTAGCATGACCATGCAATGCATGTGCACAAACACACTTTATTATTAATGCAAGATATTTAAGGGACTGGCATTGTTTTAAAGAATATTTTAATGAAACTCATGAAAATAGTTTTATAATTGAGAAACGTCTGTAGTGTAAAGGATATCTTCCCAACCCCATAATCTCTACATGAAGCATGTAAATGATCAGGTCTTAGAGCAAATAAAATTATACTCTATTTCCGTAATTATAATCTAGGGGCTACACTTACACTTATCTGTCAGTTTTAATTGCATTTATAAGGTAAGATTTATTTGTGATTATTTATGGATGATCTAATTTTCCATTACCCAAAAAGCAGATCCAGATGCTTTTAGGAACTCTTAATAATATTTAGTCCTGATTCTCTGAGAAAGGAGAGAAGGATTGTGGCCAGACAATAACAAAATTTCTTATAGTCTGATTAGCTCATTTTTCCAAATGCTTTTTCTGTTGGTCATATCACCATTCAGAATCCAATTTTGGCATTCCCAAATGACTCATATATCTGGATTATTCATATATAATGAGTGTGTTATTTTCTGGTGCAGGATCACATGCTTTTGGATACTGAAACCAACTTTACTTCATTATGACTGATTTCCTAACATTCCACACAATTTTCACTGCAGAAGGGAGGCAGCAGCATGGAAGTGATGATGAATTAATATTTATTATAATTATTTCTCAAATAATTGCTATTTATATTTATCCTGATTCCACCTCACAATTTTATTTATTTCAGAAACATTTTTGTTCTAGATGACTAGTGATTTCTTCTAATTATCTTATGACCTGAGACACCCTTGTCACTATCAAGTTTAACAAGAGACACAGGTGTCAAGACAAGAAGATTTAAGACAAAATAGATATAATGTATCAAAAAACAAGACAAACCCACCACAAATATTCACTGAGAATTTATAATCCAAATGAGGTAAGTTTTTTTAACTGATTATTTTTTAGATTATTGTTTGATATATAGTGTATATTATATATTTTTTACTCTGGAAAAAAACTATAATAAAAACAGAAATAACTTACATTTGTTTAAAAATATTTGTCAGTCATAGCTGTAATATAAACCATCAAATTATAAAGCAATTTAATCAACAAAAGTTTTTTTGTTGCAACATAATTCTGAAACCTATTACCCTTTTCTCTGTATTTTAAGTATTATAAATTTGTTATTTTGAATTTTTCATCATTAAGACACTTATGATATCTCAAAATTAATACCCTAAATCTATATATTGTTAAAAATTATTTTTATTAAAACTATATTAAGCTTTAATATTTTTAAGTTAAATAAAGTTTTGTTTGTTGTTGGCCATGTGTCAGTAAAAAGTAATTGAAAATGCTTCATCTGTGTCCACCATAAAATGAAGATTCTCTCTTAGGTAAATAACTAGTTCTTGACATTCCTCTTTGTTCAGCTATAACCTAATCTTTCAGAGAAGTTTTTTGTTTTTTGTTTTTCTTTAACTCAAAAATTATTGTGTTGCAGTCTACAGAATGGGAGATAATTTTTGCAAACCATATATTGAATAAAGGGTTAATATCCAAAATACGTAAAAAACTGAGTTAACTCACTAACAGTGACAACAAATAATGTTGTCTCCAAAGACAACATCAAAATGGCCAACAAACACATGAAAAAATACTCAACATCACTAATTATCAGGAAAAATGCAAATCAAAACCACAATGAGTTATTACCTCACACATATTAGAATGTCTATCATCAAGAAGACAAGAGACACAAGGTGCTGGAGAAGATGTGGTGAAAAGGGATCCCTTATATATTGTTGGTGGGGATGTAAATTGGAACCACTATGGAAAACAATACGGAAGTTCCTCAAAAAATTAAAAATAGTGGCACCTGGATGACTCTGTCAGTTAAGCATCTGATTCTTGATTTCACCTCAGGTCATGATCTCACAGTTTGTGGGTTCAAGCTCTTCACTGGGCTCCAAGCTGACAGTGCAGAGCCTGCTTGGGATTCTTTCTCTCTCCCTCTCTCTTTCTGCCCCTCCTGTGCCTGTACTCGCTCTTTCTCTCTCTCTCCCAAAATAAATAAATAAACTTAAAAAAATTAAAAATGAATATACTGTACAATCCAGCAATTCCTGGATTTATACCCAAAGGAAATAAAAACAGAATTTTGGCAAGATGCATACATCCCTATGTGTATCACAACATTATTCATAATAACCAAGATATGGAAACATTCTAAATGCCCATCAGTGGATAAATGGATAAAAAAGATGGGGTACATATGCACAATGGATTATTATTCAGCTATGGGAAAGGAAAATATTCTTCCATTTGTGACAACATGGGTGGATCTTGAGCATATTATAACAAGCATGGTGAGACAAAGAAGGACAAGTACCATATAATATCACTTATATGTGGAATCTAAAAAAGTTACACCTGTAAAAAACAGTAAAATGGTGGTTACCAGGAGAAAGGGAGATGGAGAGAAGATTGATTGAATTTAAAGGTACAAACTTGTAACTAGTAAAAGAGGTATAGAAACCTAATGTACAGAATAAGGAATATAGACAATATTGTGCTATAATTATGTAATGTGATAAACACTGCTACATTGGAAATCACATTACAATATATAAATGTATCAAAGTAACTCATTTCACACCTTAAACTTGGACAATGTTATACATTGTTTACTCAATTCAAAAAAGTGAACTTAACATGTCTACGTTGCTTCATATATTCTTCTATGTCTTCACATTATACTGGGAAAAGCAACCAAATCCTTAACAGTTTGCAGCCTTCAGAATCTGATTTCTCTCCCCCTATTTAACCTCTCCAAAATGGTCTCCAAAATGGTCCAGAAATCAGTGGAAACTTTACATATACAAATCCATCGTTTTTAGAAAGAAATTATGAATATTTTCACCTATCATCTAGCATCATCATCATCATCATCATCATCATCATCTCTCTATCCATGTCATGTGGTTTTTCCCGAGCTTTTTTCTGAGCAAGCAATCCAAGAGACCAAAATGGGGTGCCTTTATGACCCAACTTTGGATGTCATGAACCATAATTCTGTCATATACACATGGTTGTACAATCTTATCTGTGATTCAGTGTGGGACGACCCTTCTTGAATACCAGGAGGCAAGATTGCTCTAAGAACCATCTTAGAGACTAGCAACTAAATAGATTTATTTGAGTTTAAAAAACGTAATGCTTTGGGGCACCTGGGTGGCTCAGTCAGTATAGTTGTCCAGTTCTTGATTTCAGCTCAGATCATGATCCCAGGGTCATAGGATTGAGCCCTGCATCAGGCTCCACACTGAGGTGAAGACTGCTTGAGATTCATTCTCTCTCTCTCCCTCTGCCTCTTTCCCCCACTTAGGTGCTCTCTATCTCTAAATTAAAAGAAAAAAAAAACCTTAATGTTTTATGTTCTTTAATATTTAAAATATTTTAATTTATTCAAGTTTTCAAGTCTTTAGTATACATTATATTTCTAAATGTTAGGTTTAATTCCAGAATGATATTCAATTGTGTAGCTATGTGCAATTGTGTAGCTATAATTTATTTAACACATCTATTATTGGAACATTTAAGTCATTTTTTTTTCCATTTTAAAACAACCAATGAGCAAATTTAGTGCTAAATCTTTATATAGAAATAAATTAATATGGATCCTTAAAATGCATTACTAGAATTAAACTCTCTGGGTCCAATGGCACAAGCCTGAAGGATAAGCTTTCAATATATTGGAATATTGTTCTCCAAAAACGTTATTTCAATGTACTTTTTTATTAGCAAAGAATTGTGAGTTGTCTGTTTTTTCTGATTTGGTAATAAATTGTCTTACTTGTATTTTAATTAATATTTCTTTAATTTTTGCTGAAATTTATTAATAAACTCATTGGCTCATAGTTTGCAAATTGCATATATATACATACATATGTGATATATAGGTAGATATTCACATACATAGATTTATTAAATTAATGTTTCACTTTTTAAAAATGAATTCTTAGAGCATATTACATTTAAAACTATAGTAATCAAGATTATTGGCTACATACAACTTTCTTCAATGATAAAAACATTTTAATCTATGTTAGAATTGCTGTCCATTTGCCAAATATGGCTATTGAACACTTAAAATGTGGCTAGAGCAACTGATGAACTAAATTTTTACTTTTATATAATTTTAATTAAATTTAAATAGCTACAAACAGCTACATATTGGACAGCCCAGGATAGGGATTAATCAGGGATGTTGTAGTCCTTTTGATTCAAAAACATCCTTTACCCAGGCCTCTCTAATTACCTACCTCGTATCAATACTCTAAATTTTCAGGTATATATTATATACAGTAATTACACAAATCTACTGTGTACAACTAAATAAATGTTTACATATGTAAAAACCTATTTAACTGCCACCCAGATCAAGATTTAGAACACTTCCGTCATTTTAGAACATTTCCTTGTGCCCTTTCCAGTAGTGTCCCCTTTGAAGAGTAATCATTATCCTGACATCTATCATCATAAATTAGTTTGGCTTATTTTGAAGTAATATAAATAAAGCAATGATTAGTATTATTTTGTATCTTTTATTTGTTTTGTTTTCTGTTTTTTTATTCGTGTGTGTGTGTGTGTGTGTGTGTGTGTATTATTTTCTATTTAGCTTCTGTCTCTCACTGTGGTTAAGATGCACCTATTCTGTGTGTATTAGTAGTGTGGCATTTTTCTTTGGTGTGTAGAATTGTATTTTATGAATATTCCACACTTTTTTTTTTTACCCATTCTCAGTACAAAGACATTTGGAATGTTTTCAACATTAGACTATCATAAATAAAGCTCTGATTACATTCTTCTACATGTTTCTACATGTTATTCTAATATGTGTGTGTGTGTGTGTGTGTGTGTGTGTGTGTATATATATAACAAAAACTTTAGTTTAATGTTACAACAGCTATAGAGGAGTCTTCAAAAATGTTTATACTAGTGTAAATTTGCATCAGCAATGTAAGGTAATATCTTTTAGATATTGAGTAACTGAGTCATAGAAAATTAAATAACTTGACCAATGATATTGCTAATAAATATCAGAGCTGAAATTTCAATGAGGAGATGTAGAATTATAGATAGCTCTCTTCACCACCAAATTATTCCACAGACAATAAAACAAATAAGCAAATTTTAAAAAATGGATATAAAAGGAAACAGAGAACCTGAGTTACCCTAATAACAATAAAAAATTGAAGCAATATTCCAGGGAAGATGGCAGAGTAGGAGGGTCCTAAGCTTACCTCATCCTGTAGATACAACTAGATAACACCCAAATCAGTGTATGTAACCCAGAAAATGACATAGAGATTGGCAGAACTGAGTCTCCATAGCTAATATAGAGAGGAGGCCACATCACAAAGTAAGAAGGGCAGAGAAGTGGTTAGGAACTAAAGGGCCCCCAGAACTGTCTGAGGGAGGGAGGGATGTGGTGGGTACAGAGAGTGGAGAGGAGCAGACCCAACACCAGGCATAAGGGACTCACACAGGGAAGACAAATCCCTATAATATTTGTTTTTGAAAGCCAGAGAGGCCTGGCTTTATAATTCTTATAATCAGTGGGGCTTAACACCTAGAAATTTAAAAATCAGTAGGCTTGGCTCTGGGAGATCCAGGGGGGTGACAAGGCAACTGAATCCCTGCCCTTAAAGAGACAGCACAACAAACAACTCCATGCAGATACAGCACAGAAGCAGCAGTTTGAAAAATGTCTGGGGTTTATGGGAAGATTCACTTACTAATCTCAGTGCATATGCTGGAGAGGTAGGGATCTTTGGGAGACTTCAAGAACAAAAGAGATAGTGGGCACCATTTCCCTCCCTCATCCCCCAGCCTAGAAATACAGAAACCTGTGAGTACCAGTGCCAGGCTAACACTTTCCACCAGCTTTGCTAATAGCACACCCCACTCCCAGAGGTTTCTGCAGATCCACACCCCTCCACCAACCCAGACAGGCTTTGCTGGAGGTTTTTCGGGTGGCTGTGGGTCCCCTCCCACAACAGACCCTCAGAGAACTTGCTGGCATCATTTGCCCCACCCCTGCATTCTTCAGACCTGCCCCCTTCAACAACCCTTGGCAGGAGACAATCCAAAGCAGTGGCAGAAGCTTGGCAGAGTGCAAGCAGCCTTGACAGAGGACAGTACCACTCCAATGAGATTCCTACCCTGGTGAAAGGGGAAGAAACTACACACACCAGTCCAACTGTGGTCCCAGTGGTGAGCTGGGGGCAGATATCAGGTATTACTTCAGAACCCATCCACCAATAAAAGCTTCTCAGAAGAAATCACAAGGAAAGAGCCCTGCAGCTTGGTGCTAGTACATCTCTAACATACTCTTGGTCTGACTTAAGCCCAACCCTGCCCACACAGCACACAGGCCCAAACCCTGACCACAACAGTGAGATCCACTGCAGATGACTGGACCAAAGGCAAAGTGGCTAGCCACAATTGTAAGGTTCATGCAACACATGTATCAGACACCCTGAAGCATCAGGTTCTGGTGAACAGAGGGCATTGCACTGCAGGGCACTACAAGACCTCCTCTTCATAAGGCCACTACTTTCAATAGCAGGACACAGAGCTGACTTTTCCAACACATAGAGACAAACACAGAGAGTTAGAGAAAATGAGGACACAGAAGAATATGTCCCAAATGAAGTAACAACAAAATCACAGCAAGAGAGCTAAATTAAACAGATATAAGATATAGGTAATATGCCTGATAAAGAATTTAAAGTAATGCTCATAAAGATATCTGTGAACTTGAGAAACAAGTGGAGGACTTCGGTGAGACCCTCAACAAAGAGACAATATAAAAAAGAACCAATCAAAGATGAAGAATTCAATAACTAAAATTTAAAACACACTAGATGGTATACACACACACACACACACACACGCAATTGAATATTACTCAGCCATAAAAAAGAATGAAATCTTGCCATTTGCAATGATGTGGATGGAGCTAGTAAGTATTGTGCTAAGCAAATAAGTCAGAGAAAGAAAAATACCATATGATTTCATGCATATGTGGAATTTAAGAAACACAACAAATGAATGTAGGGTAAAAAAAAAGAAAGAGAGGCAAACCATAAAACAGACTCTTAACTACAGAGAACAAACAGGGTTGCTGGAAAGGAGATGGACAGGAAGATGATTAAATTGGTGATAGGTATTAATGGAGATGATTAAATTGGTGGTGGTTGTGATGAACAGTGGGTGTTGTATGTAAGTGATGAATCACCAAATTCTACACCTGAAACTAATATCACACTGTATGTTAACTAACTGGAATTTAAATAAAAACTTGAAACTAAAAAAAATTATAATAACATAAAATAAAATACACTAGATGGAATAGATAGTAGACTAGAGGAAGCAGAAAATGGATCAATAACCTGGAGGACAGAGTAATGGAAAGCAATCAAGATGAACAGGAGAGAAAAAAGAATTAGAAAATGAAGATAGGAACTCAGCAGCAACATGAAGTGTAATAACATTTGCATTATAGGAATACCAGAAGAGAGAGAAAAGGAGGCAGAAAATTTATTTGAAGAAATAGCTGAACGCTGCCTGAATCTGGGGAAGAAAACATAAATCCAGATCCAGAAGACACAGAGAGACACCAACAAAAGTAACCCAAGAAGGTCTACACCAAGACACAGAGTAATTAAAATGGCAATGTAGTGATAAAGAGAGAATTTTAAAAGCAGCAAGAGAAAAAAGTTATATACTAGGGAAACACCACAAGGCTATCATCTGATTTTTTAGCAGAAATTTTTCAGGGGTGAAGGGAGTGGCATGTTACATTCAAAGCACTGAAAGAAAAAAATCTTACAACCAAGAGTACTCTATCCAGCAAACCTATAACTCAAAATAGGAGAGAGAGAGAGTTTCCCAGACAAATAAAAAATAGAGAAATTCATGACCACTAAACCAGCCCTACAAAAAATGTTAAAGGGGACCCTTTGCATAGAAAAGAGGGACCATAAGTAGGAGTAAAATAAGTAGGAAGTACAAAAGCAATAAAATTAATATAGTTATAAAAATCAGTCAAGGGATTCACAAAATAAAAGGATGTAAAGTATGATACCATGTACCTAAAACATAGGAGGGGAGAGGACTAAAAATTCAGTGCTTTAGTCTAGGTTCAAATTTAAGAAATCATCAACTTGGGGTGCCTGGATGGCTCTGTGGGTAGAGCATGCAATTCCATCTCAGGGTCATGAGTTTGAGCCCCATAGTTGGTGTAGAGATGACATACATACATATATACATACATACATAAATACATACTAAGTAAGTAACTAACATACATACATATATACATACATACATACATACATACTAACTAAGTTTAAAAAAAGAAACCATCAACCTAATATAGACTGTGATATGCATAAGATGTTACATAAACCAAACGGTAGTCAAAAATTTCATAGATATGCAAATTATGAGAAAAGAATCAAAGTATATCACTAAAGAAAGCCAGTGAACTGTGAGTGAAGAGAGAAAAAGAAACACAGAAAACTACAAAAACAATCATAAAATAAGTAACAAAATAGTAATAACCACATAACTACCACTGATTCTTTTAATTTAAATGTACTAGATGCCTCAATAGAAAGACATAGGATGACAGAATGGATAAAAAAGCAAGACCCATCTATACACTGCTTCGAAGAGACTCATTTCAAACCTAAAGATGCATGCAGGTTCAGAGTGAAGGTGTGGTGGGGCGCTTGCGTGGCTCAGTCAGTTAAGGGTTCGACTTTGGTTCAGATCATGATCTCATGGTGTATTGGTTTGAGCCCCAAGGTGAGCTGTGTGCTGACAGCTCAGGGTCTGGACCCTTATTGGGATTCGGTGTCTCCCTCTCTCTCTGCCCCTCCCCCATTCATGCACTGTCTCTCTGTCTCTCAAAAATAAACGTTAAATTTTTTTTAAAAAAAGAAAGCGTAGGTGTGGAAAAGCACTTATCATGTAAATGGAAGTGAAAAGAAATCTAGGGTAGCAATATTTATATAGACAAAATAGTCTTTAAAATAAAGAGTGTAACAAAATAAAGAATGCTATATAACCATAAACGAGCAATCCAACAGGAAGATATAACAATTGTAAATATTTTTGCATACAACATGGGAGCACCCAAAACATAAAGCAGCTGATAATGAACTTAAAGGAAGTAATTGATAGTAGCATAAAAATAGTAGGGAAGTTTAACACCTGACTTAAAGCAATTGATAGATTATCCAAACACAATTAACAAGGAAACAGTGGCTTGGAATGACACATTGTACCAGATGGATCTAACAGATATATTCAGAACATTCCATCCTAAAACAGCCGAATGCACATTGTTTTCAAGAGTTCATAAAGCATTTTCCAGAATAGATCACATATTAGGCCACAAAACAAGTCTCAACAAATTCAAAAAAATTTCAGTCATACCATGCGTCTTTTCCAAACACATTATGAAACTAGAAATCAACCACAAGAAAATATCTGGAAAAAACACAAATACATGGCGATTAAATAACATGCTACTAAACAATGACTGCTTCAACCAAAAAATCAAAGAGGAAATAAAAATACATGTAGATAAATGAAAATGAAAATACAACAGTCCAAAATCTTTGGGATGCAGCAAAAGCTATTCTGAGGGAAGTTTGTAGCAATACAGAAGACAAACTCAAGAAGCAAGAAAAATATCAAATAAACAACCTAGAAGGAATTAGAAGGAATTAGAAGGAATTAGAAGAAGAAGAACAAACAAATCCAAAACCAGTAGAAAGAATGAAATAATAAAGATTGGAGCAGAAATAAAGTAGAAACTAAAAAACAAAAGAACAGATCAGTGAAACTGGGAGCTGGTTCTTTGAGAAATCAATGATATTGATAAACCTCTAGCAAGACTCATAAAGAGAGAGAGAGGACTTAAATAAAAAATAATCAGAAATGAAAGAGGAGATATAACAACCAACACTAAGAAATACATAGGATTGTAAGAGAATATTATGGAAAAAAAACATATGCCAACAAATGGGACAATCTAGAAGAAATGGATACATTCTTAGAAACATATTGCCTCCCAAAACCAAATCATGGAGAAGTAGAAAATTTGAATAGACTGATTACCAGCAATCAAATTGAATCACGAATCAACTCCCAACAAACCAAAGTCCAGTACCAACTCCCAACAAACCAAAGCTCCACAGGTGAATTCTACTAAACATTTTTAAAGGAGTTAATACCTATTCTTCTCAAACTATTCCAAAAAAATAAAAGAGGAGGAAAAGCTCCCAAATTCATTCTATGAAGTCAGTATTACTCTGATACCAATACCAGGTAATGACACTACAAAGAGAGAGAAAGAAAGAGAGAGAGAGAGAGAGAGAGAGAGAGAGAGAGAGTGAACTATAGGCCAATATCTCTGATGAACATAGATGGAAAATCCTCAATAAATATTAGCAAACCAAATCCAATAATACATTAAAAAATTATTTGCTGTGATCAAGTGAGTTTATTCCTGTGTTTGAAGGACTATTATATTATAATAATATTTATATTATTTAAATTATTATGTTTATATATAATATTTGTATTATTATATAAAATAGAATATTATCCAGCCATGAAAAAGAATGAAATTTTCCATTTGCAACAACATAAATGGATCTAAGAGGTGAAGTAAGTCAGAGAAAGACATTTTACTCATATGTGGAATTTAAGAAAATAAATGAACAAAGAAAAAGACAAACTGAAAAATAGACTGTTAACTGCAGAAAGAAAACTGATGGTTACTAGAGGGCTGGTGAGTGGAGGGGATGAGTGAAACAGGTGAAGGGCATTAAGATTACACTTATTATGATGAGCACTGAGTAACTTATAGAATGGTTGGATCATTATATGGTACACCTAAAAGTAATATAACACTTTGTTAACTGTACTGATTTTTTTTAATTGAAGCAATATTAAAATACAAATAAAATTCTAAAGTCAGATTTTTTGTCTAGTTGTTTCTACAAATAATTAAGGAAGTAGATATTTCTAATTTTATACAAGTTTTTCCAGGTAATTGAAGAGAAATAATACTCTACAATTCATATTATTAGTATGATTTTTATACAAAATTGAAAAAGTTATTGTTTAAAGGACAACAGAGACCAATCAAACTCAAGAATATACACACAAAAATATTACTAAATTATTGGAAAATGAAGCCCCTAATATATATATATATAGTGATCACATTTTATTTATATCAGGAATGCAGGAGTCTTTAAACATTACATGGCCACTCAAGTAATTCACTGTATTAACTAATTAAAAATATAAAGCTATATACTCATTTATAATTATTCCTATAGAGGTAGCAAATGCATTATAAGATTCAAAATCCATTAATGATTTTAAAAGGCTTATAAAGCTAGCAAATAGAAGATAGTTTACATAACCTAATAATGATTACAAAAATTTTTATAGTAAACATCTCACTTAATTATCAAATATTGACACCATTTCCACTGAAATCAAGAATTTCAGAATATTATTTATTATAAATTCTGTTTAACACTTTACTCAAGCTTCTATTCCAGTAAGGGAAGAAAAATAACAAAACCAAAAGTACTGTAGCTGAATTACAACACTATTTTAAAATGATATATATAATTGAAAAGAATCTAAGGATAAAAATTAGAATTAATGAGAGATTCACAAAGTTACTGGAAACAGAAGAACCCAAATATGTATGTGTATACCTGCACACATGTTTGTATATATAGTATAAATTTTATTCCTATCAACTAGACACAAACCAAAAATTTTAAAGTATTACTTATAATAGCATCAAAATATGATATACCTATGAGTAATTCTTACAATTGTACAAGATTTCCCTTGAGAAAATTATAGAAATTCCAACTCAGTAGCACCAAGAACCTCTAGGAGGATAACACGGGTGGCTCAGCCACAACATACATAGAAGTTTAATAAAATATAATGATAACATAATGTGGTAATGCTCTGAGGTCATTGTTTTTTAATTTTTTTAATCTTTATTTATTTTTGAGAGAGAGACAGCATGTGAGCAGGGGAGGAGCAGAGAAAGAGGGAGACACAGAATCCCAAGCAGGCTCCAGGCTCCGAGCTGTCAGCACAGAGCCAGACACGGGGCATGAACTCATGAAACGTGAGATCATTACTTGAGCCGAAGTTGGAAGCTCAACTGACTGAGCCACCCTGGTGCCCCTGAGGTAATTTTTTTTATTAAAAGACACAATAGCACAAGAAGAAAATAAGATATCAAGCCATGAGAAGATATGGAGGAATCTTAAATGCATATTACTAAAGGAAAGACACACTGAAAAGGCTATATAGTGTAGGATTCCAACTATCAGACATTCTAACAAAGCTATGGTGACAATAAAAAGATCAGGGGTTGCCAGAGGTGGAGGAAGTGAAGATAAATAGGCAGAGCACAAAGGATTTTCATAGAAGTATGATACTCTGTATAATCATGGCTATATGACATTATACATTCGCCTAAACTCACAGAATATACAACATTAAGTTGAACCTTGAAGTGAGCTCTGGACTCTAGGTGATTAGGATGTTATCTGTGTAGGTTCATTTGTGGTGACAAATGTACGATTCTGGTGAGTGAAATTGATAATGGGTGAAGCTATGGGTGGATATGGGGGATATAACAGAAATCTCACTACTTTCCTCTCAAATTTGTTTTAAATCTAAAATAATAGTCTTAAAAATTAAATTTTCAAATGGCAAAGTAACTATGATGTTGCCTTATAATATATAACTCAAAACAAAAAAAAATAAATTGTTCTAAAAAAGTAACTCTTTAAAAAAGACTTCAAGTCTTTTTTTTTTTTTAATGTTTATTTACTTTTGAGACAGAGAGAGACAGAGCATGAACAGGGGAGGGTCAGAGAGACAGGGAGACACAGAATCTGAAACAGGCTCCAGGCTCTGAGCTGTCAGCACAGAGCCCGACGCGGGGCTTGAACTCACAGACGGCGAGATGGTGACCTGAGCTGAAGTCAGATGCCCAATTGACTGAGCCACCCAGGCGCCCCCAAAAGACTTCAAGTATTAAAAAAGAAATCTTTAAGATTGTGTGCTAATGCTATGGGATAGATAAAACAACAGAATAAAAGTGATCCAGAAAGATATGCAAATATATTGGATACTTTATATATGGCAATGATACACACTTGCAGGGAATTAAAGATATTACTGATTTTTCAGCGAATGGTACTGGCTATGGGATGACAGTTCTTTACAGGTCCCATGTTTTCCTGCATGTCTTTTGAGCAGAGGCACTGACTGCCTTTGGTTTAGACTATCTTTTCAAGGATTTTTGTGTACCAAAATATACAAATACTATGTCCATTCCACTCCTACCTTATCCCCCAGCCAAAGGTAGGTTGCTTTACTGCCCCATATATTAAACTTAATGTCTTCTGGGGCTAAAACTAAGCTTTTTTGCTGCCCATTATAACAAATGTAGGTCCCTTAATCTCAGAGTTCCTGTTCTGTAATGCGCCCCACTGTATGTGTGAGTGTCATCAGGCCCTTTTCAAATTCCCCTTTGGAAAAGGGGATTTGGAAAACTCGTACCCATGCTAATTCTCTGGCTACTGCTATTCCTGTGATTAGTAAACTACACTTTTTCTCTGACATAGAATTCATATCTTTTGCCAGCATTCTTAAAACTATGGCATGCTTACTTGTTAACTTACAAGGAAATATTTCAGATAATTTCCATTCTTGGCACCATCCTTACTCATATCCATAAATAAAAATATAAGGAGAAATCAACAAGGTGGCTAGGACAAAACTCAAGATGATGGCTCTCACTAGGAGAGGAAAGCAAGAAAGATTTGATGACGGAAATGTACTGAGTGGAGTTTCTGGTGCATGGGCAATATTCTACTTCTTCTCTTAGGTAGTAGTTAAGTGGATATTGAATTTATAATTTTTGTTTAAATTGTGCATATGTGTTTTATGCTCTTTTCTCTTTGTTCTCATAATAAAAACTGTTAAAATAATAGATTAGAAACTCAGTGTGGGTAATATATATTTAAGCATTTAGGACTTTGTGCATAACAAATGCCAGAAAAATTTTAAAAGGAAAGCAGCATGAACATAATTTATATTTATTATAATACTTAATTGTATAAAATATAAGTCAATAAGCCTAAAAGAAAATAAAACTGAATACTAGTATTTATCTCTGAATGATATGAATACAGACTTTCTTTTGCTTCCTACTTTTACATTTAATTTTACACTTAAAATAATTATTATATAAGTGGGATGGAAAAATTCTTCTTAATTTAACAAGAACAAAACAAAAAGAATCCAAAAAATGTCTCTAATACATACACTACAAAATTACATGGACCACCTGGAAAAATATACTTATAATATTCAAACAATTACCAATTTATGAGCAATTAAGATACTAGGAATTATAGATAATTTTTCATGCTACAGGCATAATGCTAAATTCAAGAACCACACACACACACAAAATCATACTGGAAGTCTGAGTCAGAAACCAACTCCCTCCTCTTTTGAAAGGACCAAAATGGTTACAGGGTTTATGAGGGAACCCTATTTAAAGCTAAGTGTATGCCAAGGAGCTTGTGTGGCTCAGTTGGTTAAGCGTCAGACTCTTGATTTCGGCTCAGGTCATGATTTCAGGGGCCATGATCTCAGTGTTCATGACATTGAGCCCTGCATTGGGCTCTGTGCTGACAGTGCAAAGCCTGCTTGGGTTTCTCTCTCTCCCTCTCCCAGCTTCTTCCCCGCTCTCACTTTCTCTGTCTCAAAATAAATGTATAGATATCTAAAAAAATAAAGCTAAGTAGTTGCCTACCACAGAATGTTCAAAGCAGTCATTAAAATGCTCTTTCACTTGCTTTAGTAAAAATAATGGTTGATTAATAAAATAATAATGATTTTAATATGCAGCAAAATATCAATAGGTAACATTTATTGGGTATTTGCTTTGGGAGAAACACTATGCCAGCATTTCACATGCATCATCTCATTTAATTCTCAGAAAAATTCAGTGAAGACAGACAACTCCTAGTACCATTTTACTAACATGGAACAACTGTGATTAGAGGGTTTTAAAGTAACTAGTCTGAGGTCACACAGCTAGTATGAGAGGAGCCATGGCAGACACCCAACTGTCTGAATCTAGAGCCAGAACTCATCCAAATATGAAATGAAATATGAAAATAGCCAGAAATACCAACATTAAAAAAATCATTTAAATGAAAAATATCCAGACTCTGGGATCATACCCTTCTCTGCCTTAGCCATTCTCAACCTCCGGGGCATGACTTCACTTTCTCTTTTGTTTGTTGGTTTAGGAAAACAGAATGAAAATTGAAATTCTCTTTGGGAAACATTGCATGAAAATATACTGTAATCATCGAATCTCCCAGTTTTTCACTACTGATATATCTATCATGCTTTCTAAAGACAGACACAGTATAGAATCCTCTTTCGGCCTCAAAATCCTTGGTCAAGTTATAATAGCTCACTGATGTCCAACTTCCTCATTGGTAAAGTTTTCATAATACAATTTGTAAGGTGGTTATGAATACTAAAATGTAATAATATAAGTGAAAAAATGCTTAGTTTCATGAATAATTAGCGATATTATTTTTTCTGTTTTGTAGAGAGAAGTGACATGATAAAGAAAAAATAAAGGGAGAAAAATTCTTATTGTATTAGAGCCCCTCCATAGCTCCATGTATTTTCTACCCACAACACTCTAATGAATTCCCCTCCTATGCAAAACTATGCAAAATCAGTGATTGTGAGTTTGGATTGTTTTATGTGAAAATCATAAGTGAAAGTTATTTGTTAGTTACTGTTCTCCTACGTGTGTGTGTGTGTGTGTGTGTTTTCCCACACTACCAAGTAATCCCAACAGCAGCTGGGTGTCCTACAATTCAAATCAATTCTGACACTAATCACATGGGACACTATCACTTGTCCTACAGATTAAGGGCTCAGTCCCAGAAAACTTCCTCCCCAAATTTAGATGCCAATCTCAAATCCAAGTTATCACTTGTGCATCTGACAGACTTGCCATAGATCAGAGGTTTCCACCACCATCCTCCTTGGGTTGAATTAATTTACTAGAGCAGCTCACAGAACTCAGAGAAACATGTTACTTACCAGAATACTGGTTTATTATAAAAGGATAAACTCAGGACAGCTGAATGGAAGAGACCACAGCAAAGGTATGTGGGAAGGGATGAAGAGCTTCCATGCTCTCTGGGTGCACCACTCTCCTGAAATCTCCATGTATTCACCAATACAGAAAGTCCACGAACTCAGTCCTTTTGGGTGTTTATGGAGGCTTCATTACATAGGCCGATTGACTTAATGATTGGCCATCAGTGATTGATTCAGCCTCCAGCCTCTCCCCTCCCTGAAAGTCAGAAGGGGGAATGAAATTGCAATCTTCTAAACAGGCTGTTGTTTCCCCTGGCAACGAGCCCCCATTCTTAGGTGCATTCTGAAAGTTACTTCCTTAAAACATACTCAGGTGTGGTTGAAAGGGGCCTATTATGAATATCAAGACACCTTTATACCTCTTATCACTTAAGAATGAGTTTTAGGAGCTTGGTGCCAGAAACAGGGACAAAGACTAAATATATATATTTTTATATATTTATTATTATAAATCACAAGATCACACACACACACACACACACACACACACACACACTTATACATATGCAAATTGTGTGCATCTGCATGTCTGTGTTTCTGATCACTTATGTAAACTCTCTGAGATTATTACAGAGAAAAATGTTAGCTCAAAATGTTAAATTTAGGTGGCTGAAAACGTGTTCTAAGGAAAAAAAGTCTGCAATACAGAACAAAAAATAAAAATCTGTAAAGCAGTGGATTCAGAAAATAAAGAGGAATGGTAAAAAGGCCCCCAAATCTAATGAGGGGATAACAGGATCCTTACCCTGTTTGTAGGCTTGGAAGCCTGGGATGGAGAATCTAGTCTCCAGGCTATTACATTATCTACTAGAATAAACCTAAATTAGAGTTAAACACCTTGACCAATTAATTCCCAAGTGGAGAAGTTTGGGGGGGGGTAATAATCAACTCTAAATTACCAAAAAAAAAAAATAATTGTCTTAGTTGAATATGGGACCCATCATATTACTCAAGCTTATGTAATAATATGCAGGGTAGTGTACATTTTCTCTAAGAAACAGAATTAAACATCATACATTTTCTACTTCCTGAGCCATCTTCCCTCTTTCCTTTTAGTTGTTCCCTTGTGAATTATGGTGGCATTTATGGAGCAACTGTGTGTGTGTATGTGTGTGCGTGTGTGTGTGTGTGTGCTCTTCCTGTTTGTGCAAGTTATGGGGAGTGTTAGTAGGGAAATAAAGAAATTTGTGAATCTTTGACTTTTGTTTTCATATTAACCCTAATATGGTTAATATGACCATAGGATTGGTACAACCCTATCTTTACAAATGAAGTGATTCAGATTCTTAATTTGTTTTTGAAACTCAAATCCAACAAAATAAATACAGTAATATCTATATTAATTGTGTTATTAACATAATATTGGTAAATAACTAAAAAAACCTAGTGATTTGAAAACACTTGTTTTAGTAACAGCTCACAAACTTTAGACATGCTGAGTTATCTTTATTACACAGTTTAATAAAATGCTGCAGAAACCATAGGATATGGTAATCTGTATCATGGTTTATTGCACAGGAAACACCATAGGAGATAGGCTTATAAATAAATGCCTATGGGAAGCATAAAATACTGATAAGTAAATGACTAAATGACTTAGATTTAAGCATTTTTAGAATGTTTTGAAATTTTTCACTAGAAATAAGGACTGTGCAAAAAGAGATGGAGAAAACAAAAGTTACATCGAGACATTTTGGAATAAAAATATTACTTTGTTCATGCACTATTGCTTAGGTGGTGCATAGAAACCTGCACTTTATTTTACTTTTCTGCAAATTTAAAACAGCTGAAGGTAAAGTATTTTGAATTAAGAACCGTGTGGTGTGAGCATGAGAGATTGTGAAGTAGAAAATAAGTAACAGCGTTTATAGTAGAGTAAGGAAAATCCAGCAAAGAAAAAAAAATCTCACAGAATACTGCACAATCCTGATAAATTGAAAGTGATTCAACTTACAGAATTACAAAATTGACAGTAAGTGTGGTAATTGATAGGTAGCTTTTAGGAAATGGTGAAACAACAGATGACTAGCATGCAGCAGTTTGTTTCCAGGAACAGTTTTTAATACCAGGTTCTCTACCCAGGGCTATATTTTATAGTAAGTAGTAAGAAGGGTGCAAAGATTCAAAAAATGAAATGGAGGGGCACCTGGGTAGCCCAGTCAGTTGAGCATCCGACTTCGGCTCAGGTCATAATCTACCGGTTTATGGGTCCAAGCCCCCCATTGGGCTCTGTGCTGACAGCTCAGCCCCTCCCCTTCTTACATTCTGTCTCTCTTTCTCTCTCTCTCTCTCTCTCTCTCTCTCTCTCTCATAAATAAATAAATAAATAAATAAATATTTAAAAAATGAAAAGGAAAGGGTTTATGATTAATGGGAGGAAACTATCCAGGTTGCAGTTATCTCAAAAACACCTTTCTTGCTCAAAGTTAGAAAGTTATTTACAGCCTAGAGGTGAGGGAGAACAAAACAAAACACATAATAATATTGCTGACTGTCAAAACTATGAAGCATCTGACACTTTATTTTACTTGCTAGCTTACAAGATTTATTGCCATGATTTCATGAATGCTAGGAGAAGACATGAGACTTTTGGGTTAGAGACAAAACAGAGTTCCTATTCACAGCATCGGTAGTAGCCAGAATACCAATATTTTTTTGCACCTATTCTGCAAGCTCCAATTCCCATAAGAAAACAAGAGGGTCAGCTTATGTGTGCATACACAGTGTGTATACTCCACAGCTGAAGGATACTAAGCTAAAGGTAACCCAATCTTTATATTGAGCTTCTGGCAAACCTGCTAACACTTTGCTCCGAAGGAAGATATCTTCATTTTATGGACAGTAAATATATATCTTTCCTTTTATCATGAGGGAGACACTGTCTTTATATTCTAAGGATGACCACTTTATGATCAACGTCCTTGAAAATATTGTCTGGAAGAAAGCTGTCAATGCCTTTGCTTACAAGACATACAGAAACATGGGAGCTCTCTGGAGAATTGCCTCCCTATAGTAACATTTCACTACTCGCCCAGCACTATTATAAGCCTTTTGTTTCCAGTAACTGATTTTATCCTCAGAACAACTCTATGAGATGGGGGTCTCTTTCTCATTTTAGTGAAGAGGAAAATGAGGCACAGAGAGGTAAGGAATTATCAACTAGTATGTTGCAAGTTGGCTCAAAAGCTGTACTTTCAGTCTCTATGTTCTCTTGCAGTGGGAATGTTCTTGAACAGAGCTTTGGGTAAATTCATTCCTATTCCTATTCATATATGTATATAAGTACATGGCGTAAAGGATCAAGAGAATACACAACATCATGAGAAAGTCACCTTTTCCACATTTTTGGTGTGACAGATGCATGAACAAGAAAAAACCATGAGGGGATAGTCATGTGCCCTAAAATATTGGCCAATTATAAAATGTAATATTCAAAATGAAAAGAAAAGAATAGGAATTTGGATTGAAACTTAGGAAAAGAGACAGTTCAGTGATTGCTATACAACCAGGAGGAAGGAAAAACAAAACAAAACAGGTGGAGACCAATTAAGTTCCCACTGCTTACCAGTTCCTACTAAGGAAATTGTAGGAGTTATTATAAAAAGACAATGTAGTATTGCAGTGTATTTGTCATATTTTGGTCTACATTTATATTCAAATTAAATGTTTAATCAATTGTACTCCAAGCTTCGTGGAATGGTTTCAAAACTCTCAACCTGTCCTTTGGCTGTATTTTATTTAACAAAGAGACATTTCATTGCTAATGGTGCTAGCCTATGTTCTAGGTGCTTGGGTATAATGGGAAATAAGATAAAGTCTTTGTTATTATTGAGCTTACATTTTAGTGGGGAAGACAGACAATAAACAGATAATCAGATATGAAATATATTTTTAAATAATTAAAGCCCTATGAAGAAAAATACATCAGGACAATGGAAAAAAAAACACTGAATATCTTTACGATAACTTTAAAAGGGGGGGGGGATGTCATGCAAAGCCCTTATGAGAAAATGCTTTGGGCAACAATATAGACTGAATGTCTTTCTCAAGTACTTATGTAATGAATTGGTTTAGGTAATGTCAGGGAGAAAGGCCTATTATAAGTGGGTCAGTTCTACAATACTGTGTTGGTGCGTCATCTCTTATTAGAAACAATGATAATACAGGGTATCTTGAAGATAGGAGATTATAATTTTAGCTAGATATAATCATAATTTTCCAGGTAGTTTGGCTTTTGTGATTGATTAGCCTTTGTTTACCTGGTTTTTTTTTTCCCCAAGCCATAGAACCCACTCATGCCTCTTCTGAGTTACCTTATCACTGCACATAAAGGCAATCCTTATAGCTCTTCCTTTTGTGCATGGTAAGAAATCAATATCTCTTTGTCTATAATGTAGTCTGTATTCTCTGGGAAATACTGCTTCCCAACTTCCATGTAATCTTCAGGAAACTTAGTAGCTCTTATTAAATGATCCAGAATACTAAAAATGATCCCCAGACGTATATCTTTTGATATGTATATAACTTAGCAGCCTTTGGGAAGGAATTCAATTCACTTTCAGTTAGGTTCCCAAAATATATGAGATGACAGAAAAAGACATCAGGGGTCCTCAAAGGACATTGTGGTAATTTTAACATAGTAGGCCAGGTTAATTAAGAGTGCCTAGAATTTAAGAGGACCAAACAAGTATGGAGCTGGCCTGATCATCCCTTAGACCCAGCCACTGTACAGAAGTGGCATGATTTATTTTTTAAATAATACTAGTCATTCCCTAACACAATGATACATTTATTTGTTTATTGTCTATTTCACCCTTAGGGCAGGAATTTTATCTTGTTTATAACTGCATTCCCAGTATCTAGCAAAACTTGACACAAAGTAGACACTCAATATATATTTGCTGAATAAATTTAATTCCATAACATTTCAATATTCAAATATTTGAATAACATTTTAAGTGTAATATTCAATTTTTTTCTCTACATATTTGTTTTGTAGTGATACAAAATAAGGACTGCAAAGCTGTGAAAAATAATGCTAGCCCACTTGTAACTATTTTATTTGTTCAAATAGGTTGGAATTAGGAAATAAAGAAAGAAAGGAAAGAAAAGAAAAAATGAAGAAAGAAAACAAAATGAAGGAAAGGAAAGGAAAAGAGAGGAAAGAAGGAAGGAGGAAAGACAGAAAGACAAAGAGAGAAAAAGACAGACAAGAGAAAGAAGAAAGAAAGAAAGAAAGAAAGAAAGAAAGAAAGAAAGGGAGAGAAATAGAGAAAAAGAGAGAGAAAGAAGGAAAGAAAGAAGGACAGAAAGAAGGAAAAAAGAAAGGAGAGAAAGAGAGAAAGAAAAGGAAGGAAGGAAGGAAGGAAGGAAGGAAGGAAGGAAGGAAGGAAGAAGAAAGAAAGAAAGAAAGAAAGAAAGAAAGAAAGAAAGAAAGAAAGAAAAGGAGAGAAAGAAAGAGAGAAGGCCAGAGAGAAAGGGGAGATGAGAAGGTAGTAGGGAAAGAGGGAAGGACAAAATACAACATAAAAGGAGTTTCTCAGTACCATTCACAAGCTTTAAAAAGCTAAGAAAAATAAATAAAATAAAAATGAAATGACTGCTGGTACAATTTTGAATTGGAAACTAAGTCACAAAATGGCATTATGATATAATAGCTGAAAAAAAGAGTGGGTATATAAACTGCATTTTTTTAAATGCTGGTTGGTAAAATTACTTACTTTTATCTGTTACTGTCCTGGATTCCTATCAGATTCTGAAGAGTTGGGTACCATTACTTCATATGGGATAGATATAAAAGAGGCTGGTTGTAATATTGACTTTGCCAACAAAGTTGGATTTGAATCCCAACTCTGATACTTTCTGGCTGGTGACCTTGAACAAGGAACTTAACCTCTCTAAGCCTCAGATTTTGTAGTATTAAAATAAGGCTAGCAATAAGCTAACTCAGAATGTTGTCATAGTATGTATCACTACATATGATAAATCATATAATGCTTAGTTGATTACTGCTCTACTTCACGAGCAATAATTGGCATTTTTATTGTTATAGGGAATGTTCTAGACAGATACATAATGAAAATTGATTCTAGAATGAATAAAATGGTTCTTCTTCATTGGTGTTAATAGCACTGAAAGACCTCTAGAGCCTATGGAACAGTAGATGAGGGGACATTAACATTTGGGGACGACTGTCACCACTGCCTGGTCTTAATTAACATGATTATGCATTAGCATCAAATCCTAAGTTAAATCTAAGGGTTGTTAAATGTGGTGCAGGGTTAAGGAATTAACATGCTTTATGCACTTACTATATATCATCCCCCATCCAAGCTACGTGACAAGTGCTATCTCAATTTATCTCTCATATTGACCCATTTGCCCTGTTTTTTAGAGACCAAAAATATAACTCAGAATTATAAATTAACTTGCCCAAGATCATGCATATAGTTAATAGAGGATTTGGGATTTGAAACTAGAAACATCGAGCTCAAAAATGCATTCTCCTTACTCTCTGACATGCTGACTTCTATGCTTTGGATTCAGTGGATTTTATTCTAATTCTGAAACATCTGTCTCAGGGATGAGAAATCAAGTGGAACTGATTGTTTGATGCCCAGAAAACAGCAAAATACATATGGTGAAACATAGATGTGATCCAAACTCCCAAAGTATTTGTTTTTTAACCCACGTAAATTTGTTTATTTTTAATATCTTATTTTAAGAGCATGTATTTATTTTCATAGTAAAGCCTTATTTTATGGCCTCTACAGGAACATCAATTATCTGTTATATTCTTAAGGCTAAGGAGGACGTCTACCAGGCATTGCCTAATAGACTGGGAATAATGCAATAATACCCCAAATCCAGAGAGTTATCCTTACAGGGTTTTGAAAATGGCTTGTGGTCCAACTCTTGGTTTCAGCTCAGGTCATGATCTTTCTGTTCATGGGTTCAAGCCCCACATTGGGCTCTACGCTGGTGGCCGGGGTCTGCTTGGATTCTGTCTCTCCTTCTCTCTGTCTCTCCCCGGATTGCTCTCTCTCTCTCTCTCTCTCTCTCTCTCTATCTCTCTCAAAAATAAATAATAAGTAAACAACAACAAAAAAGATTTAAAACGGCTTGTAGTCTCGAAACAATGACCTCTCACACCTACACTTTTAAAATCATGCACATGTTATGACTGTGCATAAATGAAAAACTCTGAGGCAACCTAAGGATCTGATGAATTTGATAATTACATATTGGGGTATCTCAGAACTCAAGCACAGGAGTGAAGCCAGACCTCAACCAGAAGAATTCAATTAGAATATAAAAACTCAGAAGTCCACTCTTTTTTTATCACTGCTTCTGTGATATTGTGGAAGAGCGTTTTCTGTTTCTCTGTTCACTTTGTTAAATATGGCTGTATAAAGTACCTAAGTATATCTTACATTTTGGAACATAATGTCTAGGCATTCACTCGCTGTCTCTGAATCCTAATTCCAAATTACTGAGAAAGAAAATCGGTATAGTTCACTTTAGATGAAGAAGTCAGTCAAACACAATAATTGTAACCATACGGCTAGAGCAATGAACAATGTATTTAAGGCTCATTCTTGGGGGAAAGGAAATGCTCTCATGGAAGGGGAGATGACCCCTTCTATGGAAAGCAGCTATCTAACTTCTCTACAGCATATATGTATATCAAACATTTTACATGTACATTCAGACAACTCAGTACCCATGCATACACTTAGATTTTTAAAAATTACAGAAAAAAATACCAAGATCTAGATACCAAAATCTGTTCCCAGCCCTAGCCATTTTTTTTTCCAGTGGGTGCATGTGTATGTGTGTTCATGTTAATGGTATGGAAATCATTTTGCCTCATTTTGCAAAAGTGGAGTTATGTTGCTTTAAATGGCAGCTGGATCATTTTCTACGTGTAAACACAGAGTCAATTTACTGAAGTAAAGAGATTTTGGGCTAGGAGGGAAAAGAGAGGTAAAGAGTATGTCCAGGAAGATATATTGTGTGTAATCACTTGAGCTTTCCTGGCAGATGGGGGCTCAATAAACAATAATGCTTTAATAATATTTGCACCCTGTGCGATTCTATGCTAGTTCCATCTTGCCTTTGCCTTTGCTGTGGTCAGCACATATCTGCCTTTGCAATGTAAAGTCAAAGGTGCCAGCTGTATTGAAAGGAAGACTGTGGTGTAGATGCCTCTCTGTTAAGAATCAAGCAATGACATGTACACTTTTATGTATGCTTGCTGACAGGCATTTATGATAATGACTTTCAAGGCTTGCTGACCTGATTTGACTCGATCTGTTCATTTCTGATTTATCCATTCCCATTAGAGTGCTAGTTTATGGATATGAATATTACTGTGAAAGAGAACACTAAAATGTTTTTGTTTTGTTTTGTTTTGTTTTGAAAAATAAAGTCCTAGCAAATGCTAGATATTTTTTAAATTGATAGGGTTTTATTTCCTTATGTAATGATTTTGTAAGCCTTCAAATCTAGACACTAAGTTACTGAAAAGTAAATATTTTTCATATTAAAAAGCAACAAGTCATGCTTTTTAATGGTATGCCTATCATTATAGCAAAACTAATTTTAGAGGGGAGAACACTCTTAATTTATTCAAGTGATTAATTTTAAAGACCCATAGATTCATATTCATAAGGAATATGGAATAGTTTATAACTTTTCTAAACAAAAATTAGATTATTTTTTTATTGAAATTCAAGTTAGTTAGTATATAGTATAGTATTGGTTTCAGGAGTAGAACCCAGTGACTCATCACCTGTATATAACACCCAGTGCTCATCCCAACAAGTACCCTCCTTAATACCTACCAGCCATTTAGCCACCTCCCCACCATCACCCAACATCCCTCCAGCAACTCTTAGTTCGTTCTGTGTTTTAGAGTTTCTTATGGTATGCCTCCCTCTCTGTTTTTATCTTATCTTATTTTTCTTTCCTTTCCCTTATATTCATCTGTTTTGTTTCTTAAATTCCACATATGACTGAAATCATTTGGTATTTATCCTTCTCTGACTGACTTATTTCACTGAACATAATACACTCTAGTTCCATTCATGTTGTTGCGAATGCCAAGAGTTCATTCTTTTTGATCTCCTAATAATATTCCATTATATATATATATACCCCATCTTCTTTATCCATTCATCAGTCGATGGACATTTGGGCTTTTTCCATAATTGGCTATTGTTTTTTTTTTTTCAATATATGAAATTTATTGTCAAATTGGTTTCCATACAACACCCAGTGCTCATCCCAAAAGGTGCCCTCCTCAATACCCATCACCCACCCTCCCCTCCCTCCCACCCCCCATCAACCCTCAGTTTGTTCTCAGTTTTTAAGAGTCTCTTATGCTTTGGCTCTCTCCCACTCTAACCTCTTTTTTTTTTTCCTTCCCCTCCTCCATGGGTTTCTGTTAAGTTTCTCAGGATCCACATAAGAGTGAAAACATATGGTATCTGTCTTTCTCTGTATGGCTTATTTCACTTAGCATCACACTCTCCAGTTCCATCCACGTTGCTACAAAGGGCCATATTTCGTTCTTTCTCATTGCCATGTAGTACTCCATTGTGTATATAAACCACAATTTCTTTATCCATTCATGTGTTGATGGACATTTAGGCTCTTTCCATAATTTGTCTTATTGCCATTTCTATGGATGGAGGGGAAGCTCTATTTTCTTTTTATTTTTTTTATTTTTTTATTTATATATGAAATTTATTGTCAAATTGGTTTCCATACAACACCCAGTGCTCATCCCAAAAGGTGCCCTCCTCAATACCCATCACCCCCCC
>NW_024412388.1:60482221-60517067 GCF_014898765.1 Herpailurus yagouaroundi
TTTTTTTTTTTTTTTTCCTTCCCCTCCCCCATGGGTTCCTGTCAAGTTTCTCAGGATCCACATAAGAGTGAAACCATATGGTATCTGTCTTTCTCTGTATGGCTTATTTCACTTAGCATCACACTCTCCAGTTCCATCCACGTTGCTACAAAAGGCCATATTTCATTTTTTCTCATTGCCACGTAGTATTCCATAGTGTATATAAACCACAATTTCTTTATCCATTCATCAGTTGATGGACATTTAGGCTCTTTCCATAATTTGGCTATTGTTGAGAGTGCTGCTATGAACATTGGGGTACAAGTGCCCCTATGCATCGGCACTCCTGTGTCCCTTGGATAAATTCCCAGCAGTGCTATTGCTGGGTCATAGGGTAGGTCTATTTTTAATTTTCTGAGGAACCTCCACACTGCTTTCCAGAGCGGCTGCACCAATTTGCATTCCCACCAACAGTGCAAGAGGGTTCCCGTTTCTCCACATCCTCTCCAGCATCTATAGTCTCCTGATTTGTTCATTTTGGCCACTCTGACTGGCGTGAGGTGATATCTGAGTGTGGTTTTGATTTGTATTTCCCTGATAAGGAGCGACGCTGAACATCTTTTCATGTGCCTGTTGGCCATCCGGATGTCTTCTTTAGAGAAGTGTCTATTCATGTTTTCTGCCCATTTCTTCACTGGGTTATTTGCTTTTCGGGTGTGGAGTTTGGTGAGCTCTTTATAGATTTTGGATACTAGCCCTTTGTCCGATATGTCATTTGCAAATATCTTTTCCCATAATTGGCTATTGTTGATAGCACTGCTATAAACATTGGGGTGATGTGCCCTTTCAAATCAGCATTTTTATATCCTTTGGATAAGACCTTGTAGTGCAGTTGCTGGGTCATAGGGTAGTTCTATTTTTAATTTTTTGAGGAACCTCCATACTGTTTTCTAGAGTGGCTGCACCAGTTTGCATTCCCACCAGCAGCGCAAAAGGGTTCTCCTTCTTCCACATCCTTGCCAACATCTATGTTTCCTGAGTTGTTCAATTTAGCCATTCTGACAGGTGTGAGGTGCAATCTCATTGTGGTTTTGATTTGTATTTCTCTGGAGATGAGTGATGTTGAGCATCTTTTCATGTGTCTGTTAGCCATATGGATTTCTTCTTTGGAAAATGTCTGTTCATGTCTTCTGCCCACTTCTTCACTGGATTTTTCGTGCTTTGGGTGTTGAGTTTGATAAGTTCTCCATAGATTTTTAATATTAACTCTTTATCTGATATGTCATTTGCAGATATCTTATCCTATTCTATCAGTTGCCTTTTAGTTTTGTTGATTGTTTCCTTCACTGTGCAGTGGCTTTTTATTCTGATGAGATCCCAGTAGTTCATTTTTGCTTTTGTTTCCCTTGCCTCTGGAAACATGTCTAGTAAGTTGCTGCGGCCAAGGTCAAAGAGGTTGTTGCCTGTTTTCTCCTCTAAGATTTTGATGGTTTCCTGTCTTAATTTAGGTTTTTCATCCATTTTGAGTTTATTTTTGTGTATGGTGTAAGAAAGTGGTCCAGTTTCATTCTTCTGCATGTCGCTGTCCATTTTTACCTATACCATTTGCTGAAGAGAATGTCTTTTTTTCCATTGAATACTCTCTCCTGCTTTGTCAAAGATTAGTTGGTCATATGAAATGGGTCTATTTCTGGTTTCTCTATTCTGTTCCATTGATCTATGTATCTGTTTTTGTGCTAATACCATACTATCTTGATGACTACAGCTTTGTAATACAGCTTGAAGTCCGGAATTGTGATTCCTCCAGCTTTGGTTTTCTTGTTCAACATTACTGTGGCTATTTGGTTTTTTTTGTTTGTTTGCTTTGCTTTTTATGGTTCCATAAATGTTTTAGGATTGTTTGTTCTAGCTCTGTGAAGAACGGTGGTATTATTTTGATAGTAATTACATTGAATGTATAGATTGCTTTAGGTAGTTTAGACATTTTAACAATATTAACTCTTCCAATCCATGAACATGGAATATTTTTCCATTTCTTTGTGTCTTCTTCAATTTCTTTCATAAGCCTTCTATAGTTTTCAGAGTACAGATCTTTTATCTCTTTGGTTAGGTTTATTCTTAGGTACATTATGGTTTTGGTGCAATTATAAATGGGATTTATCCTTGATTTTTCTTTCTGCTGCTTCATTATTGGTGTATAGAAATGCAACTGATTTTTCTTAGTTGTAAAGAAGTACATATGCCTAGATATATTCAGCAGAAGATTGAAATGAGGGTTTTTAATTTTTTTTTTCAATATATGAAATTTATTGTCAAATTGGTTTCCATCCAACACCCAGTGCTCATCCCAAAAGGTGCCCTCCTCAATACCCATCACCCACCCTCCTCTCCCTCCCACCCCCCATCAACCCTCAGTTTGTTCTCAGTTTTTAACAGTCTCTTATGCTTTGGCTCTCTCCCACTCTAACCTCTTTTTTTTTTTTTTCCTTCCCCTCCCCCATGGGTTTCTGTTAAGTTTCTCGGGATCCACATAAGAGTGAAAACATATGGTATCTGTCTTTCTCTGTATGGCTTATTTCACTTAGCATCACACACTCCACTTCCATCCACATTGCTACAAAGGGCCATATTTCATTCTTTCTCATTGCCATGTAGTACTCCATTGTGTATATAAACCACAATTTCTTTATCCATTCATCAGTTGATGGACATTTAGGCTCTTTCCATAATTTGGCTATTGTTGAGAGTGCTGCTATAAGCATTGTGGTACAAGTGCCCTTATGCATCAGTACTCCTGTATCCCTTGGGTAAATTCCTAGCAGTGCTATTGCTGGGTCATAGGGTAGGTCTATTTTTAATTTTCTGAGAAACCTCCACACTGTTTTCCAGAGTGGCTGCACCAGTTTGCATTCCCACCAACAGTGCAAGAGGGTTCCCGTTTCTCCACATCCTCTCCAGCATCTATAGTCTCCTGATTTGTTCATTTTGGCCACTCTGACTGGCGTGAGGTGATACCTGAGTGTGGTTTTGATTTGTATTTCCCTGATAAGGAGCGACGTTGAGCATCTTTTCATGTGCCTGTTGGCCATCTGGATGTCTTCTTTAGAGAAGTGTCTATTCATGTTTTCTGCCCATGAAATGAGGGTTTATATAATTTATGGTAGAAATTCAGAACAATATAACAATGAGGACTTAGGCCTTCACTTAGTCTTACTATAAGTTGCTTAAATTTCTTTGCATCAGTTTTTCCAACTGTAAAATGACAAATAGTTTTGTGAGAACTTAAAGCATATAGCATAGAGCTCACAAAAATTAAGTAGCATTTATTTTCTATTGTTAATAGCATTAATGACTACAGTAACAATCTAAATTAGAGTATTAACTAATAATTAGTAGTAAATTAATGTTACCAGTAATGAATTAAGCTAGAAAGTGATAATGCATTTTAGAAATAGAGTAATATGATACACTTACAGTAAATACATTCATTTATAAATTGCATCTCATTGCCTACCTCCCATCCCCAAATTATGCAATGAATATGACTAGAATCTTAAATAAGATCATTTATCTTTTGTTAATAACAATGACTATAGGTTGAATAAATAAGCAAACAAAACTATCACCTTTAGAACACAATGCATTTAGAATTCCTAAACACTTAATGAAATTAACTTAGAAAGAGTGAGAATAACAAGAAACCAATTTGATCTTATATAAACCTAGAGATTTCTGAAAATAAAAACCTTAATATTCTTCACCTAAAACAATACTATTTTAAAATCGATCTTTACACCTGGAAGAGGTTTAAGGGTCACCTAAAAAATTATGTTTTATAAAACAGTTGAAATAAGAAAGTAAAGAGAAAGGAGAATGCCATTCTCTAGAGGAAGGTTAAAAATGAATTGATGTTTGTTTTTCTTTTTTCTGAAAGAGATATAAGCAACAACATGAACTGGAAATAACTAAGACTTTAATGAAATGATAAAAAGTTCAAATTAATGGCTATAAAGATGTTCACCAAACTTAGGAGAACAATACATGCACAAAATGAAAATTTCAACAAAGAGATAGAAAACATAAGAAAATAGCAAATAGAAATTACAGAACCAAAGAATACAATAGCCAAACTAAAATTAGATAGAGGGCTTCAGGCAGACTAGTTGAAGTATAAGAAAGGATCAGGAGTGCCTGGGTGGCTCAGTCGGTTAAGCATCTGACTTTGGCTCAGGTCATGATCTCACACTTTGTGGGTTTGAGCCCCACATCTGGCTCTGTGCTGATAGCTCATTGCCTGGAGCCTGCTTCAGATTCTGTGTTTCCCTCTCTCTCTGCCCTTCCCCCCACTCATGCTCTGTCTCTTGCTCAAAAATACATAAACATTAAAACAATTTTTTAATAATTAGAAAAAAAAGATCAATGAACTCAGAGGGGAGTGGCATTCATCCAATCAGACGAGCAAAAAGAAAAATAATAAAAAAGAGCAAAGGGCAGTTTGAGAGCAAATATTAACAGACCTGAATAAGAAATAGAAGTAAATAATTGTAGGGAAATTCAAAACTGTAATTTTAATAATGAATATAATGAAAATAAAGTATAGAATTATAAATTAGGGAAAGAAAATAAGTAAGGAAACATTGAATTAATTACATGTTAAACCTAATGGACATAACAGATATTTACAGATCATTCCACCCAAGCAGCAGAATACATTCTTCCCAAGAGCACGTGGAACACCCTCAAGTATAAAACATATGTTAGGCACAAAACAAGTCTTAATAAATTTAAGAATATTAAAACAATATCAAGCATCTTTTCCCATCACAATGGTGTGAAACTAGACATCAATTACAAGAAGAAAAGTGGAAAATTCACAAATAAGTGGAAATTAAACAACATGCTACTGATCATCTATTGGATCAAGGAAGAAATTAAAAGAGAAATTTTTAAAAATCTTGAGAGAAATAAAAATGGAAATACAACATATCAAAACTTATATGATACAGAAAAAGTAGTACTCAGAGGGAAGTTCATAGCAGTAAGTGCCTACATTAAGAAATAAGAAAGTTCTCAAATAAACAATTTAACGTGACACCTCAAAGAACTGGAAGAAGAACAAACTAAGTCCAACTTTGGTAGAAGGAATAAAATATCAAAGATCAGAGTAGAAATAAATGAAATAGAGACTAAAAAAAAAACAGTAGAAAATATCAATTAAGCATTGGCTTTTTGACAAGATGAACAAAATTAACAAATATTTAGTAAAACTCACAAGGAAAAAATGAGGGGATTCAAATAAAATCAGAAATGAAAAAGGAGACATTATAACTGATATCACAGAAATACAATGTATTATAAAACACTACTATGAATAATTACACACCAACAAACTAGATAACCTGGAAGAAATGAAAAAATTCCTAGAAACATACAACCTACCAAGACAGAATTATGAGGAAATAGAAAATCTGAACAGAACAGTAACTAGTAAAGAGACTAAGTAATAAAAACATCCAACAAAACTCTAGGACCAGATTGCTTCACTGATGAATTCTACCAACCATATAAAAAAGAATTCGTATCAATCTTCTCAAACTCTTTCAGGTTTGAGGAAGAGAAAGGAACTCATTTTAATGAGGCCAACATTACCCCTGATATCAAAACCAGAACAGGACATTACAAGAAAATAAAATTGCAGGCCACTATTCCTAATGAACATAGACACAAAAATCCTCAACAAAATATCAACAAACCAAGTTGAACAATTAAAACGATCAAATGCCAAAGAACAAAATAGACTCCTGTCTTATACCACACACAAAAACCAACTCAAAATGGATTGAAGATTTAAATGTAAGACCTGAAACCATAAAACTCCTAGAAGAAAATATAGTGAGTATGTTCCTTGACATCAGTCTTGGCAATGATTTTTTGGAATTGACACTAAAAGCAAAACAGAAAGTGAAAATATACAACTGGGACTTTATCAAACTAAAAACATGTTTTAGAGATCTTTTTCCGTGGTTGTTAAACCTGGTAAACCTGTAACTCTCAAAGGTGTGTTTGTCCCAGAGGAAGATCATTTGAGAAAGTACTTACCATAGAGAACACAGAGCAGAGTGATACATAGACAAATTCTGAGGACATTGCTCAAATATTCCTTTAGCAAACTCTGCCCTTCTGACATGTAATTTAAGAAGGCAGTAAATTCTCTCTTTTTAGCTTAAAGTGGGTCGAATTAAGCTTTTGTTATCTGTGACGAAGAATGTTGATATAATTGCTTACCAGCTATTTCCTCCTGAGGTGGAATTTGAAGAAACCCCTTTATGTTTTCTTCTCCCCAGTCTTTTCCATGTAGTTTGTTCTGCAGGCATGTAAGACCCTAACATTAACTATTTGCCCTTGATTTTTTTCTTTTCTTTTTGGGAATGGATATGATTTAAGAAAAAAAAAATAGAGATGCTGCCTAGGTAAATAATCAAGAAGAGTTCAGTATAAACCTTTGTAGAGTCATGACAAATTTATTGATCATGTACAATGCACACAGGTATTGTAAAGGAAGAATTTGAAATTCACAGAGATTAAATAATACTGGCAACTCTGCTTACCTAGTAAGTCACAAGGTCAAGATTCACACCACGTCAGTCTGATTCCAAAAGTAATGCTATTCCCAGTAGGCTCTGTTACTAATGGGGAAAGTCATAATTGCTGAGAAATGATGACATTTTATGAGAAGTATTTAAAACTGCATTGTTATTAAAACTGCTTTTTAAAAACACTGTATGTCTTCACAGATAATGTTGTAAGATTTAGCCAAGATGGAGAAAAGGGCAGTTTTCCTCTGCTGGAGTATTAAATAGGGGCATACCTAGAATATGTTGTGAAGGATTTCTCATTAAAACAGTATTTGTCATATCTACATCTGCATAACAGTTTTAAGTGAACTATGTACCACATGGGGACTAACCTCACAATGCAAAACAGGATAATTTAATACTTGCTAAATAGAATTTTGCCTGTTCTAGGACTTTTCTAAAGAGCATTACTGAATTCAATGAAACTAAAATACCTCCATTCTATATTTGTGTTATTGCGAGTATGATAAATACAAATAAGAATAAAGATAGGTGTTTACATATCATCCATGACTCCTACAAAGAAAGCATATCAATCACATATAATTAAGCTGTCAGTTCCTAATTCAGAGAGAATATTCCACTCTAAACCAGTAAATATAAATATGAAAATAAGTGAAGTTTTGGAAAACAAATCATAATGAGAATGCCCTCTATTTCTTTTGTCATTGAAATTAAGGTTACTCTTCTCTTTATATTTATTTTCTATGTATAACAAGTAGATCTTTTATTAGCAACAAGAGCTAACATGTTTCAGCAAACCATTTTGCACTGAAATTTGGGCTGGAATTGTGTACTTACCTGAAAAGGTTTATGACTTCCCTCCTGGTTCACATATAAAATTGAACCTTGAAGGAAAATTTATAGTTAATCTTGGTTATGTCCTTGAGCTGTCTTCTAGTACACAGGAGTGAACCAAGCAAATGAAAGTCACATGTACATGTATAAAATTTGACATGATACTTTTGGACTACTTAGATTTAGGACTACTTCCACTGTCCTAACCTTATTCAGTTTAGAGCTCTGAGATAAAGCATTTACTCCATGTAAGTTTAGTAATTAGTTTGCACACCACTATTTCTGTCACCTCAACCAAAAACAACTACAGCAAGGAGCTGTGTTAGAGATCCTCAGAAGAAAACCCAATATAAAGTCAGAGGATGTTGAAATGTTTTTTTTTTCAAAGATTGCTTTTTATTTGTTTATTTTTGGGTGAGTTATTGATAAAGGAAGGCAGGAAAGGCAAATGTTTATTTTTCTGCATGAGGAAAATAATACAATCTTGCCTAGTATGTTGTAATCTATAATCTTGAAAGAGGCAAGATGGGAGATATGCAGACATTGCTAAACTATTGTAAAGATTTCTCTGTAAAATGAATATATATTCATGGGCACCTTAAAAATGTCAGTGTAAATTATCAAATCTTTGTACTGCATTTAGCTGGTTAGAAAAATAAAGGACTAAAGACAAGTGGAAGGCAATTTATGGAGGGCTAAAGGGTGGCCATTTGCCAAGCGCAAAATAAACCAAACCTTGAATGATCCTGATGGATAAGAGAAGATTAAGCAGAATTGAAAGGACAAAATGGAGAATTTTGTGAGAGCCATTGGAAATCATGGTGTCTTATTCCTTCTCACAACTGCCTTTCCCCTTCAAAGACAAGTAAATGACCTAGAGATCCTATGAAAAGGGTGATGTGAGGAATATTAGGTCAAATTGAACTCTGTATATGACTTTTCAATATTGGGAAACAGAGGCTGAGTATGTCTGGGTGCTGCACACATTTATTTCAGAATCAATGGCAATGAGAAGAGATAATAAATCCTGAGCTTATCCTCTATGTGATATAAAACTGTACTGACACTGTAGGGGAACATGAAAGGACAAGGACCATGGATCTAGTACTTTCCAATTGGTTTCATCCTGTGAGTTTTAATTCTTTGTCCAAATTGTTAAGCCTTGGCCACTACGACAAAGACCTTTCAGTCTCTATAAGTTTTATTTCAACTGGTTAATCCCAAACAGAATGGGAAAGGAAAAAAAAATTAAAAACTACAATCTTTCTCCTTCAAAGTATCTCACATTGATTTATTGATGCGCTAGGAAGAATGGTATCCCATAGTTACTGTATGACACTTTCTGGGACAACATTTTTATGACAAAAATTCAACTGGTGGGTATATAAAAAATAATGATGAAAGAAATCTGTGCATGGTATAAAGATGTAAGTGTCTTCATAAATCTATGAGAAGTGTAAGTATCTTTGAACAGTAATCAAGGAAGCAATGTACTCTCAAAATGAGCATATAAATAATAAGGTCTTATACTCATATTTCTAAATCTGAGATTGATAATCTTTAGAATGAAGCTGTCTTAGCCTTGAAATTTTTTAGTTATACCTTCTGGAGTACAAAGACTGATTTTTATATTTTATTCAGAAGACTTTTGTGGAACACCAACTATATATAAGGAAATGTAAAGGATGAAAAAAATGTCTTAATCTCTGTTATCAAAAAAATTTAGTAGCACAGTAGAATTAATATGTGTACTCAAGTCATTACAGAAAAAAAGGCATTACATCTTAAGTGTCATACGATGTTAAAATGCTATAAGTTTAGCTTTGTGATTTTTTTTCTTTTTTTAAGAAAGGGAGAGAAAGAGAGTGCACACAGAAACATGGGTGAGCGGGGGAGAAGCAGAGGGAGAGAAAGAATCTTAAATAGGTTCCACACCCAGTGTGGATCTCAGGACCTTGAAATCATGACCTGAGCCAAAATCAAGAGTCAGAGGCTCAACCCACTGAACCACCCAGAAGCCCCTAGGTCTGTGATTCTTAAAAAGAAAAGAAAAGAAAAGAAAAGAAAAGAAAAGAAAAGAAAAGAAAAGAAAGAAAGAAAGAAAGAAAGAAAGAAAGAAAGAAAGAAAGAAAAAAGTATGTTGGAATTAAGGAAGTCATGGGTCAGGCCGGGGCATGAATATTTTTTTTTTTATCTTTTCTTCTCTGTCTGACCTTAAAATATAGGCATTCTTCTGAATTCTTAACTGGGCCTTCTTTTCTTCTCACTGTACCAGTATTATACTTCCAAAAGTTTTGCATTGTGAGGAAGCACACATCAATGTGTGAAGTGGCAATATAAAATAAATATGAAGTGATACAGCTTATGGCAAACTAGAGAGTTCATTCAAATTCGGTTTCAAACAATCACATTCAGGTTTACAAAAGACATTCTTTGTTCATACAAAACAAGAGTGATGATGACATTTGGCCCAGAGCTCAAGAGTTGTGACTTTATATTCTCTTTAGACATTACATTCTCCCCCCATTTTTTGACTGACACATATATTTTCTAATTCTAATATAGTGATAATTATTCAACACATGGTTATTGGTACCTACTATGTATTAAGTTCTATACAAGACACTGAACATAAGACAGGTCAAGATTGATACAGTCCCTGCACTTTTTGAGCCAGAAACTGAGCAGTGATAAACAATAAATAAGTAAATGATTGCATGTGAATGATGCTTTGGGGTTGAGGCTGAAAACTAACATTCTAGTCATAGACATTCATGTGGAGGAATTATGTGTGTAGTTAAAAAGCTTGGGTCTTCTGAAAACTATGTGGAAGATTGAGATTTTTTTTGAAAAATGTGAATGAGGTGGAGAGTGGAATGAAAATAATGTGGAGTGTCAGGGGTCATATTTTTCAAGGTGCAATAGAAAGCCATTGAATATATAACCACCACCCCATGCTCTGTGGGAGCTCCTTTTGCCTACTGATAATAGCTTGTGTCTCAAGTTATAACACAGCCTTATTTTCAGATATTGACAACATGAGATTTTAAAAAACGTCATTCTTATACCTAGTTGATTCCTCTTTTCCAGGAGAACTTAATGCTGTTTGAGGTAATTTGAAGTCCTGAAGTCAAAAGCAGTATGATATACAGAACTCTAAGTTGACTGCTTAAGATTCCCAGTCCCTGAATATTCACTGAAACATTAATTTAGATCCTGCTATGAAGGGATTTTGCAGATGTAATTTAAGTCCCAACTCAGTAGACTTTAGTACAGGGAGATGTATTGTGGGTCTGATTATCTGCGTGGATCTGATTTAGTTGCTAAACTTTTATTTTTATTAAAAAAATTTTTTTTAAATGTAACATTGTAAAGTTAGGTAACATATAGTGTATACAGTGTGCCCATGGCTTCGGGAGTAGATTCCCGTGATTCATTGCTTACGTACAACATCCAATGCTCATTTCAACAAGTGCTCTCCTCAATGCCCATCACCCATTTTCCCCTCTCCTCCGCTCTCCGCCTCAATCATTAATTTGTTCCCTGTATTTAAGAGTCTCTTATGGTTTACCTCCCTCTCTGAAACTATTTTTTACCCTTCCCTTCCCCCATGGTCTTCTGTTAAGTTTCCCAAATTCTTTTTAAAAACAGAGGTTTCAATTTCCTTCATAAGCTTTCTATAGTTTTCAGCATACAGATCTTTCACATCTTTGGTTAGGTTTATTCCTAGGTATTTTATGATTCTTTGTGCAATTGTGAATAGGATCCGTTTCTTTATTTGTCCTTCTGTTGCTTCATTATTAGTGTATAAGAATGCAACTGATTTTGTACATTGATTTTGTATCCTGCGACTTTGCTGAATTCATGTATCAGTTCTAGCAGACTTTTGGTGGAGTCTATCATGTTTTCCATGTATAATATCATGTCATCTGCAAAAAGTGAAAGCTTGACTTCATCTTTGCCAATTTTGATGCCTTTGATTTCCTTTTGTTGTCTAATTGCTGATGCTAGAACTTCCAGCACTATGTTAAACAACAGCAGTGAGAGTGGACATCCCTGTCATGTTCCTGATCTCAGGGGGAAAGCTCTCAGTTTTTTCCCATTAATGATGATATTAGCTGTGGTATTTTCATAAATGGCTTTTATGATGCTTAGGTATGTTCCTTCTATCCCGACTTTCTTGAGGGTTTTTATTAAGAAAGGATGCTGATTTTTGTCAAATCCTTTTTCTGCATTGATTGACAGGATCATATGGTTCTTTTCTTTTCTTTTATTGATGTGATGTATCACAATGATTGATTTGCGCATGTTGAGCCAGCAGCCCAGGAGTGAATCCCACTTGATCATGGTGAGTAATTCTTTTTATATGCTGTTGAATTTGATTTGCTAGTATCTTACTGAGAACTTTTGCAATTTGTATGGAACCACAAAAGACCCCGAATAGCCAAAGTAATATTGAAGAAGAAGACCAAAGCGGGAGACATCACAATCCCAGCCTTTAGCCTCTATTACAAAGCTGTAATGATCAAGACAGCATGGCATTGGCACAAAAACAGACACATAGACCAACGGGATAGAATAGAGACTCCAGAATTGGACCTACAAAAGTATGGCCAACTAATCTTTGACAAAGCAGGAAAGAATATCCAGTGGAAAAAAGACAGTCTCTTTAACAAATGGTGCTGGGAGAACTGGACAGCAACATGCAGAAGGTTGAAACTAGACCACTTTCTCACACCATTCACAAAAATAAACTCAAAATGGATAAAGGACCTGAATGTGAGACAGGAAACCATCAAAACCCTAAAGAGGAAAGCAGGAAAAATCCTCTCTGACCTCAGCTGCAGCAATTTCTTACTTGACACATCTCCAAAGGCAAGGGAATTAAAAGCAAAAATGATCTATTGGGACCTCATGAAGATAAAAAGCTTCTGCACAGCAAAGGAAACAACCAACAAAACTAAAAGGCAACCAACGGAATGGGAAAAGATATTTGCAAATGACATATCGGACAAAGGGCTAGTATCCAAAATCTATAAAGAACTCACCAAACTCCACACCTGAAAAAAAATAATCCAGTAAAGAAATGGGAAGAAAACATGAATAGACAATTCTGTAAAGAAGACATCCAGATGGCCATCAGGCACATGAAAAGATGATCAGTGTCACTCCTCATTAGGGAAATACAAATCAACACCACACTGAGATACCACCTCACGCCAGAGTGGCCAAAATGAACAAATCAGGAGACTCTAGATGCTGGAGAGGATGTGGAGAAATGGGAAAAACCCCTTGCACTGTTGGTGGGAAGGCAAACTGGTGCAGCCGCTCTGGAAAACAGGGTGGAGGTTCCTCAAAGAATTAAAAATAGATCTACCCTATGACTCAGCAATAGCACTGCTAGGAATTTACCCAAGGGATACAGGAGCACTGATGCATAGGGGCACTTGTACCCCAATGTTTATAGCAGCACTTTCAACAATAGCCAAATTATGGAAAGAGCCTAAATGTCCATCAACTGATGAATGGATAAAGGAATTGTGGTTTATATACATAATGGAATACTATGTGGCAATGAGAAAGAATGAAATATGGCCCTTTGTAGCAACGTGGATGGAACTGGAGAGTGTTATGCTAAGTGAAATAAGTCATACAGAGAAAGACAGATACCATGTTTTCACTCTTATGTGGATCCTGAGAAATTTAACAGAAACCCATGGAGGAGGGGAAGGAAAAAAAAAAGAGGTTAGAGTGGGAGAGAGCCAAAGCATAAGAGACTCTTAAAAACTGAGAATAAACTGAGGGTTGATGGGGGTGGAAGGGAGGGGAGGGTGGGTGATGGGTATTGAGGAGGGCACCTTTTGGGATGAGCACTGGGTGTTGTATGGAAACCAATTTGACAATAAATTTCATATTAAAAAATTAAAAAATAAAAACAGAGTTTTCTTTTGCCGTTTACATAAGAGAAATCAGTGGTTTGAAGTTGGGGGATGGGCACCCAGTATGCCATCAGTGGCTTGAAGATAAAAGGAAGCATATGCAAAAGAACTTCAGGAGTGGTCTTTAGGAGTTAGGAGCAACCCACCAGTTAACACCTAGCAGGGAAACAGGGCCTCAGATTTATAACCACAAAGGAATGAATTCTTACATCAACAATGAGCCTAGCAAGAGTTTTTCACCAGAGCCTCCAGATAAGTACTCAGTTCTGTTGATATCCTCATTTCACCCTGGGGTACCTTACCCAGAGAATAAAACCATTCCATGTCAGACTTTTGGCCCACAGTACTATAAGCTAATAAATAGGTGTTGCTTTAAGCCATTACACTTGTGGTAATTTGTTACAGGGCAATAGAAAACAAGGAGCTTGGTCTTCTGTCAGTTTGGTCTTTCTATCCTCCTCCTCTGAGTAAGCTGCTTCTGGTTCCTCTAGGTATTAGGCAGGGGATAAAGATAGGTAAGGGAGTTGAGAGGAAAGATGAGGTGTTTTTTAAATGACCTAAGTCCAGCTGTCTTTCCAGGCTCATGTGAAAACAAATCATTCTTTTTCTGCCAAATGGTTATTACAGCTTGAAAGGTGAAATTCCTTTCTTCTGACTTCTCTAGATGAGAAGCAGACATCATTCTCTGTGATTATGAAAGCTACAAACTCCTGAGGACACATGCCAACTTTTCCCAAGAACTTTCTCATTGTTCTATATGCCCAATGTCCTAGTGGAAATAAGAAAGTGAAGGCTACCTTTAATTATCAGAGGCACTTCTAATTTGTATGAGTGATTCTTTTGGGTCCCCCTCATATTACCAGGGAATGGAGCATTACCCATTTCAGAAGGGAAGAGAAAATCAGGACTTACCTACTTTCCTATGAATTCCAGTTAACCTCTAGGTTTCTCTTACACAGACTGGAATTAGGTGATGAATAGGGATATTGGAAAGAACTGCTTAATATTTTGCAGAGATATTTTCAGGTGGTCTCTCTATAGATTGTTGGGATAGTTGCCACCGATTGTTCTTAGATTCAGAAATTCTATTGTGAGTTAAGAGGAAATTTATCATTTAAAATCCTATACAAATTATTTTTACTGAAAGAGTAATATGATCTGATTTATGTTTTTTAAAGATCACTCTACTTGGTGGATAATAGATTGCAAGAAGATGTGATTGAAACTGCAACACTAGTTAGGTGACCTTGAGGGTAATCTAGGCCTTGCTATTTAATGGATGATCCATAGAATAGCAGGATCAATTTACCTGAGACTTTGTAAGAAATGATGAATCTCAGGCCCTACATAAACCTACGCAGAATATATATTTTAACAAGATCTCCTGGTAATTTGCACACTCATTAGAATTTGTGAAAAACTTGTATAGGTGAGATATGATATTTGCTTCAGCTAGGATGATAGGCATAGGAATGAGGAGGAAGGAATAGATACAAAATATATTTTTCAGACAGAATTTTCTAATAATTTGATATGAGAAGTAAGGGAGAGAAAGAAATCTCAAGCTTCAATTTTTAGCTTGAGAAACATGATGGTGGCTCATGACATTTGAGAGAAGAATATGTCTAGTGGAAAGGAAAGATGAGAGTTCCCATTTGGTTAAAGTTAAAACTATTAAGAAAATATCTTAATTGTTATACCCCAACTCATGTCTCCCTCCTATTGTTATTAACCTTTTTATCTTTCTGCTGCATTCTAGCTCCCTAGTTGAGAAAGTATGATTAGTCTGGTTGATAACAATGCTGAGTAGACCATTCCTGCGATTTTCCTATTAAAAAAGTATATGTAAAGTAATTTTTCCCAAATGTGTGATTTTATTTATTTTTCCATCATTTTCCAATTCTATCCTGATAGTCATGATTTAGTTAATGATAACTCTTTTCTCCATTGCCTCTTCTATCTTCCGTGAGATAAAATTATTTTCCAAATAAGACAAGACTGTTTCAGATCCTCATTTTTAAGAGTGTTAAAATTTTAAAAGGAAAACAACCAACTGATTGTTCAGAAAAAGAAAAGAAAACAAATCAAATACAAAAGAAATCACTTCAGTGTCTAACATAATTTTCATTTTCTTTTTGTACAGCTTTCAAAATCAATGGCAACAATACAAAATCAGCCCTATTTCTGAAAGAGTTAGTGGGCAATTTGTGAATACCCATTGGTAGATGTGGGTAATCATCTCTAATTAGAATATATTAGACTGTACATCTTTTTAATTGCTATGTGTTTTCTGGCTTCCTGGTCAACAGAGAAGAAATACTGATCTAACACCTAAAGAACACAATACATCACCATTGCCAGGCTACATCATTGGGAATAAATCCCGAGGCAGAGCATCATAAGGATTTTGTGATTTCTACGGTAGCTAAAGTAAAATTAAAAAGGGATTCTCTGAGGTGGGCTATAAGAAGTCTGCAAAATGCTATCAAATACCCTTTTCAATGTGCATTATTTTATTAATAATACTGTGTACTTAATGAGGTTTCCTCTATGGGGGTTTCTTTTTTATTTTAAGGTGCATTAAGAATAAAGATGGAAAAAATGGTTCAAACAACATGGTCATAGTCATTTTTTTTAATTTAAAAACAATCAAAAAGTAAAAATACATCTTTTAAACCTAGTGCTAAATACTGCAATATATAACATTTATAAGGGCACTATTTACATTCTAATTTGAAAATGGAGGAAACAAAGGTACAGAGGGGCTAAATAACTTGCTCAAGGTCATCGTACTAGTAAGTAGCAGAGCTGGAATTTAAACCCAGGCAGTCTGTTTCCTGAACTATATTCTTAACCTTATGCTAAAACCGCCTCAGCTGGATAATGTAAGAAACAAACATATGCGTCATGTACACAAAGCAGATATAGGATCATTTCACTGTTGTCACACAAATTTGTTCTCTCTTTTTGAAGTGTTCAGAGTGATTTGCATGTCACATTAGATAAATTTCCATGATTATATGTCTATCAATCTCTCTTCTCAGCAAGAAACATGTAAACACATACAGTTTGCATGCTTTAAAATTAGATAAATGAGTATCTTTGATCATGATTTAATGATTGCAAATAATACTTATATAGCCATTTCCTTGGAGTTTTATTTCTTGATTAGATGCAATAAAAATCTTTGCAAATATTTTTGCTGAATAATTTCTGCTATGATAATTTAGTGGGGCTGGGATAGCAGTGAGAAGATATAGTAACCTCTAATAGAGTTTAATATTAATATATATTTTTTAATTGACATTATGTTTACTAGGACTTCCAAGGCATAAAGTACAGGCTAGCTTAGGGTCATATATATGATAGATATTAAACAAATCTACTTCCCAAAATATCCACTAAATTTGAGGTAATGGTTTCATCCTTCAAAACCCTTCTAAGTATACAGTGCTTCTCAATGGGGTCCCATCATTTGGTGGGAAAATTTTTCATTTTGCATGGCTCTGACATGTAATGTAGGACATTTAGCATGTATATACCCTGGTAATTGCAAGCCAGTAATAACTAAAACTGCCCCCCCCCCATTTTGCAAATGTCCCCAATTGAAAACAACCGAAGGAATTAGGGTAAAACAAGGGAAAATCATTTCTACAACTTACCTATCCAGTCTCTTCTCCTTCCCCATACACATCAGACCAAATTTAGCACTCGATCAGTGGCACTTAAAAAAATGGGGAAAGAGGCCTATAAGGTATACAAGGGGGGAAAAAAAAAAGCAGAGAAGCAAGTGATAAGATCTCCTCTCAAGAAAGGCACTCTTAAAAAAAAAAAATAAAGGCACTCGTAATTCAGACGTGACGGATCTCCCTCAGGATGGATGCAGCTGGATAGAGACAGCATATTAATGGCCACGTTTGGACTGTGACTTGATTGTTGTAGCAACGTTTTTTTCCCCAGTAGTTTGTTCTTATAAGTGAATAGGGTGTGTGGTCAGGAGCATCATCCAAATAAGTGAGCTGTACAAAGTGACAATCCCAATCTTTGTCAAGACTTCAGGCTTCTCATAGTCCTCTTTGCCTGTGTCCTTGCATCACATTGCTTTTGTACATCACAGCTAGCTCGACTGGTCACATGCTACTTTTTTCTAGGTTTTGGGAACTTAATTCTTATTAACTGATTTCTTCATCATAATCAGAGCATAGTGAGTAGCACTTTGAGATATAAATATTTTCCTTTGTATCCTGAGAAGTATAAAATTATCTCTAATTCAATGTCTATTTCAAACTAAAACATTCAAATACAGTCTATAGCTCAATTTAAACTAAACTTAAGCATATTCAGTGTGACTTTCAATTTAACTTTCCTGACATGAAATCATCATGTACAGAACACTTAATGTGATGATTATCTACATAGGTTATATTAATCATGGGCCAATATGTCAAATTTTCTTTTGTTACCTTGAACTTTGATTGGAATTTATTTAACTTTTCATAGATAATAAGCTCACAGTAATCAGGAACTGTGCTTTATTCTTCCTTGTGATACCTACAGCCCCTGGAACAAGGCTAGGAGGTAGAATGTTCAATTTATATAAATATAAATATAAATATAAAAATAAATATATGTAATTTGAAATATTTGTATTTCCCTTTGGTTTTCAGACATGATATGCAAGAATTATCTACTGTAAAATATCTTCACTCTTTTGCACTCATCTACAGCCAATTATTAAGACATTTATGCTCTGTGTCAATAAGATGTACAGTACTATGATTCACCAGCCAACTTCATTACTAGCTTTGGCATTGTCAGATTTTTTAACAAACTGCTAACAGATGAAATAATAAGAGTATTAGAAATACATTGCCTGTAGGAGCTGTTGTTATTGAGAGCAAAAGGGAATGGAGTTTATGCTTTTCTCAGAAATATTAATAATTAAAGTTTCCCTTAAATTAGAGTCACCTTGTAGCTGAAGCCACATCTTAAAAAAAAAAGTTTTCTCCATGGATTTTATTTTAAGCTATATTGTTCAACTTAGTCATAAGTCCTATGCCAATTCAAGATGTTTAGAATGTATTCATTGTGATGAGTTGACACATGGTCATTTTTCAATTACAGTAATTTAGCCAAACTACTGACAATGTCAATAAAACTTTTTTGTCATGTATAAAGCACAACTATATCTGAAACTGTTTTTGGAAACTGCTTACTTAAAAAACCAGTATCATTAAAATGCATAAAGGGGCATTTTTTGGTAATATTGTCTAATTATTTTAATTTTTAAAGAATGAAAATGATATCCTGAATATTGAATAAATAAACATAAATTTATATACTGGCTGTTAGGGTTTGCCTTAAACAAGATTATGAACATACTAGAAGGGCCAAAAGGCACCAGTTGCTGTAATGAAAACATTTGCATTGGTTCTCCAGTATTTGTACTAATACTTTCCCTGCTTGGGATGGTCTCTGGTTCAAGTGTCACATTTTCATCAAATTTGCCATGTCACTATCAAAGATACCATATCTGTGTCATATCCACTGAGTCTCTTTTAAGAAACTAGCTAATATAATAAACATTAGCTAATGGTTCCACTATGTAAATCCATTGCTTCATTCCATGAAACATATTTACTCATTGAGAGAAGCTTAGTGGGAACCTAACCATTTGCTCTCCTTTCCTGGTAGATTTCAAAAACAACTATGTGACTGGCATACTCAATTTCCCTTCTAGAGGAGAATGATCAGACACAGGGTCCTTTCCACAGGTGGTCAGGTTTTTGTCACCTGATGGGGCTACCATGATACAACTATCGGACTAGACATTTGCATCCTGGCAAAGACAACCTTTCCTAAACTGGCTTGGAATAAGAATGCTGCTTAATAGTGTTGCCTCTAGAGAGTGACCAACTGATACAGTTAGATCATATCTCTTGGGGACATTGAATATGAAGCAGAAAGAAAGAGGGAATCCTAGAAAGAGACAATAGAAGGAAAGAGGAGCCATAGAGGAAGAAACGAAGAAAGGCGGGAGAGTGAATTACTATTGCCAAGTCCCTAGAATAGGGTTATTAGATGTTCTCTGTTGAAGGAAAGACAAGCTGGCTAGGTCCCTAAAGCTGATAATTGGTGCTCCAGTACTACTGCCACATCCTGAATGGCACAGTATACTGATCAAATTTTCATGCTGTGACACTTACTTGGGTTCTCTTCTTTCCATGTAGCTTTATAATAAAACCTCTTTACATGAGCTGACCTCTGCATCACTATTCCATCGTATTCTGTAAATTCTCAGCTAACAAAATTCCTCCAATTGCTTTTTTCACCATTCCATAGGATTTATAGTATTATCCCTCAAATATATGTAATTTTATACCAGAGCTCATGGGAATCTAGATAGATAATAACTCTGGTTGCCTCTACTCATTTCATCTTTAATTTGTAGTTCCAAAGTCCTGGTTCTTTGGACTGAAACTTATATTTGTTTGTTTAACTTAATGTTAATTATCCTAGTGCACACTTATGGAAATATTGCTTCTGTTAAATACTGACTGCTCTTATCTTTGTTCTTGTTTCTGACTCTCCATTTGTATGAATAAAAGTTAGCAAATTCTTGAGGAATATAGAATGTGAGTTTTACTTTCTTCAAAAGCAGAAATTGTTGCCAATATCCCCTTGGCACTCACCTAAAATGAGTACTATACTGTCTGAGGGCCTTCTCTGAGCTGAGGAGTATGCTTGGCCCCTCACATGGAGTATGTGGAAGTATAGGAAACAGAACATAACCATGAGCAGGTCTCAACCAATGATGAATGAGAATTGGTAAATAGGTACACCATCTTCCTGGCTTCTCAGGTAGAATAATGCTTTATGTGTGTGTATACATATATAAATATTATATATATATATATATATATATATATATTAGTTTAGTATATGTATACACATTACATATATATACACATATAAATATTATATATATAATATATATTATATAATTATATATACACATATATACACATATAAATATATATAATATATATTGTATAATTATATATTATATATTATATATGTATATTAGTTTAGTGTATATATACACATCAGTATATATCAGTCTCCCAGATGTTCCTGATGAGATTGAGTCCCAGTTGCTGAAAATTATATCTTGTTTATTAACACCCTATATTGACTTTCTTATCTTTCTTGTCTTCTTTCCTCATTACCCTACTGTTATTGTCTAATATTGCCTCAAGGTCTGTTTCTGGGGAACCCAACTTATGTGACTTTATTCCGTTTCAATGTCATTTTATAGTTGAAGCTTAGGCAAAGCTTCCATATACAAAATTCATGCTCTTTCCTTATATTAAGGGTAATAATTACATCTCCTTCAAATAGTCTAAAATTAAGAGATATCATTGGCAACTTATAGAATCTCTCTCACATATAAGCAAACACCTTTCAATACTAGTTTCATTAAAGTATAAATACGTGCAAACATACATCTTAATGTTTGGTTTTCTGTTCTTTCTTTTTTTTTTTTTTTAAATTTTTTTTTTCAACGTTTATTTATTTTTGGGACAGAGAGAGACAGAGCATGAACGGGAGAGGGGCAGAGAGAGAGGGAGACACAGAATCGGAAACAGTCTCCAGGCTCTGAGCCATCAGCCCAGAGCCTGACGCGGGGCTCGAACTCCCGGACCGCGAGATCGTGACCTGGCTGAAATCGGACGCTTAACCGACTGCGCCACCCAGGCGCCCCTCTGTTCTTTCTTAAAGTTAAAGTAGATCATATAATTCCTAATTGAGGTTATCATCTAGAGAAGGGACATTCTAGCAGGATAAATGACAACTATGCTCACTTCAATTTTCTCAGTAACCCTAAAGAAATATGTATAGTTCCAAAGTTCTAGAACTTGTTATTGAGGAAGTGGAAAATAATATATTTCTTTGTCTTGTATAAATATATATGTACAAAGAACTTATGAATCTGGACTAGGTTAGAATAGTTTATAATGATGATCTGAAAACCATGTTGTGGTACATGATAAATTAGTGAAAATTATTTATAATATTTTAACAACTTTATTGAGAAATAAATATAATAAGTTGCACTTACTGAAAATTGTTTAATTTGATAAGTTTTGATGTCCACAAGTAAGAAAATGAACATATATATCACTACCAAATTTCTTTTTTTTTTTTTTTTTTAACGTTTATTATTTTGGGGACAGAGAGAGACAGAGCATGAACGGGGGAGGGGCAGAGAGAGAGGGAGACACAGAATCGGAGCCATCAGCCCAGAGCCTGACGCGGGGCTCGAACTCACGGAGCGCGAGATTGTGACCTGGCTGAAGTCGGACGCTTAACCGACTGCGCCACCCAGGCGCCCCACTACCAAATTTCTTTATACTCATGTGTCTCCTCCTGTCTTTAGGAAAACACTCAACTGCTTTCTGACAACCTAGATTACTAACAATTTTCCAGAATTTTGTATAAGTAAAATTGTACTCTATGTCAGGCTTCTCTTACTTAACACAAATATATTGGGATTAATCCATCTTGTAGCATGTATTGATAGTTTATTACTTTTTATTGCTGAGTAGTATTACATCGTATGGATATAGCACATTTTGATTATTACACATTCACTTGTTAACATGGTGGCTGTTACCAATCCTTTTGGCTGTTATAAATAAGCTGCTCTGATCGGTCGTATACAAGTGCTTTGTATGAACATATGCTCTTTTTTAATCTTGGGTAAAATCTAGGAAAGGAATGGCTAGATGCTATATTAGTTACTAGTCTTTCAGATACATTATTTACAACTCTTTTCCAAAGTGATTGTACCATTTTATAATCTCAATATCAATTTATGAGAATTCCAGGTCTCTTTTTAGTTCCTTTCCTTTGTATGTACATATTTTTTACTTTAAGTTTTTATTCTTATACCTGTTAGTTAACATACTGCGCTATATTAGTTTGGTGTACAATATAGCAATTTAACAGTTCCATACATCACCCTGAGCTCATCACAAATGAATTCCTCTTTAATCCTCATCAGCCATTTAACCCATACCCCCACCCCCTCCCTTCTGGTAGCTATCAATTTGTTCTCTATAGTTAAGAATCTATTTCTTGCTTTCTCTCTCTGTCTCTCTTGCTCTCTCATTTCCCCCCTGCGTTTCCTTGTTTTGTTCTTATATGAGTGAAATCATACAGTATTTGTCCTTATTTGTCTAACTTATTTTGCTTAGTATTATACTCTCTAGCTCCATCCATGTGATCACAAATGGCAAGATTTCATTCCTTTTATGGCTGAATGATATTGCATTGTATGTATACATATACATATATATGTATGTATATACATATGTATGTACATGTATATACCTGTGTGTATACATATATATATATATATATATATATATATGCCACATCTTCTTTATCCATGTATCAATGAATGGAAACTTGGGCTGCTTCCATATATTGGCTATTGTAGATAATGCTGCTATAAATATGGGATGCATGTATCCCTCCAAATTAGTATTTTTGTATTCTTTGGGCAAATACCCAGCACTGTGATCACTGAATCATAAGGTAGTTCTATTTCTAACTTTTTGAGAAACCTCCATACTGTTTTCCAGAGTGGTTGCACCAGTTTGTATTCCCACCCATGGTGCACAACATTCTTTTTTCTCCACATCTTTGTCAGCATTTGTTGTTTCTTGTGTTGCTTATTGTAGCCATTCCTACAAGTGTGAGGGGATATTTCATTGCATTTTTGATTTGCATTTCCTTGATGATAAATGATGGTGAGTGCCTTTTCATGTATCTATTGGCCACATGTATATCTTCTTTGGAGAAATGTCTGATCATGTCTTCTGTCCATTTTTTAATTGGATTATTTGTGTTTTGGATATTGAGTTTCATAAGTTCTTTACATATTTGGATACTAGCCCTTTTTCAGATATGTCATTTGCAAATATCTTCTCCCCGATAATTTCAATTCTTCTATAGCCTTATCAACATGCAGGAAGGTCAGCATTAATTATTTGTTATTTATATTTTACCAATTTTCACAGGTGTGGACTGTTGTCTCACTATCGTTAAAATTTTCATTTAACGAATAACTAATGATGCTGCCCATCCTTCCTGAGGCCAATTTCTGTCTATATATAATTTATCTATATATTATGTATGTAATTTATCTGTATGGGTTTTATTGTTTTGTTTTGAAGTGTTTGTTCAAATTTTTTACCCATTTTAAAAAATGGTTTGTTTTTTTCCAGATTGAGTTTTGAGGATTATATATATATATATATTATATATAAGATATATATATAATATATATAATATATACATATACATATATAGTATATACATATACAGTATATATATGTATATACATATATAGTATATATACATATATATAATTTATACACACATATATATATTCTACATGAAAGTCATTTATCAATATTTTATTTGCAAATATTTTCTCCCAGTCTGTGGCTTCTCTTTTCATTTTCCTACTATTTCCTTTAGAAGAACAGAAGTTTTTAATTTGGTGAAGCCAAAGAATTTTTTTCTTTTACAAATTATACATCTTTGTTGCCATATTTTAAAATTCTTGGCTAATTCAACACCACTAATTACTCCTACATTTATTCTATAATTTTGTTTTTAATTTTAGAATAGGGCTATGATCTATTTTAGATAGTTGTGTATGGTGTAATGTGTGCAACTTGTTTATTTTATTTTGCATATCCAGTTGTTTCAATACCATTTGTTGAAAAGACAATCATTTCCTCATTGAGTTGTCTGTGTACCTTTGTCAAAAATCAGTTGTCTATATATGATACATCTATGCCTGAACTATATAATTCTCCCGATGTAATTGTGATATTATTAATGACAACACCACACAGTCTTGATTACAATATCTTTATAAAGAAGCTTGAAATGGGTTGTCTTTGTTTTGCCTTACAAATTCATTATTTGTATTTCTGTATTATTTTCAGAAACAGTTTTTAATTTCTAAAAAAGAAAGCCTACTAGATTTTAGGTTGGAATAGCTTTAATTTTATACATCAATTTGTAAATAATTTTCATCTTAGTGATATTGGATCTTCTAACCTACAACCAAGGTATGTCTCTCCATTCATTAGGTAATCCCTAAATTTTCTCAGCAATATCTTGTAGTTTTTACTGTACAGATCTATCACATTATGTCAGGTTTATCTGTAGTTATTTCATATTTCTGGTACTATTTTAAATGGCTTTGTTTTTAAATTTAATTTTTGATTTGTTTTCTGATGGTGCTAGTAATAAGAGGTAATTAATTTTTTATATTGGTCTTCTATCTTGGGACTTTGTTAAACTCACTTAGTTGTAGTAGTTTACCAGATTTTCTATAGAAATGATCATGTCTGCAAATAAAAAAATTTCTCTTCGTTCATTCCAATCTGGACACCTATATTCATTTTTTTCTTCTTGCCTTATTGCATTGGCTTGGAGCTCCAATACAATATCGAATAAAAATGTTAAGAATGAACATTATTATCTTGTTACTGAGTTTAGATGTAATACGTTTAGTTATTCACCATTAAGTAAGATGTTACCTTGATGCACCTGGGTGGCTCAGTTGGCTAGGCATCCAACTTCAACTCAGGTCATGATCTCATGGTTCGTGAGTTTGAGCCCCATGTCCGGTTCTGTGCTGCGAGCTCAGAGTCTGGAGCCTGCTTTGGATTCTGTGTCTCCCTCTCTCTCTGCCCCTTCCCCACTCATGCTCTGTCTCTCTCTCTCTCTCTCTCTCTCAAGAATAAATAAACATAAAATTTTTTTTAAAAGATGTTACCTTTACGGTATCCATAGGTACTTTTTATCAAGTTGAAAAAGTTTCTAAGTAGTTTTTGTTTAATGTCTGATTGCTTTTGTTATCAGAATAATGCCAGCTTCATAAAAATAGTTGGAAAGTACTATTTCCTCTTCATTTTTTGATAAGAATTTATGTAGATTGGTATTATGGTATTATTTCTTCCTTAAATGTTTGGTGAGATTCACCAGTGGACTCATTTTGCTTTGACTTGTTTTTTTTGTTGTTGTTGTTGGAAGGGTTTTGACTACAAATTCCATTTATTCAATAAGTATAGAGATACTCAGGATATTTCCTTCTAAATGAGCTTTTGTCGTTTGAGGAAGAATTTGTCATTTCATCTAAATTGTCAGACTTTTTGGCATAGAGTTTTCATAATACATTCATATTGTTTCAATATCTGGAGAATGTCTAGTGAAGTCTCTTTTTTCATGACCAATTTGGCTAGCTGTTTATTAAATTAATGTAGGGTTTCATTGATTTTCTTGTTTGTTTCCTTTTCATCTATTTTACTTATTTCTGCTCTGCTTCTGCTCCATAAACTTTCATTTATAAGTTTCTTTATTTTGTTTACATTTGTGTATTTTTAATAGTTTTTGTGATTCTCCTTTAGGTTTTGAATAGATGGACTATAACTGTTATAATTCTTATAATGTTTGTTAACTCAAGCACATGTGTTAGCACTGGGTTGGCTTTTTCCTAATTTTTGCATGGTTGGTGATTATGAATGTTCCCTCTTGAATGTTGTATATTTTTGTATTTCTATAAATGTTTTTGAGCTTTCTTCTGGGACTCAGTTAAGTAACTTGAAAATTGTTTTGTCCTTTCAAATTTTTCTTCTAAGATTTATTACAAATGTCCAGAGCAGTGCTCAATATAAGGATAATTACTCCCCATTACTGAGCTGGCCCTCTTGTATATCTACTGAATGCCCCATGCATTGTGATGTTTTTTTCTCCAGCACTATGGAATAACACAGAACTCACAATATTTGTGTACCATCTCTTAAAGATCTCTAACCTTCATTTTCTGGTACTTGGTGTCTTAAATATAAATATTTCATATATTCTATCTGATATTGGTTTGTTTCAGTGAGTAAGTCTGGTCATTGCTACCCCATCTTGACCAGAAATGGAAATCTGTGGCATATTTTTTTTTAATGCTTATTTATTTTTTAAGAGAAAGAGAGTGTGTGATGGGAGCAGGGGGCAGAGATAGAGGGAGACAAAGTCACCCAAGCAGGCTCTGCACTAACATCACAGATGTGGTGCTCAAATTCACGAATCTTGAGACTGTGACCTGAGTTGAAGTTGGATGTTTAACTGACTGAGCCACCCAAGTTCCCCTTTGTCATAATGTTTTAAATGCTTGTTTACTCAGAAAATATTAAATACCGAATATTACATTAAGATCTTTAAACTTAAATGCAGGTGTTCTTTTAATATAATTTGTTCTTTTTTTTTTTTAATTTTTTTTTTCAACGTTTATTTATTTTTGGGACAGAGAGAGACAGAGCATGAACGGGGGAGGGGCAGAGAGAGAGGGAGACACAGAATCGGAAACAGGCTCCAGGCTCTGAGCCATCAGCCCAGAGCCCGACGCGGGGCTCGAACTCACGGACCGTGAGATCGTGACCTGGCTGAAGTCGGACGCTTAACCGACTGCGCCACCCAGGCGCCCCTAATATAATTTGTTCTTAAAAGTTTTAAATGAAGTTAAATTTTGCATGTAATTGTGATATTGTTATTTGTATAAGTCAGATGTCATTTGTGAAAGTTTCTTTAATAGTTGTTACTTTTCTCTTATTTCTAACTTTCTTTTTGGGTGAGAGTTTCAGTGGCATAACCCATGATTAAGGAAATATAGGAAATAAATTTTCTGGGACTGTGAAACATTTTTTACTGATACTATTATAATCTTATAATAGAAATAACATTATATTATATATGTATTAAAGCATTCATTGAATGACCACAAAAGAAAGGATGATAGAATCTCTCATTGAATCTCTCATTTAATAGTTTTGACAATTCATTTTCATTTAGCCCAAATCTTTATTAAACTTATGTTTGTAACAGTAAAGACTTTTTTTTTTCTCCCTGATTATTAGTTTTTAATACATGCAGAGAAATGTTACTAGCAAGGGCTTCCTTTTCAACTTTTTGTGCTGGAGGTATAATATGAATACTTTATTACTTGTCGACAGATTGGCTTGTAGACATGTTCCTGTGTTTCCTGTTTAAAACATTATGTCTCCCAGAAATATATTTGCTAGCTAGAGGCAGTTTGACATGTGCACATCTCTTGCTGCCTACAGTAATAAGCAACACCAAATGTAGACAGGTAAAATGTGACATCACAAGAGCAGAATATGAGGATGAGCATTCTAAGGCAAATATCACGTTCATTTCTCTCATTTCTAGTACAAATAATGTCAACAAGAAGCTCAATAATTTTGCTCAAATTGGAAAACACCAAGTGAATAAATGCTTTAAAAAATAGTTTTATTTGGGGAAACAATATTGCCTGTAACTGAAAAACTGAAGGTATGTGTCAGATTTTGACAGCATATTTTTCCAGTATACCTCTTCAAACATAAAATCTAATTATGTTCACCCTTTCCCATGCCATTTAATCCCTCTCCTTGATATATCCGTTTCCCCAAATGCTATAATGAAAACCAGAGTTCATGGCAAAACTCAAGCTTCTCTGAGCTCCCTTACCTCTCATTAGTTGAATCTAGCTTTGTCAAATTTTATTCCTTCAGCTCTCTTCTGTAGCTCAAGTGAAATTCAGACATCTATTGATATAAAAAATGTAAAGGAAATAGCAGTGTAATTTCTTCCCCAAGGAAATACAGTGCAGTTTAATAATGTATTGGGAACATGTGGCCAGGTCAGTCTGTTACTTATCCTTTTGGTTAGGCTATTTTATTTAGAAGTCAGCAGAAATAAAACAATAGCATTACATATAGAATAATTCAGTTACCATTTACTAGTTCTGTGTAAAAAGAAAAAAAACTGAAAAACATTATTTTGCCTTTTTCCCATTTGATTTGTATTTGCTTGAAATTTACTGATAGAGGTTAGAAATAAACTGGAAGATATTTTGAAATGTACTGAAGTCAGTTTCTATGTGGAATAATAGAATATAATTTCTAACGATTAAACTTCTTCAAAAATAGAATGAGCTGCCTCATGAGTCAGCAAAAAAAAACTGCCAAAAGAAATTTTTAAAGTGCTTGTTATGTATACTGAAGAAGGAAGGATCTTGGTATTTGGAAATCTCTGCCTTCTCCTAGAACTTTTTCTTCTGGAATCTATCATATTCCTTTATTAATATTATATGGGTATATTTCTTAATTTCTTTGCAAAGATGTAACTAGAGAGTTGGTTACATGTTTTATTCATTTTTTTTCATCACAAAGCCTTTCTCATACCAGAATCTTAATAAAAAATATATTTAATTTAATAGTAGTAATATTAGTGTATACATTTATCAGACAATATGTTGTACATTTAGCATTGATTATTTCATTGAATATTGATGAAAAGCCTATGAGGCAAGTACTATTTTCCCCCAATTTTAATCAAGGCAAATAAACATTAGGGATTTTAAATGAATGCATATATGAATGAATATATAAATCAATTAGAAAATAAACATGGATATATAAATGCATAAATGGGAAGTTGGACTAGATAACATATTAAGTATATTCTGTTTGTGAGCGTACGAACTATGTTCTCTGTCTATGAATATAAGAACTATATATTAAAGTTTAATAAAATGATTATGTATATTATTATCACCACCCCTTTAATTTCTCCTTTTGGGATTATTTGCATTGTTTCTCACAGGTGTCAAACATCAATAATTTTATATTTGTTGCTATGAAAACCAAGGATAATATAAAGTTCAGAGATAAAGCATGTAGAAATTAACATAACATTTCATATTCACATGTACCAACAGACTTTTTGGCTTACTCCCAATTAAGTTCCTTTCAGTAAACATTTAATGGGCCCCTGCAAGGTACTGAATAATACAATGAAATATCCTTATTACTTGGAGATGTAGGTCATAGTCTCATTGAAATGGTCTCTCTTGGAGTTATATGTGACATCAAATAGCCCTGCTGATTTTTTTTTTATTGGATTACTAGTTGCTTGGTATTATTAAACAACAAGAAAATGATTCCCTACTGAAGACCAGTATGATAACCCTTGGACATAATGGAAAATAATGTAACTTTATAGTAATGTTGATCTACCCCTAAGGTGGCTTTAGATATTTTTATGTTTCCTCTGTTATTAAGCATGTGATATTATAGTTTTATACTTGGAGGGTAAGTTATATATGATTTTTGAAGGCTGTATTTTTCATCTTCAAGTGTTTTTATTTCTTTTTTTCTATCTCAGGAAGAACTAGATTATTTAAAGGAAGAAAATATTTATAAACATCAATTATAATTCAGTGAAAGCATAAGGAAGAAATTGAAATTTGACAGAGAATGGACTTATAAAACAAACACCTTAATGTAATAGCAATCAGATCAATAAATGTTGGTTCTGACTGTCAAAATGGTTAGAATCTGAAATAAATCTACAAACTGAGTCCTCTGCCACTTTATTTATTTATTTATTTTTTTTTTATTTTTTTTTAATTTTTTTTTTCAACGTTTATTTATTTTTGGGACAGAGAGAGACAGAGCATGAACGGGGGAGGGGCAGAGAGAGAGGGAGACACAGAATCGGAAACAGGCTCCAGGCTCTGAGCCATCAGCCCAGAGCCCGACGCGGGGCTCGAACTCACGGACCGCGAGATCGTGACCTGGCTGAAGTCGGACGCTTAACCGACTGCGCCACCCAGGCGCCCCCAAACTGAGTCCTCTGCCACCTTATAACAAACATTTATTTCAACTCCTGGTAGTATTTTGGGAATACCATGGCTTTGTACTCCGAATTCACAATTCCGTCCTTTATTTGCTCTGTGAACTTGGTTTATTTCTTGAACTCATTGAGTCTCTGTTTTTGTTTTTATTTTTTTTAATCTCTAAATTGGAAAATATTTTACACCTAATGAGGCTGGCTTAAGAATCAGATGATGAACATAAAAGCTTAGCACAGTGCTAAATATGTAGCTAATTTTCATAAATAGTATAAGTTTATACTTTTATTTATCCATTATTCAAATCTTACAGCACTTTCCAATCCAAACTTCCATGAATATATATATTTTTAGTAAACCAATCCACAATGATAATGCTGTCTTCTTATCACTTCTGTAATTTAAAATCTGTGCCAAATGTGTTTAATTATTATTCTCAGTTTTCTTATGAATTATTTATAACTCTCATGTGCACTGAACTTTGGGTATAGAAAAGAGTGCGTAATTTTTGGACACAGAAATATTTGTCTAAGATTTATTGGATTTGTAATCTCTGATAAGTTATTTGACCTCAGTATACTCATCAGTGAGGTATGGTTATAATACTGCTCCATTGGGTTTTTATAATAATATTAAATGTGATAACATCAAATGTGGTAATATTAAATGTAGTAACATTAGTGAATCTTCAAGTAAACTGTCTCACCTAGCATAAGTACTCAATATTTGTTAATTTCTTCTCCTTCCCCTGCCTCACTCAACCAGCGTTGTGTTCCTTGGAGACAATGACCAGGTCTTATTTACCACGATAGCATTTAAAACAAATTGATTTGTCTTTATGCAGTGCTCAAAGTTAGCCTGTAACAGTCTAAGGCAATGTTTTTCAAACTTCAGTGTATGTGAATCATCTATGAATCTTAATAAGATGCAAAGCAGACTCAACAGGTCTAAAGAGGGGTCTGAGAGGATACATCTCTAACAAGATTCTGGGTGAAGCCAATGCTGGTATTCATAGACCACAATTTTATAATAAGCATTAAATTATGTTGGAGGAAGTCATTAAGAGGACATGACCACTGGTTCACCTGTAGATAGACATGGGCAGTTGAAGCCTCCTCACCTTCTCCCCTGCCCTTTGTCCATAGTTCCCACAGTAGGAGCCTATTTCAAGCTTGAGACAGTAAGGTGTTGAGATGATCTGGACTGAATATGTCACTGAACCTAATTAAGACCTTTATATAAACCTTTAAGATTCTGGCAGGTAGATGCAGAGATCTATTCATCTTGACTGTCCAAGACAAGCCTCATATGTAAGTTATATTGCTTATTAAACTGCCACCTACTAATCTGGAGGGATCTGACTCTATTTTACATAGTGTTTAGGAGGACAATTTGTAAACCAACAATTGGCGAGTTTACCAGGAGAGCAAAGAAATGGGCCTTGAGAAAGAGGCACCCAAGGGGGAAATCCTGAGTTGTCCATCAACCTCTCTGTGGGGGAGGGGTGGCCTATATGTTAGGTGCCTGTGGGCAGCAGTGTGAGTATGGGCATTTCACCAAATTCTGTGATCAGATGCACTTGTTTGAAGAACTGTGCATGGTTTATTTTGGCAGAGAAGAGAAATGGATGGCTACTGCTATGGACTGGCCTCTACTGTGGGCAGCAGAGCTGGATACTAATGTCCAGCTAAAGGCTGAAGCTCAAGCTATAAAGATGGAAGAAGAGCGGAGGTTAGAGAAGAATGTGTGGGTGTCCACTACTCTGCTAGCTTTGAAGCTGGCATACAAGATGAGAGAGAGCAAAACAACAAATGGAGACCTTAATGTACCATTTTACAAAGCTAGGAAGATGCAGGCTGCTGTGGATTAAGGTCTAAGTGCTGTGACAAAGACTGGAACTTCAGAGGTAGAACCTCTGGGAAAGCAAGGAAAATGATTGAAGAATGTTGTAGTGGCTGACAGTGAAACAGACAAAATGCCCTGTGCCATCTAACTCCTAAAACAAAGAAATTCAAAAGCAAGCAACAACCCTGGTCAGCCAGGCAGCCCCCAATTCAGGAAATGTCTTGATGAAAGAATCTACTCCCACTGAACTTACTGATACAGCTACCAAGTTCCAGAAAAAGGCCAGGGAAAATACCCAGGCATAGTTAGTATGGCTGGGGAAGGGAATGGTGTTTCTCTGCCTGGGCAGGAGGCAGAGAAAATAAGCAACACTCTGACTTCCAGTAGCATTATATGGCTTTCTGGGGGTTTAGATACTTACTCCCTTCCAGATCAGATTATTCTAGCCTGCAGGTCATATTGTTCCAATAAGGGGGAATCTCCTAGGGCATGTGTGACTCTGGAAATCTATAGAGGAGTTATAACAAATCCTTGGGGGTTGGCAATGAAAGAGACCACCTACACTCTTGTCTTTGAAGTTCTGATCATGCCACATTTACTACAGTAATGAAAGGCAAAATACTCTAGTTTGCCCCAGCATCTGATATGGGACATTAATATTCATGCTGTGTCCAGTCATGGAATAAGACATTTATGATTCTAATCTGTTAATGATCTGGGGGGAAATGACAAATGCCAGGTTTGTTTATGGGATGTGTGAAAAACTGAAGACAGAGAGGGCGCTCAAAACTTCCAAAGACTATCCCAATTGGCTGAAAAGACTGGTCAAAGTAACCTGGAAGCAATTGTGGTTTGACTTCACACGTTTGAGGTCAACTGGCAACCCAATACATTGGGCTGGCCTGTAGAAAGCCTTAAATCCTAAACAACAGTTTAGTCTTGCCCCACCTGTCCCTTACCATCCCTGATACCCCACCTATTTCAGCAGAGGCCTGAGGTTTTATGTAGGGTAGAAGTCTCCCACACCCTGGACATGGGATGCAGGCCAATATTGCCTCCAGGTGAGGGCCAGTGGAGTGGTCAGAGGCCTTATTTTGAGTTCACTATCTATTGGTCACTCAGATATAAACAAAAGGTGACAGTTCAGGTTGACATTGGAGCTAAATATACTCTAATACATGCTAACACTTAGAAGTTTTCTGTCCCCCTCTGTTCCATGGATGTTTACAGAGAGGACACAGTAAGAGTCAGACAGATCCCTGTGACACTGCAAGTTGGATGTTTTCACCCATGAGAATCTGAAGTATTTTTATATTTCCAATTCCAGAGAACATATTAGGCATCGATATCTTATAAGGCCAAACTCTGCAAAACTCTATGGGTCAATTTTGCCTTTAGGTTAGAGTAAGCAAACCCAGAGAGGAACTGCCCACTGGGAACTAGAAAGTCTACACTCCATAAAGAACAGTAACTGTCAAACAATATAAATTACCTGGTGAGCATAAGGACATAGGAAAAACTGTGCAAGAACTACACTGAGAGGGTATTGTATGTCCTGCCCATAGTGCTTCTAACAGCCTAGTATGGCCAGTAAAAAAGCCAGAACTACATGAACTACTGAGAATTGAACAAGGTAGTACTTCCCTAACTCATGTGCCTTTGCCTAACATTGCCACCATCTATCTTAGATACTTTAGCCATGTTTCTAGGAACATACCAGGTTGTTCTGGACTGAGAAAATGTTTTTGTCAGTATATCCCTGGCTCCTGAGTCGCACAATCATGTGATCTTTTGGGAGGGATAACAATGGACCTTTCAAGTGTTTCTCCAAGGCTACCTGCACAGACAAACAGTATGTCATGGGATGGTTGCCTGAGATATGTCCCTGTTCTCCTTCCCTATATCAGTAAAATGGGACCATTATGCTGATGATATAATGTTAACATGTGAAGAGTTGCCTGTATTGCAGGACACTTGCAGACTCTACTGGATCACCTGCAAGGAAGAGGTTGGATAATGAAAATACAGAAAGTTCAAGGATAGGTACATCCATAACATTTTTTGGAGTCATAATTTGGGTAAGATGTTAGTCGTCCCAGAAGCTGTGATTGACAAGATTTAAGCATATCCAATTCCTAAGGATGTGAAAGAGATGCAAGTCTTTATAGAGACTTGGGTGTTTTGAAGGGCTTTTATTCCCCACGTGGCTCCATGGCCCTGTCCCTTATATTGCTTATTTAAAAAGGATACAAATGGGACTGCGGATAAGAGCAGCAAGCTGCCTTTGAGAGACAAAAATACTAGTGAAGCAGATTAAAGCTCTGGGTATATATATCCCAAGCAGGACAATTGTTTGAGTTAGATGTATCTATGATTTCAGAAGATAGGGACTGGGCACTGTGTCAGGAGAAAAGAGGGAGAGAGTGCCCCTAGGATTTCGGTCTCAGCTCTGGAAGGGGACAGAAACCCAATGTGCATAAAGCAACAGCCCCTAGCAGTGTACATTGTGTACATAGCTCTTTTCCAGGTAGAGCCTCCACAAAGGAAGAGCATGTCATGATAAGAAATTCCCTTCCTATCAAAGTGTGGGTTGAGAATATGTTTCATTGACCCACTTCTGCCATGGCTCAAATTCCCACTTGACTAAGTGGGATGCCTATTTGCAACAGAAGAGCACCTTGTCCAACAAGCCCATTGTCTCTAGAAATGCCAAAGCTTTGGGGCACCTGGGTGGCTCAGTGGTTGGGTGTCCATCTCCTGATTTAATCTCAAATCATGATCTCATGGTCGTGAGATCAAACCCCCTGTTGGACTCTGCACTGGGAAAGGAAGAAAGAAAGAAAGAAAGAAAGAAAGAAAGAAAGAAAGAAAGAAAG
>NW_024412388.1:60517077-60770908 GCF_014898765.1 Herpailurus yagouaroundi
AAGAAAGAAAGAAAGAAAGAAAGAAAGAAAGAAAGAAAGAAAGAAAGAAAGAAAAGAGAAATATAATGCTACTGGGCACTGTAGAGTATGAGATCCTCCAAATGCCCTACTTGTATTCCTGTGGTGGCCCCTATGGACTATAGAGAAGGAATGAGGGAATTTCCTACTGTTGCCTTGTGTACAGATGGGCCCCCTCTGGCACACTTCCCACATGGTCTGTAGCTACTACTCAGCCCAACATTGACACCATCTGTATACAAACAAATAAACCATGGCAGCCAGTGGGGTGAATTCAGAGTGATGTGGCTGGCAATTACTCATGAATGCTGACCGTTAACCCTTTGCCCTGACATTAGGGTTGTTTTAAAGGGATTAATTCTATGGCTTGGACAATGGGAAGCTGAGGGATGGTTGATCATGAATAAACCCTTGTGGAGTCAGGATGGCCAGTAAAAAAGTATGGACAGTAAAAAAGCCAGAACTGCATGAACTACTGAGAATTGAACACAGTAGTACTTCCCTAATGCATGTGCCTTTGCCTAACATTGCCACCAACTAAAACATACTAGTAAAGACATGGAAAGACATTTGGATTCACCTGCAAGACCCTGAGGCAGTCTTCATTGTCTTCCACATTCTACTTGTAAGGCAAGGCACCCTGGTAATCAGGAAATTGAGGCCCTAGCTTGAGTACAAGCTGACCTTTCAGTAGATATGGTAGGTTGGGTGCGTAGAAAGAGTGGTCATGGCAGCCCCTGCATGGGATGACATATTGCCAAGGATGCTGACTTGCCCTTAAAATATAGTGACTTGGTTAACACAGTAATAACATGGCCTCTGTGTTCTAAACAGAAACCAATCAACTGCCAAAAACGTCTGAAGCCATCCACCAGAGTTCTCAACTGATGAGGGAATGGAAAATAAATTATTTTGGCCTTTTCCCTCTGAGCGACAGTTCTAAGCATGTTTTGGTTTGTGTTGACGCTGCATCTGAACTGTGGAATATTTCCCCTATTGCATGGCAAACCAGGCTGCTTGCCATTATGGGATTAGACAAGTTGAGTACCATGTATGGATGCCCTTATCAAATAGTGATCAGGGGTCACCTTTCAAAGATTGTGATGCACAAGCCTAGACAAAAGAACATGACATGGAATGAAGGTTCTATCTCTCTTATAACCTGCAAGCAGCAGGACTGATAGAAAGGAAAAATGGAATATTAAAGCAGCAGAACAAATTACCATCAAGCAAAACCACCTTGGCACATGGACTAAAATATCCCACATTTGAGTAATCAATCAGTAGGAGCTGTTGCCCCATATGCCAGACTGAGGACCCTGACCCAGATACCCAGTGCTATAAAGGTACAGAAGCCACAGGAAACAGCCATCACCCTATCTCTCACCATAGATCAACATGTTCTGCTGAGAACACCAAGTCCTATTACCTGTGGGAAAGGCTTTATCTACTGGAATTGGCCAGAATGAGTGAGTTACTTTCTGCCCCTTGGTTGGGGGGAAACTAGTCAGTCTTCTCTTGGATCCATTTGTTCTGCAACAAGCCTGATATGTTGAAATGCACTATACCTACTAAAAGAGGGGAGAAAATAAAGGTCCTGTTCTGGCATATCCTGTCCCCAGTCCATCTCCTTATGCCTGACACTACTTTTTCCCCCACCTAACATGTATGGTATGTACATGGGGTCAAGTTCCTAAAGCTGTTAACCTCCCTCTCCTTAAGGTGAGGTGCAAATGTTCTGTTTTCCACTGGTATGATCATCCAGCCACCTTCTTTGTTCCTGCAATTGGCTTGGAGGACATTATAGTGCACATAGAAACTCTCACTAAATTCAACCAATAAGTCTTAAATGACAGCTGAAAAAGTCTGCCTTTACCAAACACTGAAATGTCTCTAAGGAAAAAAAAGTTGTCCTCCAAAATAAGATGGCCTTGGATATTAATACTGCCTTGCACGGAAGCACCTGCATCATTATCCAAACAGAATGTTATATGTTCACACTTGATGACTCTGCTAATGTATCATCTTTATTAAATCACATGAGCACAGACAAACACCTGAGTGAACTGACCCCCCCCCCCCCGGCCTAGGGGACTTAATAAATCAGTGGTTCAGATCATGAGATGCTTATTTTGGTAATCATTATCTTAATCTGTGTTTTCTCCTGCATGTGCCTATATCGTGGCAATGGTATCTACCTGCAATTCAGCCAGATGGCCACCAGATGAAACCCCTTGCTGACAGCTCCGGGTGCATTGTAGAAAAGGGAGCATATAAGATTGTAAGAGCTTAAGACCTCAAGATCGTTAATATTGTTAAGAAGAGCGGTGGAATGTTGGAGAAGATCATTGAGAAGCCATGACCTCCGATTGACCTGCTAGCTGGATCCGGGAAATTGGAGGCTCCTCCTCACACCTTGTCCTTGGATTGTCTGTTCTGTCACTGTTACCACAGTGGGTGCTGTTTTCAAAGGATGCAGGCTTGAGAGAAGAAGATGTTGAGACCATCTGGACTGAATATATATGTGACTTAACCCAGTCAAGACCTGGCTATAAAGTTTGAAGACTGTGGTATACAGGTGCAGAAATCTACTCCTTTTAAGCCTCCCAAGACAAGCCTCGCCTGTGAGTTCTATTGCTTGTGAACCTGCCACCTACCTAAATGGTGTGGTCTGCCTCTTTTTCTAATGTTTATTTATTTTGGAGAGAGAGAGAGAGCATAAGCAGGGGAGCCAGAGAGAGGGAGGCACAGACTCTGAAGCAAGCTCCAGGCTCTGAGCTGACAGCAGAGAGCCCAACTCGGAACTTCAACTCACAAACCAGGAGATCATGACTTGAGCTGAAGTCGGCTGCTTAACCAACCAAACCACCCAGGCACCTGTTTGCCTCTATTTTTTGTCTCTCCTTGCCCTCCCTGTAAGGATCCCACTTATAAACAAACTTATTAGGCCGGAAATCCGTTGTAGTGCTAAAAGCAATTCTAATGATAAATGAGTAGGAATAAAACCAAAATGGAGCAGTACTAAGAAATGCAAATAATTTTTCCATGTAATTATTTTGATATGTTTCCAAAGTTTCAAAGATTTTGTTGTACTTTTGTTATTCCAGAGACTGCAATGCCTTTTCACAACAGGGTCCATACTTCTCTATGTGATAGTACTTTCCTTGCCTAACTTTAGCTTTAAGTACCTGTTTTTCCCCTTTGGTATTTCTGCACCCTCTCCATACTTCTTAGGTTGGGATCTCTCCCTTGGTTTTTCTCTTATGATCTAGTCATTAGGAACCTATTCTAGCCTGGAGTCCCCAGAAGGCTCAGTTTGGTAACAGTCTATTTGCAAACACACTCACAGAAACAAAGAGGGAAAAAGAATGAACCAGTGGAAGAGGGAGAATGAATAAAGACTGTATTTCCAAGCTATCCACAGCTTTGCAACAAACAAAGCCGATCATTCAGTCTTGTGGGGAGTCTTCCCAGCGGCTGTATAAACTATTGTTTCTTTGAACATATCATCTCAAGAGAACAAGGAATTGTTGCTGTAGCTTCTCCAGCCAGATTTCAGAAATGAGGCGATTTCAAGAACCTGAAGTGGCATGAAATGAGTGAGTACAGTGCCCATTCTTAGGCGTCCGATATGGCTCAGGATTCTTCACCAGTATGCTGCTTGCTTTGATCTCTAAAATCACTCCTGCTCCACTCCCTAAAGTGTAAAATGTGACAATACACTTAATATTATCATTGGATTCTTTCTTAGATAATATATAGCAAAGTGCTTAGATGCATGAATTGTCAGGTTCTGATAGCAGAAATGATTTCTCATATGTTTTATGAGGTGGCATGAAAGTGACTTTCAATAAGTAGAATAATAGAAAATTTGAGAGTATTTCATAAATCAATAAAAAACATATAAAACCATATGGTAAATAGAAAAGACATTTACTTTAGTGTTTTTAAAGAATTGCAATCACAGGCATGACAGCAACACTCTCCTAGGAGATAATAACTATATTCTACTCATGCTGTTGATTACAGAGTTGGACTGATGGAATGTGGAAATGTATTTAATTAGATAATATGGTATTTAGTTAGATTATTATATTAGTTTTTGATAATGATAATTCTAATGTCTCCCATTAGTGATAACTATTGGTTACAAGCAAAGCATAAAATTGTTCTATGAAATTTTAAGTATATTTTATATAGCCATTCAATTTACTGACTAAGCAGGGCTTGGCATGGAGCACAAAACACAAATGTTGGGAAACAAAGCTTTCTCTTGTTCTCCATTTGGCAGTGGTATATATAGTGGTTACTTATTTATTTATTATTTATTAATATTATTTAGGAACAATCTTTTTTTTTTCCTATTAAATCAGTGCATACTTCCGAGCTGCTGTCTAGTCGCTCAAATATAAAATGGTGTTAACTTTTTTCTAAAGTTCCTTAAAGTTTAGTAGACAACATATGGAATAAAGGAGATGAATTGCTTCTCTATACTTATAGAATTATTTTGAGGAACATAGTCTTAATGATAATAATTACAACAGAAAATAAATAAATGATAAAGAGTGAAAAAAGAATTGATACACAAGTAAACTGACAATAATTATTCTCTATTCCTATTTCTGAATATCTGAATATTCCTATGTGCTGGTCCATGAAGTCAGTCACAGACTGTAATTCAGACAACAGTATTTAGGATATTTATTTTCTTTTATCCATTCTCTCATGATATTTTAAAGAATATATAATGTAGTACTAAAACAAGACCTTTCTTATTTTAATGGAAAAAATAATAAAGTTCCTCAACAGAAAAATCACAAAAGAACTATAGAAATTTACAAGTACTTGAGTAACAAATGAACAAAAATATTCAGTCACAAATGAATAGAAAGAAAATCCTATTTTTCTTATTGAAAGAATTTTTATAGTTGAGTGTAGGGAAATGAAAACTCCCAAATAGTGCTTATGGTAGTTGAAATTGTTTTAGCCATTTTAGAGGAAAATTCACAGTGCACATTTAAAAAATCTTAAAATTATCTCGCTTTTGATTCTACTAAAAAATTAATCATAAGCAATAGAACTTTAATTACTAGGATGTTAGTTCTCTTTAAAAAATAATAGCAAAAATTTAAAGATCACCTAAATTTTTAGTAACAACAAGAATTTAATAATTAGGGCTATTCCACATAATAAAATACTGTATTATTATAAAAATGATTGCTGGGGTGCCTGGGTGGCTCAGTCAGTTGAGCATTGAACTCTTGATTTTAGCTTAGGTCATGATCCCAGGGTTGTGGGACTATGCCTTGTGTTGGGCTCTGCACTGACAGTGTAGAGGCTGCTTGAGATTCTCTCTTTTCTTCTGTCCCTTGAGGCTCCCTTGCACCCTCCCTCTCTCTAAAATAAAAAAAATGATATAAAATGATTGTGAAGTAAAATATTAGGTAAAATAGAAATATATTTATGGTATGATTTTAGCAAAAAGAGATTAAAATTCTAAACATTTTCATTCTTGATTTCAAAAATGCCAGTGTCAATTAATTGGTTAATTTGTTAATTGAACAAATATATTTTTTAAAATTTCTAATGTTTATTTATATTTGAGAGAGAGAGAGAGAGAGAGAGACAGAGCACAAGCAGGGGAGGGGCAGAGAGAGGGGGAGACAGAATGCAAAGCAGGCTCCAGGCTCTCAGCATGGAGCCTGACTCAGGGCTCAAACTCAAACCATGAGATCATGACCTGAGCTGAAGTTGGTTGCTTAACCGACTGAGCAACCCAGGTGCCCCAAATATTAACCACCAATTATGAATGAGTTATCCATTTATGATGAAATTAATGTATTTTCTTTTTTCTTGCCAACACTTTCTAAATTCTCTATAATAAATACAGGTTTTGTATTGCTTTTGTATTAGAGAAAAAATATTTATGAACCAAAACAATACAATTAAAATGATTTTGGTTTATGTTTTTAATTATACTTGATTGACAGTGTATTAGCCGGTCTCAAAAATGGCTTCCCAGTGAGCCACACCTCCTGGTATCCAAGCCTATGTTTGTAGGTAATTCCTTACACTTGAATCTAGGTGTGTTCTATAATTTGCTCTTGATTTATAGAATGTTATGGAAGTGATGATGTGTGACTTCAGAGTCAAAATCATAAGAAGCTTGCAGCTTATACCTGAGCCTCTTGGAACGCCTGTTCTTGGGACTTTCTCTGAGGAGATGCTCTTTTTTTGGAATCCAGTTGCCATGTTGGGAGAAGCCCAAACCACATAGGCCAGAGAATGTCCAGGTGTAGATACACGGTTAATAGCCCTAGTTCATCTTTGAGCCAAATGCCAGCATCACCTGTCAGCCATGTGAGTAAACTGTGTTAAATGCTCAGCCCAGTTGAGCCTTCAAATAACATGTCTTGACAGAGCTGACATCTGGCTAAAACAGCATGCAAGACCTGAAGCAAGAACTACTCAGCTGAGAATAGTCAACCCACAAAATCATAAGAGATATTAATACATTTTTCTTTAAGCCACTAATATTTTTTTTTTGAGAGGGAGAAATAGAGTGTGTGAGCAGAGGAGCGGTAGAGAGAGAGGGAAAGAGACAATCCCAACAGACTCTACACTGTCAGCACAGAGCCTGATGCGTGGCTTGAACTCATGAACCTCTAGATCATGACTGGAGCCAAAATCAAGAGTTGGAGACTTAACCAACTGAGTTACCCAGGCTCCCCTAAACCTGTCAGATTTGGGGTGGTTTGTTAGTAACCAGAACAGAAAGCTTCTTGACCTGAAATACTTAATAAGCCCTTTGTTGCCTAATATGGTCTATCTTCCGAATGCTTCTTAAAATAGGTCTACCATTGCTTGTCTTTTAGCACTAATTGTGTTCCACATTGATAAGTGTCCCTTCCTTACCTTTGCACAGGATATCCATATCAACTGTCAAATATTCTGTAGGACTTAAAAATGATCAGGAATATTTTAGTACAGTGTATGAAATAGGGGAAGGCAAGTTTTTAACTCCTGTCATATCTCTTTGGCTTTCTTTTTGAGTATTCTGTGAGAAAAGCCTCTTGTTCTCCACCCTATCTCCCACACTCCATCTTTTCTAGCTTTACAGACATGAAAATCAACCTTACATTATGCATCTAAAAAGAGACTCTTTGGTCACCTGGGCGGCTCATTTGGTTGAGTGTCCAGGTCTTGATTTAAGCTCAGGTCATGAGCCCAGGGTCATGGGATTAAGCCCACATCAAGCTCTGTGCTGAACATGGAACCTGGCTAAGATTCTCTCTCTCTCTCTCTCTCTCTCTTTCAATCCCTCTGCCCTTCTCCCTTGCTTGTGCTCTCTCTCTCTAAATAAAAAAAAAATAATAATAAAAAGAGAATCTTTATCCCATCTTAACACATTTTTGTCTACCTCAATGCAAACTGGGGAAACAAATTGACCCTCGGAGTGAAAGTAAGAGAGCTGAGGATAAAGAGAGTACCTCAGACAGTACTCAGATTAATGTTTGAAATGTATATCTTTTTCTTACTACAGGGGTGAATTCCAGATTCCCCAAGGTGACAACCACCACCCCAACCAAAGCTGCTCCTCCTGCAAAATTAGCAATTTTAATGAATAGCAATTTTGTTTTTCAAGTTCTGGGCCAAAATCTTAAGGACCATTTTTTACTACATTTTTATTTTTGTTCATGTACAGTCATCCTAACTGACTCCTGTAATTCTGTATCTGCCTTTATCCACACAACTCTCTCCCACAAAATGCAAGAGCTATCCTAACAAAAATCAGACCATTTCACTCCTCTCCTTAAACTATTCAAATTTCACTTTTCACTTAATAAATACCAATTATTTAGGATGGTCCTAAGAGTCTTTTAAACTGATATTGCTACTACCTTTATAACATTTCTGCTCTATAACCATCCGTACTCCATCCCAGTCCAGTCCTACTGGTCTCTGTTTTTCTTGACCTTGCCTAGCAGACTCCTACCTTAAGGTCTTTGTGATCTAGATCCCTATGCCTGCACTGCTTTTTCCACTGAGGTTTGCAGAGCTTTCTTCCTCATTTACTTTCAGCCTCCTTTAAAGTTCCACCTTTTCAATGATATCTTCATTTATCATCATAAGTAATAGTATCAATGAAGATGATTATTAGATGATAAGGATGCAACAATAGCAACATTTTTTGAACAGTAGCAACATTATGCATTGGGCCCTTTTCTACATATTTTATAAGTTTTCATGTTAAGTAACCTTGTTTAAGTCACATCTAGGCATTCTGACCCGAGTCAGGACTCTTAATCACTTTGCTAGATGACTTTCCAATAAAATAGCAACACTCCTCTCTCCTCTGGCATTCCTTATCCATTTCACCTCGTTTAACTTTTCTCTAGAGCTCTTAGTACTTGACATATCATTACTTAATTTTATTGCCTCTTGCTTTTTCCTTCAAAGACAATGTAAGTTCTATCAGTACTTGGACTCTGTTTTGCTCATCACTGTGTCCATATCATCTAGAACAGTAGAGTGGGCATTCCATAAACATTTGTCTAATAAATGTACACATTTTTACAAAGCCCTCAGTGTGTTTTCTCTACTCCAGCAACTCTACCTTTTTCTCAGTTGCTTAAAAATTCAATTCTATAATGTTTTGGAAACTTCAAAGGGAAGTGCTGCTTTCCTTTGCTTGAAATACTTCTCTGTAACCTTATAATGCCACAATCTTTATTCATCTGCAGACCAACACTCCTATGTAACCCTGTGTCTTACCGTTCAAGTATTTATTATGTTTATCAATACCTAATAGCTGCATTGCCCAATAAGCTTCCTGTGTAGTTCTTCTTCACATCCTGGCCTCAAACACAGTGTCTTCCCAGACTAGGCACTCAGTAGATTTTAGTTAAATGGATGAGTGACTGTACGAATAAATTAATGAAATAAGACCAAGTAATAAAGAAAATACTGATCTGGTTCATTAAAATGGACTATTAATTTGTTGCAGGGTTTTCCAGAGAATTATGTTTTTATAAATCTTGAATATTTTCTCAAAATTTTGTATTAAGCATAGTGCCTAGTGACTCAGTGCCTAGTGGCACCTGGGTGACTCGGTCAGTTAAGCATCTAACTCTTGGTTTCGGCTCAGATCATGATCTCACAGATTCATGGAATCAAGCCCCACATGCTGTCAGCACAGAGCCTGCTTGGGATTCTCTCTCTTCTTCTCTCTCTATCCCTGCCCCACTGTGCATGTTTTCTTTCTCAAACAAACAAACAAACAAACAAACAAACAAACAAAAAACAGGAGGACTGGGTGGCTCAGTCAGTTAAGCATCTGACTTCAGCTCAGGTCATGTTCTTATGGTCCATGAGTTTGAGCCCTGAATCGGTCTCTGTGCTGGCAGCTCAGAGGCTGGAGCCTGCTTCAGATTCTGTGTCTCCATGTCTCTCTGCCCTTCCCCCATTCCCCCTCTCTCTCTCTCTCTCTTTCAAAAATAATAAACATTTAAAAAACAAAAACAAAAAACCCATAACTTAAAAAAAGCATAGTACCTATGGCATAGTAGATATTTATATATTTGTTGAATGAATGAATACATAAATTTTAAAAGGTGCATAGGAATTCAGAGTTTGTTAGTATAATCATTATACATGTATTGTTTTGCAAGTATGTCTGCTTGGCAAATTTCTAGACTTGGTTATTGATATATAATTTTTAGATGGCTAGTCTTCCCATTAGAGTTTTTAATTAAAATAATACAGTAGGAATGTATTTCTGAATTATTATAATTTAGTATAAACTCTAGTAAATTACATTTAATTTATTTCAATGAATGTATGTTCAAACATGTGTATGGTGTCTATTTCTCAAAATGTCTTTCAAACTTCATTGTTCAGAAGTTTTCCGCAATTGCTAACAGTTAACATGAAATAGACTATTATTTTCACATTTAGGCCAAATTTTATTGATTAAAATGTATTGACATAGACTGATTTTAACCCCTTATTTAAAAAATTTTAATTCAAATATAATTAACATACACTGTTATATTAGTTTCAGGTATACAATAATGTGGTTCCACCATTCTATATGTCACTCAGTGCTCATCAAGATAAGTGTGCTCTTAATCCCCAGAAATTTACCTATTTCTGCCAATCCCCTACTTTTGGTGACCATCAGTTTGTTCTCTGTAAGTCTGGATTTTTGTTTGTCTCTTTATTCTCTTTGTTCATTTGTTTCTTAAATTCTACAAATGAATGGTATCCTGTGGCATTTGTCTTTCTCTGAGTGACTTATTTCACTTAGCATTATACCCTTTAGATCCGTCCATGTTGTTGCAAGTGTCAAGATTGCAGTCTTTTTTATGGCTGAGTAATATTCCAGTGGGTGTATGTGTGGGTGTGTGTCACATCTTTATTCATTCATTTATTGATGGACACTTGGGCTGCTTCTATAGTTTGGCTATCGTAAATGATGTTGCAATAAACATAGGGGGGGCATATATCTTTTTAAATCATTGTTTTCGTATTTTTTGGGTAAATACTCAGTAATGGAATTACTGGATTGTATGGCAATTCTATTTTTAATTTTTTGAGGAACTTCCATAGTGTTTTCCACAGTGATGGCACCAGTTTGCATTCCTACCACTGTGCATGAAGGTTCCTTTTTGTCCATGTTCTCACATTTGTTGAGACACCTGTTGTTCCTTGTGTTTTTGATTTTAGCTATTTCGGTAAGTGTGAGGTGATAACTCATGGTGATTTTGATTTGCATTTCCCTGGTGATGAGTGATGTTGAACATCTTTTCATGTGTCTGTTGGCCATCTATATGGATGTCTTCTTTACAGAAATGACTGTTCATGTCTTCTGACCATTTTTAATGGGATTATTTTTGTGTGTGTTGAATTATATAACTTGTTTATATATTTTGGATACTAACCATCATTAAATATGTCATTTGCAAATATCTTATCTCATTATATTTTAGTTTTTTTGATACAAATTTTATTTGTAATGAAAGAAGAGATACAGGAAAGAAAATTTTACTACTCTGTTCATTTCTGCTTTTGTGCTATAAGTAATAACCTGATATTAATAAAATTTAGCATTAAGAGACAGGAAGAAACAAGTATTGGCTACGACTTGATAGCTATAAGATATATTTTCAGTGACTGAAAATTTTCTGTCTTTTTTTTAATTAAAAACATAGATATATGGCATATATGACTTCTAATCTTTTGAAATGTGTGAAAAGTAAAACGAAATGGGATCACTTATGTCAAGGGATTTTAAAATGGAGTGAGGTGGCCATTAAGCAAATAGGCTATATGCATGTCCTCCCTGGATGGACCATGAACTTTTGAACACGGCTAAACCATGAATATTCCAGGACCTCTGCAGGCATACCTTCATTTTGCCACAGTAATGGACTTTTGCTCAATGATGGCTTCAGCAACCAAATCTGTTCACCTGAGATTAGTTTTCTGCCACCAACACCAGTCACAATTATTTGTAAACAATGTATACAGGCATTCCCTTCTGTCTTTAAGAGCCCATAACTTTTGTTCCCTGGTGGGACACAGTTCGGGTTGCTACCTGAATCTGTGCTCTCAAATTGCAATTATAAGACCCCAAATGAATGCTTCTGTTTTATTTCACTCCTGCCTCTTTTCTCAGTTGATAAATGGTAGTTAGTAAAGGAAGGTATTATTACATCCAAATTATAAGAAGAAATAATGACAGTTATTGGATGGTGTAATAGGATGCTAATCATGTTGGAGAACTGTAACCCTTTGACACCTGCTCCACTCTGGGTTGGATGTATGTCTTCCATCCTTTCCAAGGATGTAATTAGAGGTACAGATTGGATAGGAAAATACCTGCCGTGCTTCTGTGCTGTGATCCAGTCAGTGTCCACATACCCTGGACCCACTGGAAACTTTATTTTCTGTTATGCCAGAGCTGAGATGGACTGAAAATAGTCCTTTATTTTTAAGGGAATGGAATACTTTTTTGAGAAAAATAATCCTTTATTGTGAGTTGGTTTATTTTTATGTAAGTATAGCTCTATTTTTTTCATGGCTTTATATCAGTTTCAGATGTACAAATACTGATTCAATGATTCAATACATCATCTAGAGCTCGTCGCAAGTGTACTCCTTAATCCCCATCACCTATTTAACCCAACACCCTACTCCATCCCCTTTGATAACTATCAGTTCTCTATAAGTAAGAGTCTGTTTCTTGGTTGGTCTCTCTCTCTCTCTCTCCCAACCCCTTTTTTCCCCTTTGCTTATTTGTTTTGTTTATTAAAGTCCACATATGACAGAAAATATATGGTATTTGTCTCACTGGCTTATTTCACTTAGCATTATACTCTTGAGCTCCATCCATGTTAATGCAAATGGCAATATCATTCTTTTTTTTTTCAAGTTTTTATTTAAATTTCAGTTAGTTAACATAGAGTGTAATATTAGTTTTAGGAGTAGAATTTAGTGATTAATTGCTTACATGTAAAACTCAATCACAAGTGCCCTCCTGAATACTCATCATCTATTTAACCCATCCTTCTGTCCTCTTCCCTCCAGCAACCCTCAGTTTGTTCTCCATAGTTAAAAGTCTGTTTTATGGTTTCCCTCTCTCTTTTTCCCCACTATGTTCATATATTTCTTTTCTTAAATTCCGTATAAGCGAAATCATATGGTATTTGTCTTTCTCTGACTTATTTTTCTTTAGAGTAATGCACTGTAGCTCCATCAACATCATTGCAAATGGCAAGAATCATTCTTTTTTATGGCTCAGTAAATTTCCATTGTGTATACACACACACACACACACGTGTGTGTGTGTGTGTGTGTGTGTGTGTGTGTGTGTGTATACCACATCTTCTTTATCCATTTATCAGTTGGTGGCCATTTTGGGCTCTTCACATAGGTTGGCTGTTATTGATAATATACTTTAAATATCAGGGAGCCTGTGTCCCTTTGAATCAGTATTTTTTAATCCTTTGGGTAAATACCTAGTAGTACAATAGCTGTTCATAGGTTATCTCTATTTGTAACTTTTTGAGGAACCTCCATGCAATTCTCCAGAGTGGCTACACCAGTTTGCACTTCCACCAACACTGTAAGAGTTTCCCTTTTTTCTGCATCTTCACCAATATCTGCTGTTTCCTGTGTTGTTAATTTTAGCCATTCTGACAGGTGTGAGGTGATATCTCATTGTGCTTTTGATTTGCATTTCCCTGATGATGAGTGATGTATGTTGAACATCTTTTCATTTGTCTGTTGGCCATCTGTATATCTTCTTTTGAAAAATGTCTGTTCATGTCTTCTGCCCATTTATTAACTAGATTGTTTGTTTTTTGGGTGTTGAGTTTGATAAACTCTTTATATATCTTGGATACTAACCATTTATCACATATGTCATTTGCAAATATTTTCTTTAATTCCACTGGTTGCCTTTTAGTTTTGTTGATTGTTTTCTTCTTTGTGCAGAAGATTTTATCTTCATAAAGTTCTAATAGTTTGTTTTTGCTTTTGTTTCTCTTGTTTCTGGAGACATATCTAGTAAGAGGTTGCTTTGGCCTGTGTCAAAGAGGTTACCTTGTGTGTTCTCCTCTAGTATTTTTATGGTTTCAAGTCTCACATTAAGGTCTTTCATCCATTTTGGATTTATTTGTGTGTATGGTGTAAGAAACCACTGCCCAGTTCTCCCAACACCATTTCTTGAAGAGACTGTCTTTTTTCCAATGGATATCCTTTCCTGCTTTGTCGAAGATTAGTTAACCACATAGTTGTGGGTCGATTTCTGCATTTTCTATTGTGTTCCCTTGATCTATGTGTCTGTTTTTGTGCCAGTACCATGATGTCTATATCACAACAGTTTTGCAATATAACTTGAAGTCTGGAATAGTGATACCTCAATCTTGGGTTTTCTTTTTCCACATTGCTTTGGTTATTCAGGGTCTTTTGTGTTTCCGTACAAATTTTATTATTGTTTATACTAGCTCTTTGAAAAATGCTGGTGGCATTTTAATAGGGATTGCATTAAATGTATATGTTGCTTTGGGTAGTATAGCCATTTTAATGATGTTTGTTCTTCTAATCCATGAGCATGGAATGTTTTTTCAATTTTAGTGTTCTCTTCAATTTCTTTCATCAGTGTTTTATAGTTTTCAGAGTACATATATTTTACCTCTTTGGTTAGGTTTATTTCTAGGCATCTTATGGTTTTTGGTGCAATTGTAAATGGAATTGATTCCTTGATTTCTCTTTCTGCCACTTCATTATTGGTGTATAGAAATGGAAAAGATTTGTGTATGTTGATTTTGTACCATGCTACTTTGCTGAATTCGTATATTAGTTAAAGCAATTTTTGTGGAATCTTTCAGGTTTTCTACATGGAGTATCATGTCATCTGCAAATAGTAAAAGTTGGGGGAGAAAAGTATTGTTGGTGCTGTGAAGGGAACAGAGCCCTGGTCATGGAGAGAGGTGAGAGAGAGGAGTGCACAGGGAAAACACTTCCTCAAAGACATTGACTGGGAAAATGAGAAGGGATGATTTTTGTGAGTTTTTACAACTAGTGGGGCTCAAAGCCTGGAGTTTTAGAGGTCCCTGGTGTGGCTGGTGTGGAGCCCTGAGGGCACTACAGTGCTCCTGTGGATAAAGAGGGCAGATAACCTGGGAACAGATGGTACAATATGAGGATCCCCTGGGAGCGATGGTTCCCTTTCTTGGAGCACATCTGGAAGAGATGGCATTGCCTCTCCAGGGATAAAAGAGCTGATAGGCACATTACCCTCCCCCACCCCTCAGCATAGACACCTGCTGAGGGTGGCTAACCTAGACACTGACTCTTTGCTGCACTTTACTCCAAAATCCACCCCCTTACAATTTGATGTGACTGCCCTTCAGGGACAAACCTGCATCAATCACAGCATGAAGAGATACTCCCCCAGAGGAACAGCGTGGATCTGTGCCATGCCAGGTTCCTAAAGTTTGGAGTTTTAAAACTCAGCTGGCCTGCCTGAGAGAACACAGGTAACAGTGAGATGCCAGGTGGTCAGCCCTGACATATTCAGGGTGATTGCAGGGATCCTAGGGATGCCTGGGACACACAAGGGGAGATTGTTTGATCTTCTAGGCGGGCTTTACAGACAGCAGTAGGGGCAAACTCCCCTCTTAGGGGATGGGAGAAAGACAAGAGAGGAGGCTGGTGTCATTTCTCACTCCACCTCTCAACATAAAATAACTTCAGTAAGCAGCACAGCACCAACAGTGGTGGCCTACACTGCTTAAACTAAGTCCTGCCCCGGCCCCCCTGCACTCTGCATGTGCTGATTTTCTAGGGCAAGCATGCCTGAGAACCAGAGCAGCAGGCCCCTTCTCCAAAGGACCAGAACAACACCCCTCCATCACCACCCTACAAAAATGTCTACTGACCATAGAGTTCTGAAAAAATTCAGCTCTAGTGGAAATAGTATCAGGTCTCTTTCAATGAGCAGACCAGAGCACACCTAGTTCAAACTCGCCACACTCTGACCAAAGCCCAAACACTCCCCACTGCAGGAAAGGAAACACTCTGAAGAGGACTGACCTCAGAGAAAGAGCAGCCAAAATATGGCAGCAGAGTGCACACAACATACACCATAGACACTTCCTGAAGCACCAGGCCCTGGACAGTATATGGCCTCTTTCTTTATAATGCCATTATGTTCAGGAGCAGGAAACATAACAGGCTTTCCTAACACACACAATTAAGACAGAAACCTAGATAAAAATGCTAAGATGGAAGAATTCATACCAATAGAAAGAAAAGACAAGGTCAGAGTCAGAGATCTAATTGAAACAGATATAAGTAATATACCTGATCCAGAATGTAAAGCAGCAATCACAAGGATGCTAGCTGGACTTGAGAAAAGCATAGAAGACACCAGGGTCTCCCTTACTACAGAGAAAAAAGACCTAAAAACTAGTTGAGACAAAACAAAAAATGCTGTAACTGAGACATGAAACCAACTGAGAGGATGGAAGAGGCAGAGGAACAAATATGTGATATGGACCATAAAATTATGAAAATAATGAAGCTGAAAAGAAGAGGAAAAGTATTGGATTAAAATGAAGACTTAGGGGACACAGTTACTCCATAAGGTGTAATAACATCTATATTACAGGAATCCCAAAAGAAGAGAGGGAAAAGAGGGCAGAAGGTTTATTTGAGTCAATTATAGCCAAAAATGTTCCTAATCTGGGGAAGGAAACAGACATCCAAATCCAGAGGCACAGAGAATTCCCATCAAATTCAATAAAACCTGGCCAACACCAAGACCTGTTGTGGTCAAATTTGCAAAATATAGAGATAAGGACAAATCCTGAAAGGAGCAAGGGAAAAGAAATCCCTAACCTGCAAGGGAAAACAAATCAGTGTAGCAGTAGATTTCTCCACAGAAACCTGGCAGGCCAAAAGGAAGTGGCATGATATAGTCAACCTGCTGAAGGAGAAAAATATGCACCCAAGAATACATTACCCAGCAAGTCTGTCATTCATAACAGAAGGAGAGATAAAGACTTTCCCAGACAAACAAAAACTAAAGGAGTTCGTCATCACTAAACTAGCCCTGTAAGAAATATTAAAGGGGATACTTTGTGTGAAAAAGAAAGACAAAAATGATAAAGACTAGAAAGGAACAGAGGAAATCTCCAGAAACAATGACCAAACAAGTAATACACGGCACTAAATTCGTATCTATCAATAATTACTCTGGATGTAAAAGGATTAAATGCTCCAAAAGACATAGGATGTCAGAATGGATTAAAACCAAACCAAACAAACAAAAATAAGTCCCATCTATATGCTTCCTATAAGAGACTCATTACATTTATATTTATTTAGTTTTAAAAATGTTTATTTATTTTAAGACAGAGAAAGCATGAGCAGGGGAGGGGCAGAGAGAGAATCCCAACCAGTTTCATGCTGACAGCAGGCTCTATTCCATCAGCACCGAGCCTGACACGTGCCTTGATCTTACCTACCTATTGATCATGACTTTGGCCAAAATATAGAGTCAGACATGCAACCAACTGAGCCACCCAGGTGCCCCAAGATCCACTTTAGACCTAAGGACACCTGCAGATTGAAAGTGAAGGGATGGGGGACAATTTTTTATGCTAATGGACACCAAAGAATAAAAAGCCAGTACCAGTATTAATAAAATTGATTAATTGATTAAAATCAGACAAAACAGATTTTAAATCCAAGACTGTAACAAGAGATGAAGAAAGGCACTATATCATAATAAAGGGGTGTATTCAACAAGAAGATCTAATAATTGTGAACAAGTTGGGAGCACCAAAATATGTAAAACAACTAATAACAAACATAAAGAAACTCATTGACAATAATACAATAATAGTAAGACTTTAACACTGCACTTACATCAATGGACAGATCATCTAAGCAGAAAATCAACAAGGAAACAATGCCACACAAGGAAACAATGCCACACAGAACCAGATGGACTTTAAAGATACAGTCACAACATTTCATTCTACAGCAGCAGAGTACACATTCTTTTTGAGTGCATATGGTACATTCTCCAAAATAGATCACATGCTAGGTCACAAATCAGGCCTCAAGCAGCACAAGAAATTAGAGATCATACTATGCTTATTTTTAGACCACAAAGTATGAAACTTGAAGTCAACCACAATACAAAATTTCGAAAAACAACAAAAACCACAAAAACAAAATGCTAGTAAACAATGAATGAGTCAACCAGGAAATTAAAACTAAGTAAAAAATTACATGGAAACAAATTAAAATGAAAGCATGATGGTTCAAAATCTTTGGGATGCAGCAAAAGCAGTCATAAGAGGGAAGTATATACCAATACAGGCCTAATTCAAGACACAAGAAAAATCTCAAGTATGCAACCTAATCTTACACCTACAGGAGCTAGGGAAAGAACAACAAATGAAACCTAAAGACAGCAGAAGAAGGGATATAATAAAGATCAGAGCAGAAATAAATGATAAAGAGAGGGTCCTGGGTGGCTCAGTCGGTTAAATTCCGACTTTGGCTCAGGTCATGATCTTGCAGTTCATGAGTTCGGGCCCCATGTCAGGCTCTGTGCTGACAGCTCACAGACTGGAGTCTGCTTCAGCTTCTGTGTCCCCCTTTCTCTCTGCCCCTCCTCTGCTCATGCTATCTGTCTCCCTCAAAAACAAATGAACAAAAAAATAAATAAATGATAAAAAAACAAAACAGATCAGATCCATGAAACCAGGAACTAATTCTTTGAAAGAATTAATAAAATTGATAACCTCCTAGGCAGATTCATGAAAAAGAAAAAAGAAAGGACCCAAATAAATAAAATCATGAATGAGAGAAGAGAGATCATAACCAACACCACAGAAATACAAATAATTATAAGAGAACATTATGAAAACCCTATGCCAAAAAATTGGGCAATCTGGAAGAAATGGATAAATTTGTAGACACATATAAACTACCAACACTGAAAAAAAAAAGAAACAGAAAACTTGAACAGACTGATAGCCAGCAAGAATTTGAATCACTAATCAAAAAACTACAACAAACAACAATCCAGTACCAGATGTCTTCCCAGAGGAATTCTACCAAACACTTAAAGAAGAGTTAATGCCTCGTCTCAAACTGTTCCAAAAAATAGGAATGGAAGGAAAATTGCCAAACTTATCTTATGAGGCCAGTATTACCTTGATGCCAAAACCAGACAAGACCCCAATAAAAAAGAGAATTACAGGCAAATATCCTTGATGAACATGGATGTAAGAATTGTCAACAAAGTATCCAACAGTACATTAAATCAATTTAGAATCTGATTATATCCAACAGTACATTAAAACAATCATTCACCACAATCCAGTGGGATTTATTCCTAGGTTGCAAGGGGGGCTATATATCTGTAAAGCAATCAATATGATTCACCATATTAATAAAAGAAAGGATCATATGATCCTCTTAATAGATGCAAAAAAATCCCACAACATTTGACAAAATGCAGCATCCATTACTGATAAAAACCTTCAACAAAGTAGGGAAAGACGGCCAATACTACAACATCATGAAGGCCATATACAAAAGATCCACAACTAATATTATCCTCAATGGGGAAAAACAGAGAGGAACAAGACAGTGATATCCACTATCACCATTGTTATTTAACATGGTACTGGAAGTCCTAGCTTCAGCAATCAGACCACAAAAAGGAAAAAAAAAAGGCATCCAAGCTGGCACAGATATATTCTTTTTTGTGGCTGAATAATATTTCAGCCATATAATATTTCATGTGTTCTGCCCATCACAGCTTTTGGTGGACAGATGAAATGTGCTCTGCTTTAGGCATTGAGTGAAGTATATGTGGCTTGTTTTCCTGCTTCTTTTAGTTATTTTCCTCTCTCACTGGCGAGTCTTCCCTGGATTCACATTGTCTTTCATCTGTGGTAAGGCATGGAATTGGGGCATAGACTGATTATTTTGGTTCTATGAAGCATACATAAGGAAAACTACCTGAAGAATCAGACTAGCTTGTGGGAGGGAGTTCTACATGTGGGGACAAACTCCAGGCAAAGACAAATGCTACAATATTTGTTTGTTGAAGACAAACAGACATGTAGAAAGTGATGGTTGATGGGGATGAAGATTTGGGTGTATTTTGTTCTTAATTTAAACAATAGAATACATGTTTTTGTTGTTATTTACCTATGTACCTATATGTGCATTTACTTATTAGCATATTACCTGTATGTATATACACGATGATAGAGGAATCAGTAGCAGTCCCATTGAAAATGTATCTATAAAGTGTTTTTTTAATTCAAGAGGTAGATGATATTGTGAAAAGAGAAAATTTGTGAAACACTCATCTAATTGGTATAGCAATGCACTGAGTATTTAGAAGGTTTTGTGTTATATGGAAAGAGATTGAACAGAAGAAAGGTCATGGCATGAAAGATTAATTATCAATATCCTTCAAAGAGACTTTTAATTTAAAATATATTTAGGCTGAACTAATTTTGCATATTAGAGACTATAATATTTGAAGTTGACAAAAACCTAGAAAATAGTAATTCAAGAATTTAGCTTAATATTTGATTCATAAGCCACTTTAATGTTTGTTCATCAGCTACTTGGTGTTCAGTGAACAGCTGTAGAGAACTTATTAAAATTCAGAACCTAAGACTACTCCCACTATGCATGATATCATCGGTGGAAACAATATGAGAAAATCCAAATGAGCCAGTTAATGTGAAGCAGCAAAAACCTGCTTAGAGAGTGTTTGAATTAAATGTCACTTAATTATTATAATCAGATTCTAAATAATTTCACAGAATAAGTCACTGTGAATTCAGTTATTTTTGGTCAATATATGAAACAACCAGTTTATACTAAAAGTAAGAAAGATTTTCTTAGAAACTTCCACATGATTAAAATTTCAAAACCATTATTCCCTAATAGTGCATATTTCATTGGTTTGAATTTAAAATTGTTTACATATATACATAAGCATAATACAAAGCAATATATCTGAATACAGTGCACTATATAAAATATTGTTTGTATTTGTTATTTTAAGGTGATAGTGGTAGTCTTATTTTCAAAAGCTTTATTTTCTTATAAATTTATTTTTTGTAAGTCCAAAAGATTTTTCCTATGATTGAGATAGTGTTTTTAAAAAAAAGACCTCATAAATGCTTTACAAATAAATTCACTAAGCTATTGAAATGTATTAGACATATCAAAATATCAGTGGGCTTAATGTTCAGAAAATTTTGCTCAATGGTAAAGTCCAAATTTTGTGAAATGTAAACCAACAAATTCAGCATTCTGATTTTTTTCAACTCATGCTTTTATTTCTGATATTCATAAGGTGGATTGTTAACTGAGACAAATAAACATGCATTATATATGGTATAAAATCAAAGAGTGAGCATAGCTCTAAAAATGGGCTGAGAAAAAGAATAGGATAGATTTTGGTATGCAGAATAGAATCTGAGTTTGAGCAATTTATGAGAAATAGAAAGTGATTTGCCATGTAAATATTTTCGCTTACACAGCTTTAAGTATATTGCTATAAATAACACTGGCGCAAAATTTTGATTAAACACAAAGTTAGAAATTTTGGGACTTAGAAGTCCTAGCCCCTGGCCTAATTCAAGTGAAGGAGGAAATAGTCATGTTTGGTATAATGATTTTAAAATTCACATTCTCTTTCCATTCTGCATTTAGAATCTCTTTCTACATATAACTTTTGCCTTCCTGTTGCTGTGACAATGGATGCCAATGGATCAGTGGAGGGGAGAACTTCTTGAATATATCATTACAGTGGCCATACCTTAGGTTCTGTGCTTGAACCGAAAATGAATTCCTATAAATCAGGAGTGGAGAGTGGAGGGATTCTAAAGCAGAAGCTTTTATAATCCATGGTAACCCTACCTCCTCTCTCCCTCTGTCCCTCCCTCCACCCTTCCACCTTCCTTTCTACCTTCTTCCTTCTTTCCTTTCTTCCCATCATCACCTGCCTTTCTCATACATCCTCTCCACTTCTAAGTCTAACCCTTTGACTTGGCCCACTCAAATAACCAGGGACAATTTCTCTGTTTTAAGATCAGCTTAATTCCCCTTTGCCATAAAATCCAATGAATTAACAGGTTCTAGACATCTTTGGTGGGGGGAGGGGCAGAGAACATTTCTGCCTACCAAAATGAACACCATATTATACTTATTTTCCATATACTTCTCCACCAATCTTACGTGATATAGAGTTGAAATAGGAATTGTATAAAACCAAAAAGGTAGAACTTTTACTCTTTATCTTTAAACATTTATTTATGAATTATATTAAATGTATTAATACAGATGCTATTTCTTGGTTTATAAAATACAATAAATTATCTGTGAGATATAAATCCTCCACTGGTGTGGTATGTAGTTAGAAGAGCTATGTATCACCACTAAGAATTACAGGACACCATGTCTAATGGAAGCCAATTATTGAATCTGAAGCCACACTTTCCTGAGTTAACTTGTTTTCTTTTAATGCCAGGTAAATTATATACTTTGTTTACTGAGAGACACATATCCTAGTATTTAAGTCATAGTAAGCTAATATATACAGCTAATAAATAACTTCTCTTTATTGGAGTTTTATATCAGAAATATCTTTCTACAAAATTATTATAATTTTTCTTATAATTCTGAATCTCACATTCTTGTTCTCCTCAGATTTCTATTAGAATATTTGAGGGAAAGATACTGTATTCTATTTCCTTTTGTATTCTTAATAGTCACAATGAGGGCACGTATCTTTTAAGCCCTCTATAGATTTAGATTGACTGGATTAACATCGATATGATGGTCAGATTTTTACCTCATGATTTTTAATGTCTTCTCCAAGGAAGGCTTTTTGTTGTCACATTTACTAAGAATAGGTCAAAATCGTTTAAATTAAAGATTAATTGAGAGATAGGAAGCATTTTAAGAATACTTGTCCAAGTAGTAAGTGGAGACCATTCTGAAGCAGGGCTATCTTAGCAGCAGAAAAGCAAAACTGTGCATCTTACTCAACAATGACTTCAGAAATGCAGTTTCCAGGTACAGGAGATAAGTAAATTCTCATTAGCCTTGTCTATCAGCCAACTGTTTCTATATACTTAAACTCATCGGATTATCTTGATAACCTCCTTGTGCTCTAATGCATCTTCTTGAAATTATAAATTAGCTTAATGTATGGGTTAATATGAATTCTATTTTGCAAAATATGCCTACATATTAATGTGAAATATGAAACATGCTAAAACTTATCTCAGAAATAAGGTAAGAAATATGAGAGGAGTGGAGAAAGTTCTGAGTGAATTCAAAGTTAAATTACTTTCTTGGTAGGCCAAGCTCAATATTAGGAAGCTACTAATTGTTATTCTGTAAAGAACCAAATGACTGCCTTCCTTTTGCATTTTTTACAGGCAGATAATGAGCTAAACTTACTATGAAGCAAAAAGTTATACCTCATGTCTCATCCAATGATTTCAAATCTAAATTTAGCCCTTTCTTTGACTATGTTCCCTAAGACTGAATTATATACAGAAGTGATCAGTATATCATTTTGAATATTTGTGACCTCTGTCTGAGCTCATTTGTTAAAAATGCCCAGAATTCATGATTATTTTCTGTTTTTCAAAGTGAAAAGTGTATTGTCCTCATTATAAAAGTAATATTAACACGGAAAAGTAAAAAGAAGGTAGAAAAAAACTACTAAAAATTCTATCATCCATATCCTTCGTTATATTCCTTTTATGTACATAGAAATTATTAAATGAGCATATTGCACATTTTGTTTGTAGCCTATCAGTTTATTTTTAAAATTGTGGATGCCTTTCCATGGCAATGACTGTATATCTATATTATCACCTAATGTTTTATGTCAAGTGTTCCATTTGGTGGCTATTGCATCACTGCTTTACCCAGCCCTCAACTGATGGATATTTAGATTGTTGCCAATGGTTTTAATTATGAAGGTCCTGTGGGATGCACACAACCACCACAACTGGCCACTATGTAGTCAGCATCCACACCTAGCACCTAGAAATAGAATTAATCAAAAGATATTTGCTTACAAAATTTGTGCGTGTCTTCATCTTCTAACGGTTTACCTATTTCATAACTCTTGCCAAAGAAACCACCCAGTTTTGTTTGCTAAACTTTTCTTTTTTTCTTTTCTCATTTATGAACTTCAGTTTTAAAATTCATCATTTACCTCCTCCCAGTTTCTTTTGTCTAATTTTAATCTCTTCCTTGCTTTCTCCAGATTAATTTCTGTTGTTCAGAGTTGTCTAGGAATCTTTTAGCTGTTTCTTATTTCTAACTTGTTTTTTAGCACTTTATTTTATTTTAAAAAAATTCTGGTAAACAACATATGTGTAGATTTTGTCTTTACCCATTTTAACAATTATCCTCTCTAATCAAGAAATTCAGCATGTTCACATTTAGTGTTATAAATGATATAATTGTTTTTATTACTTGCATTTTATTTTATGTTGGCTATTTATTTTACTTTGCTTTTGTTTTCTTTTTCCTTTTATTATTTTGCTGACTTTATTATACTTGTGTTATTTCCCTTTTTTGCCTTGCTAATTACGTTCTACTATGCTTTTCAATATGGTGATGCTTATCTTTCTATTTGTAACAATCCTAGTTTAATATATCTTATTTTCCTTATCATATTAATCAAAGCAAATGACAATCCAAGTTAAAAGCTTTAGAAAACATTAACTTCCCCACTTCAATTTTTTGCTTCCTGTACGATTTAGAATAAGCTAGGTTATGTTATGTGGGGGTGGGGGAAGATCTTCAAATCTCAGTTGCTTTGCACATTAAAGTTTATTTCTTATTTATGCAAAGTCTGTATGAGTTTTAGCAGCTCTGAAGGGAAGCTCTAAGTGGGGGTTTGGCGATCTACTATTTCCATCTTTTGACTAGACCATCTGAACACATGGCCCCCTCAGTGGCTGTGGTACAGGAAGATAAAGCTGAAGCTTCAAAGAATGTATTTATTTGCCTCACTTAACACTCACATTTTATGGTCCTGAATTAGGCATATGGCCCCACCGTACTTCAAGGAAGTCTGAAAAACATTGTCTTCACTTAGGCTGAAAGGAAATAATGTGAACACTTAGTACTGTCTCTGCTTACTTTTCCACTCTTATGAATTTTCCATCTCTTAAAAGAAGTTAAAAAAAAAAAAACTTTTAGTTTTAGGCTGGTTTTGTTTTCCACATAGCTCTTTCCTAAATAGTTGTATAACATCTCTGTAAGCAAATAGGAACCAGGAGGATTACTTGTTCTCTTTTTTTTTGAAGGAGGAAAAATTATTAGGTTTATTTATTGGAAATAAGGTGACATTAGGAAACACAGTCAGTGGGGGAGGATATCACAATGATTTACAGTCTTTCACCCATAATATTAGGTGGGTCAGGAACATAGACTTCAGCCAAATGGAACAGGAAGTCCAAGTGAAGGTCCCACTACCATGTTAGTCCATGTTAGAATAATTCTGATGAGAAATGTGGGTGAGCTTCAGACAAAGAATGAAGTTATCAGAAAGTGTGGGGTTGTAAATAAGAGGAATTATTTTAAGCCTAGGAGCTCCAGACTTTCTTGGTTATTGTAGAACTATAGCATTTCACATGATATGGATCAAGTCAGTATAAGTAAAAAACTGCTGGTGGACTTATAAGTGGAGACCTTTTAAATGGGAGTAGTAGATTTTGTGATTTGGTTTGCTTTATTAACCATGTGGCTGCTTGCTACTTTGAATTCTTCCTCTGCACCTTACTGTCACCAAGGTGACAGTCCATCCCAAGCTGATAGGATAGTTAAAAGAGTCAAAAATTGTTTTTAAATATACGTCCCATTCATTCACACACACACACGCACACACACACACACACGTAGTCTCATGCACATATATAGACAGTTATAGACGTTTGTGTTTATTTTTATCTTCCTTATTTTTGAGATTCATGTTCTTACTCATTTTTACCAAGTTAAAAGAATGTATCAACTATTAACTATGTTCTGACAGTCTCTCTATAATTTGCAAAGTGCTATCTTTCTTTCTTTTTTTTTTTTTTTTTTTATGGAATGGTATCTTGTCTGGCTATGGAATTCTTGAAAGGCAGATCATTTTCTCTCAGTAGACTGTAGATGTTATTTGATCACCGTCTTGTTTTCTGTACCAGATGTGAAAAGTCTGATCATCACTCCCTGATAAGAAGTTTGTTCTTTCTGTAGGGAAGTTTCTAAGATTCTCTCCTTATATTTGTTATTCAAGAATTTCAAAATCATGTGTCTACATCTTTATAAGAAAATTAATCTTGCTTGAATCTCAAGGAGCCCTTTCAGTCTGAAGAATCAGCGTTTTATCATAAAGACAAATAATGTTTTATTACTTGCTTATTTGTTACTTCTGTACATTTTGCTCATTCTGGAATGTCCACATTTGGGTCTTCTATCTTCTGAAGCTAGCCTCCAACTTTCTCATCTTTGCTTTTATTGGCTCTATTTTTTTTCTTTATTTTGCCACATGTTTTGGTATTGCACTTGACATTCTGATCTGCTAATTCTCAATATCAATCATTCTTTTTTTTAGTTTATTGATTGAAATTTAAATTCTGAAGTGATTTTAAAAATCATTATAAACACTTTATTCTTGATGTTAAATGTTGAGATCTCTTATTGCTTTTTTAAAAAAAATTTTCAACTTATTTACTTAAATTCAAGATAGTTAACATACAGTGTAGTATTGGTTTCAGGAGTAGAAAGCTGTGATTCATCACTTCCATTTAACACCCAGTGCTCATCCCAACTAGTGCCCTCCTTAATGCCCACCACCCACTTAGTCCATCCCCCTACCCACCTCCCCTCCAGCAACCCTCAGTTTATTCTCTGTATTTAAGAGTTTCTCATGGTTTGCCTCCCTCTCTGTTTTTTTTCTTGTTTTTCCTCCCCTTCCCGTATGTTCATCTGTTGTGTATCTTATATTCCACATATGAGTGAAATCTTACTGCTTTTTAGTTGAAAATCTCAGTTTTGTTTACTTATTCTTATCTTTCCCTTCTCTGGTTCTTTAATGTCTTATATTGTTATTATCTGTACTTGCTCCCGAATTTTTGTGGGCTTATCTAGCAAGCTAGGCCATTGGTGGCTAGCACAGTAATTTTTATTTTTGTGAATGGTGGTGAACCATGGGTCACCAGGGATCCCTCTCTAGGTGTTCACGAGTAAGTTATCAGAGACAGGATTTTGCAGAATCAAATATGAGCCAGACAGGGAAATAAGTTAGGGAAGGCCTTCTCAATATTACTGACAGTACTTTGTTATCTCCTGAGCTCCAGAGACATCATTTATGATTATACAAGAGTCACACCGCACAAGAATCACCAATGGGAGGATGAGTAGGGGCTGAAAACTCTCTCATGATTCTTGGTCTAAGCCATATACTCAGAAGAAAGGAATGTAACTGTTTTTTGTTTTTTCCTATGTGCAGAAAGATCCCACATGGAATGATCTCACTGTTTAGAGTTTTGTCCATGGTCCCAAAGCTGGATAAGCCCTCCTCTCTGCTTAAGGGCCTGTAGATCCCACCAGGATTAAAAGAGAACAATAAATTTATTAATATATTTGTCTCCCTGAGATAATAGTGGATCTGTTTAATTGTTCTCCCAGGTTTCTGCTACTGTGCCTATTCAGGTGATGGTCTCACTCCAGCAAGAAGGAGAAAAGACAGGAGGAAGAAAAAATTAGAGACATCTACATACGTTGTTATCTTGGTTGGATCCACACATTTTATTGCTTCTGGACAGCACTTTATTAGACATTAAATCCTTTATCTGTCATATATTCTACAAATACATTTATCACAATTACATTTTATTCATATGCTTTTATTTTTTCTTTTAGGGAGAGGGTTTGGTGTGTATAAGCACATTTGAATGTGTGTGTATACTTTTTGCCATATGTAATTTTTAAACTTAAAATGTACCAATAGTTTTTGACTTCTGAATTTGACAGCAATGGGATTTTATTATACCAATTGTCTCTTAACAAGTGTTCATACACACATACAGACCTACCTGTTTGGCTTTGATGATTGCATAGCATTTCTCTATTTTATAATTTCAATGATTCAATATCGATTTACATTTTTGTTATTTCCTACATTTTTTCAATACTGTTGTAATGAGACATGTAAACATATCCTTTCACAAATAGTGTGAACAAGTTTTTATTGAATACCTACCAGGTTATGAGTAGTATTCAAGGCTCCAGGGATCAGAGAGTGAAGTATTTCTTTATATAAATTCCTTAAAGGGAATTTCTGGATCAAACTTCATATTACTTAAAATTTTCTATAATATTACCAAAATTCTCCATAAGTTAACATCTACTTACATAGTTACACATAGTAGAAAACGTTGCTTGTTACTTCATAGTTTTGCTCATAATAGATAGTATTCCTCTTTTTAATGTTGCCAATTTAGAACATGAAAAATAACACATTATTGCTTTAATTTGATTATTTTATTTGAGTGTGATTGAGCATCTTCTTGTATATTTAATTACTATAAATGTATGTTCTTAAGTAAATTACTCTTCTTAACTAGGGCATTCATCTTTTGCTTATTGATTTCTAAAAGTTCTGTATACATTAAAAATAGTAACTCTCTGTCATGTAAATTAAATATTTTTCTCAGAAAAATAACTCATAACTCAGTGGCAGAAAAGAGTCAACACTAATTGGATAAATTACCAGCAAGTTTATACCATTTACAGAATCATTGCCAGAGCTGGGGAACATCATGAAGTGAGCTGTGTGAATCCCTCCCAGACACATATGACCAAACTGGATGGCCATAGGTGTTTCTATTCCTGGATAATCTGATTTGCTAGATTAAGAAAGCAGCTACTTCATTGCTGTCTCTGACACCCCAGGTCCTTGCACACTCTACTTTTAACTGGGAGCTTAATTCAGTTCTTACCTAAGTCAGCTGTATAGTAAAACCCAAATCCTACCCTGAATGCACAGAGCAACTAGGTAAATATAAAGACCTTGTGTACCGCAATACCTGAGAAACAGGTTGTAATGGGCATTGTGATTGTAATTTGCTCAATTTTATTTTTAATGTCATGAGCCACTCAGGAAATTTAAATATTAAATCAACAATATTTTCCTAGTAAAAATTTTTTTTTGTCTTTTGTGCCAGAAAGTAATCACACATTTCAAGACATATGTTTTCCTTCAGTATTATTTTAAAAAATATTATGAAATAGTTGAAAATATTATAAAACAATATTGCTTAGTTTGCAAAAATATTATAAGGAATATAATAAATTATTATATACTATCCTGTTGCTTCATCACTTTACCAATATTTTCTATGGAATGGATTGAAAAATGAATCAGGTTAACTGAGGTACATATATTAACATAAAATTCACCTTTTTTTGGTATACAACATAGTATTTTTAGTAAATCTACAGAATTATGCAACCATAACCACAGTCCAATTGTAGAATACTTGCAGTAATTCCCTGTTCCTACCTCAGCTCTAAGCAACCATTAATCTACTTTTTGTCTCTAGTTTTGCCTTTTCTGGAATTTTATGTAAATAAAATATAACATGCAGTCTATTGAGTCCAGCTTTTTCACTTATCTTGATGTTTTTGAAATTTATCCATGTTTTAATACCTGTCAACATTTTGTTCCTTTTATCCATTTACCATTTGATGGACATTGGATGATTTCCAGTATTGGCTATTATGAATGAATGGTGCAGCTATGAACACTCTTGTACAAGGTTTGTATGGATGAAAGCTTTGGCTCTAATTTGTCTTTGGTGGATACTAGGGGTAGAAATACTGGATATAGTAGACAGAGAAATTGGCCCTCAGTGACATCCAAATCCAATCCATGGAAATTGTGAATATGTTACCTTTCAAAACAAAAGGTACTCTGCAGATGTGATTAACTACTTTAACATGGGACATTATCCTGGCTTTTTCTGGTGGGCTGAATGTAAACACAAGGGTCCTTATCAGATGGGTGCAGGATGCAGGAAGATTAGAGACAGAGAAGGAATTGTAGTGTTGGAAGTAGAAGTCAGAGGAAGAAAGAGAGAGGTTTCAAATGCTACACTGCTCATTTTGAAGATGGAAGTGAGGACCATGAGCCAAGGAATGCTAGTCTTTTAAAAGCTGGAAAATGCAAGAAAATTGATTCTTCCATAGATACTCCAAAAGAAATGCAGTGATGCTGACACTTTATTTCAGGAGTATGGGAGACCATTTGGGACTTACGGCCACTAGAACTGTGAGATAATAAATTTGTGTTATTTCAAGCCATTAAATTTTTAGCAATTTGTTACAGCAGTAATAGGAAACAAATACACTGGATTATGTAATACATTTATGCTTACCTATATGGTACAGGAAAATGCCAACCTGTTTTTCCAAGTAACTGCAGCATTTATATTCATACCAATAATATATTAGGGCTCTAGTTGCTTTACATTCTTACCAACACTTTTTATTGTTTGTCTGTTTAATTATAGCCCTTCTAGTGAATGTGAAGTGGTATCTCACTGTGATCTGTGATTTTGATACTCACTTTCATGATAACTAATGCTACTGATCATATTTTATGTCCTTATTGGACATTTGTATACTCTTTGGTAAAATGTCTAATCTTCTGTCCATTCAAAATTGTAGATTTCTTATTAATTTGTAAGAGTCATATTCTGAAAATTTGATTTGTAAATATTTTCCCCAACTCTGAGACTTGTCATTTTACTTTCTTGGTGGACTCTTTTGAAACAAGAAACATTTTACATTTTTATGACCAATATTTTCTTTTATCTCTTACAGTCATATCTCAGAAACCATTGCCTAAGAAACAAAGAAACACAAGGTCACAAATATTTACTTCTGTTTTCTTCCCAGAGTTTTTCATTTTATTTTTATATTTAAGTTTGTGATCCACTTTGAATTAATTTTTGTATGGTGTTAGATGAAGGTCTAAATTCATCCTTTTGCATATGAATTTCTGATTTCTCAATTCTGTTTTATTGAATTCTTTGATGATTATCCATAGTCAGTACTACTATTTCTTCATTATTACAGCTCTATAATAAGTTTTGAAATTGGGAAGTGTATGTTCTCCAACTTAATTCTTCTATTCAAGAATATTTTGGCATTTTTGTATCCTTTTCATTTCCATACAAGTTTTAGGATCAACTTGCCAATTTCTTCAAAGCATTTCTTCAAGGAAGCCAGGCAGGATTTTGGCAGTTTGTGTTGAATTGTAGACCAGTTTAGAAAGTCCTGCTGTCTCAGTAATATTGTCTCCCAATGCATGATCGTGGGATGTCTTTCTATTAATTTAGGTCTTCTTTAATCTCTTCAGGTAATATTTAGTCATTTTAGAAGTGTAAATTTTGACTCTTTGTCAAATTTTCTCTGAAATAATTTATTGATAATATATAGATATAAAGCTAATGTTGCCTAATAATCTTGTATTCTGGAACTTGGCTGTACTTGTTTTTATATATATATATATATATATATATATATATATATATATATATATTTCTCATTTCCCTGATTGCACGAAACTCACAACGCTGAATGGAAGTTATTGAACGGATATGCTTGTACTCCTTCCAATTATAGGGAAAAGACTTCAGTCCCTCAACATTAAGTAGAATGCTAATTTTGAATTTTAATAGATACCTGTTGTCAGTCTGAGAAAGTTCCATCTATTTCTAGTTTCTTGAGATTTTTAAAAATCATAAATAAGCTGGGGCGCCTGTGTAGCTCGGTTTGTTGAGTGTCTGACTTTAGCTCAGGTCATGATTTCGTGGTCCATGAGTTCTTGCCCTGCATTAGGCTCTGTGCCAACAGCTCAGAGCCTAGAGCTTGCTTTGGATTCTGTCTCCGTCTCTGCCCCTCCCCCACTTGCACTATGTGTGTGTCTCTCTCTCTCAAAAATAAATAAACATTAAAGAAATCATAAATAGATCGTGGATATTATCAAATATTTTATTTTTTCTGTATCTGTTTAAATGCTCATAGAGTTCTTGTCTCTTAGTCTATTAACATGATGTGTTACATTAATTAATTTTCAGTATTAATTCTACCTTGCATTCCCATGATAATCCCACTTGGTCATGGTATATGTTTTCTGGGTTTGGTTTTGTTTTTCTTTTTGTATTTGGTTGATGTTTTTTGTATCTATATTTATGAGGATATTGGTTTACAGTTTACTTTTCTCGTTATTTCTTGGTCTGGTTTGGTGTCAGGGTATTACTGATCACATAGAATAAATTAGAAAGTGTTCCCTCCAGTTTTCTAAAAAAAGAAAAATGGGGGAAACATGGTATTATTTATTTTTTTTATATTTTAGTAGAATTTACCTACAAAGCCGTCTGAGCCTATACTTTTTCTATGAGAAGATTTTTAAATTACTAATGACATTTCTTTTTGTGTTAGGTCTTTTCAGATATGTCTCTTTCTTCTTTAAATCTATCAATTTATGTGTTGTATATTACATAAATTATGCAACTATAGTAATGGTTGCATGATATTTAGAAGTGTTGTATCATTCAGTTGAATTGACTTGTCTTTCAGTATTAAATATACCACTTAGCTTTAAAAACATTTCGACTTACATTTCACTTTGCCACACCATTTTTCATTTGTGGTATTTTTTTTATGGCATATATTTCCTCATCCTCTTGCTTTTAGTTTTCTGATTCTTTATATTTATGGGTCTTCTCTTGTAAACATCATATAGTTCTTGTTTCTGGTACTGTTATCCAGTATGATAATCTCAATATTTTACCTGAGTATGTGGTATAGTACTTTTCATGTATTTACTGATGTAATTTTGTTTCTTTTCTTTTTGGGATTAATCAAGTATTGGGGATATTTTGTTATTTAGTTTTGGTTGTATGGTATTTTATCAGTTATCCTAACCTACAGTGCGTAATATGCATCTTGGTTTTTATAATCTATTATAAATTAGTACTCTCACTACTTCTCAAACAATATAGGATGATTTAAATCTCAATTTCATTTGCCTCCTATTCATTCGCTATTTTAAAATATATTTCACTCATATATTAATAAATTATAGTTATAGTTATAATATATACTTTAAACAACCAATGCTTTTTCCATATTTATTTTCAAAGTGAAGAACTCCTTCACATATAGTCACTTCTTGCTGCGGTTTCATACTTCTGTCCTTGATTTGTCTCCTGTAGCCTGAAGAATTTCCTTTATTTTACTTTATAATTCAGTTCATTGGACAGAAATTCTCTTTGCTTTTTTTTGCCCGAATTCCTATTTATTTCATCATTATTTAAGGGTATTTTTGCTGGTTACACAATTCTATTTGGAAGTTCTTATTTTCCATTCAACTCCTTAAAGATGTTGTTCCATTATTTTCTGACCTTTATAGTCTGTGTGGAAAAGTTACCCACAATTCTATTGGCTTCTATTAAGAAGTCTTTCTTTTTTCTTTGAGATTTTCACACTTGGAGTATAATGTGCCTTGGTATAATTTTCTTTGTATGGATTTGTTGAGATTCTTGATGTGTAGGCTGAAGTCTTGTTTATCTATAAAAAATATTCTGTTTTTATACACTGATATTGCTTTTTCTGTATTTTTTGTCATTTGAGTTCTTAAACATAATAATCATAATTAACTCCATATATGATATCTTCAGTAAATGAGTTAATCTTTGGGAATTTTCTTCTCTTCTCTTTCTTTCCTTTGGCTTAAAGATTTAAATACATCCTGCTTTTAGCATGCCTTAAATTTTTGTTTAGATCCTGAGATTTTGGATACTGTTATATTTCTCCAAATAAGGTTAACTTTTCTATTAGAAGGTAGACAGTATATTGGTGGATTTTCTTGTTGAAGTCTGATTTTAAAGTTTTTTAGAGTTGGTCTTGAGTTTTCCCACCCTCATAAACATATTTAGTACTCTTGGAGCATGACCCTTTTTTCTTGAATGTGTTTCTTTTGGGTTCTTTAGTAAAAATCCAGCATGGTTCCTATACTTTAATGTGACTGGAACACTTTCTTGTGTCCACAAGCTTCTCTCATCTCTGCTCAACTTTATAGCTTCCTACCTACAAAGATTTGTTAGATTTCTTAGAGCCTGTTCAAGGAATGTCCACCATAACATTCACTTATGGACAATGACATAATTGGAAACTGTCCCAAAATTATTGGACTTCTTTGTGTTTTTGTCCCTTTCCAAGACCCTTAGTATCCCACAAGTTTGGTTACCTTACACATGAATTTCTAGCATCTCCAGTTTTGCAAAACTGCTTCTCTCTACATGGGTTCTAATATACTCCCTTGCAAAGTTGTAGAAAATGGCTTTGTGGTAAAGGCTAAGGTGACTGTGAAATTCACCATACATTCTTCCCTTTTTCCATAGATTCTAACTCTTCAAGTCTTATCTGTATTGGTGTACTCCATGACCTTCAACGAGTTGTGTTTTAAAAAATGTATTTTACCTTATCCATTGTTAAATAGTTTAAATAGGAAGCTTAGTGCTATCTACTTTGTTATGGCTGGAACTGGAAATCTATTATCCATAAGTAGTTTTATCTTTTTAATTTTTGTATATCTGTGGTTGTTTCCCACTTACCATTCCTAATGGTGCACATTATGCACATTGCATATTTTTATATTTTTCTCTAAAAACCTTCACTGAAATTTTGTCTATATTATTGCTCTTCTTGAAGAACCTGTACTCAGTCCTATTTGCATAATTTTGTTTTATTTTTATTTAACCAACATATAATTTTTATTTATTAGTGTCTTAATTCAATTTTATGCAGTTATGATTTCTTATAATTTTCTACATCATTTTTCTCAATATCATTTTTATTTTGAAAAAATATAAGCACAAATATAATGTTTTTATTTTTATATAATTGTATTTGTATTTTGTGGGTTTAATGTTAAACATTCTCACTGTCACACATTAAAAAGTAACACACAATTTTATTTTTATATCTTCAAACTTTATTTAAATTATTTTTTAAAGTTTTTATTTTAATTACCTGGTGCTCATCACAAATGCATTCCTTGATTCCTATCCTCTATTTTGCCCATTCCCCCCACTCACCTCCTCTCTGATAACCACCACTTTGTCCTCTAGGTAAGAGTGTATTTCTTGGTTTGTTTCTCTCTTTCCCCTCTTTGCTCCTTTGTTTTGTTTCTTAAATTCAACATATGAGTGAAAATATATGATGTTTGTCTTTCTATGACTTATTTCACTTAGCATTATACTCTTGAGCTCCATCCATGTCATTGTGATGACAAAATTTCATTCTTTCTTAAGGCTGAATAATAATCCATTGTATATACATACCATATACATATATACATACATATATACCTGCCACTTCTCCTTAATCCATTCATCTATCCGTGGACACTTGGGCTGCTTCCATATCTTGGCTATTGTAAGTAATGCTGCTATAAACATCAGGGTGTACGTATCTCTTTGAATTAGACTTTTTCTATTCTTTGGGTAAATACCTAGTTGTGTGATAGCTATATTGTAGGGTAGTTCTATTTTTAACTTTTTGAGAAACCTTGATACTGTTTTCCAGAGCAGCTGCACCAGTTTGTATTCCCACCAAGAATGCATGAGGATCCTTTTTTCTCCACATCCTCACCAACACCTGTTGTTTCTTATGGTTTTGATTTTAGCTATTCTGATAGGTGTGAGGTGATATCTCATTGTCGTTTTGATTTGCATTTCCCTGATGATAAGTAATAATGAGCATTTTTTTTAATGTGTCTGTTGACCATCTGGATGTCTTCTTTGGAGAAATGTCTGTTCATGTCCTTTGCCCATTTTTAATTGGATTATTTGGTTTTGGGGTATTGTTTTATAAGTTCTTTACATATTTGGGATACTAACCTATTATCAGATATGTTATTTGTAAATACATACTCCCATTCCACAGGTTACCTTTTAGTTGTGTTGATTTTTGTTTTCACTATGCAGCAGCTTTTTATTTTGATGTTGTCTCAATAGTTTATTTTTGCTTTTGTTTCCCTTACATCAGGGGGCCTATCTAGAAAAAGTTGCTATGGCTGATGTCAAAGAATTTACTGCCTGTGCTCTTTTCTGGGATTTTTATGGTTTCAGATCTCACATTTGGGTCTTTAATCCATTTTGAATATATTTTTGTGTGTGGTGTAAGATAGTAGTCTAGTTTAATTCTTTTGAATATAGCTGTCCAGTTTTTCCAACACCATTTGTTGAAGAGACTGTCTTTTTCCCATTGGATATTTTTTCCAGCTTTCTTGAAGATTAATTAAGCATGCTTTTAGGTTCATTTCTGGGTTTTCTATTATGTCCTATTAGTCTATGTGTCTCTTGTTGTGCTGGTACCATACTGTTTTGATCACCACACCTTTGTAATATAACTTAAAGTCCAGAATTGTGATGCCCCCAGCTTTGCTGTCCTTTTTCAAGATTTGTTTTGCTATTCGGGGTCTTTTGTGGTACCGTACAAAATTTAGGATTATTTGTTCTAGTTCTGTGGACAACGCTGTTGGTATTTTGGTAGAGATTGCATTTAATCAGTAGATTGCTTTGCATAGTAGAGACATTTTAACAATATTTTTTCTTCCAAACCATGAGCATGGAGTGTTTTCCATTTCTTTGTGTCATCTTCAATATCTTTTGCCCTTGTTTTATAGTTTTCAGAATACAAATCTTTCCCCTCTTCGATTAGGTTTATTCCTAGGTATCTTATTATTTTTGGTACAATTGTAAATAAGATTGTTTTAATTTCTCTTTGTGCACTTTATTATTGGTGTATAGAAATGCAACAGATTTCTGTAGGTTGATTTTGTATCCACAACTTTACTGAATTTGTTTAACAGTTTCAGCATTTTTTTAAAGAAATTTTTCAGGTTTTCTATATAGAGTATCATGTCACCTATAAATAGTAAAAGTTTTATTTCTTCCTTGCTGATTTGGACGCCCATTTTTCCTTCTGTTTTCTTATTGCTGGAGCTAGGACTTTCAGTATTACATTGAATAAAAGTGGTGAGAGTGGACATCCTTGTCTTGTTTCTGACCTTAGAGGAAAGGCAGTCAGTTTTTCCCCACTCAGAATGTTGTTAGCTGTGGGTTATTCATATATGATCTTCAATTATTAAGATTTGTTCCCTCTAAATATATGTTGTTGAAGGTTTTTATCATGAATATATTTTGTACTTTGTCAAATGTTTTTTCTGCATCTATTAATGATCATACAGTTATTACTCTTTCTTTAATGATGTGATGTATTGTACTGATTGATTTGCAAATATTGAAATCCCCTTGCAACCCAGGAATAGATCCCACTTGATCATGGTGAATGATTTTTTAATATACTCTTGGATTCGGTTTACTAGTATTTTGTTGAGGATTTATGCATGTATGTTGATCAAAGATATTGCTCTGTAGTCCTTTTTTGTGGGTGTGGTGTCTTTATCTTGTTTTGGTATTAGGGTAATGCTGACCTCATAGAATGAATTTGAAAGTATTCCTTCCTTTCCCCCTTATTTATTTGTATATTTTTTGGAATAATTTGAGAATAGGTATTAACTCTTATTTAAATGTTTGGTAGAATTCACTTATGAAGCCATCTGGTCTTGAACTACTTACTTGGGAGGTTTTTTTTTTTTTTTTTTTAATTTCTTTCCTGGTTGTCAATCTCTTCAAATTTTCTATTTCTTCCTGTTTTGCTAGGTTATATGTTTCTAAGAATTTATTCACTTCAAAGTTGTCCGATTTGTTGACATATAGTTTTCCATAATATTCTCTTACTTGTTTTTATTTCTGTGTTTTTTGTTGTTATTTTTCCTCTCTCATTTGTGATTTTTTTTATCTGGGTCCTTTCTCTTTTTTTCTTGATGAGTCTGGCTAGAGGTTTACCAATTTTGTTGATTTTTTTCAAACGACCAGCTCCTGGTTTCATTGATCTGTTCTACTGTTTTCTTTAGTTTCTATATAATTTATTTCTAATCTGATCTTTATTATTTCCTTCTTTCTTCTGATTTTAGGGTTTTTTTTTCCTAGCTTGTTCAGGTGTAAGGTTAGGTTGTTTATTTGAGAATTTTCTTACTTCTTGAGGGTAGATATGCATTGCTATAAACTTCCCTCTTAGAATCACTTTTGCGGCATCCCAAGGGTTTTGAATGTGCTTTCATTTTCACTTGTTTCCATGTACTTTTTTCTTTCCTCTTTTATTTCCTGGTTGACCCATTCATTGTTTAGTAGCATTTTGTTTAACCTCCATGTATTTTTGGTCTTTCTAGACTTTTTCTGGTGGTTGACATTTAGTTTCATAGTGTTGTGGTCAGAAAAGATGAATGGTATGACTTTAATCTTTTTGAATTTCTTGAGGCTTGCTTAGTGAATTGATATGTGGTCTAGTCTGGAAAATGTTTCATGTACCTCTGAAAAGAATTTGTATTCTACCATTTTAGGCTAGTTAAATCCCTCAGGCCCAGTGTGTCATTAAGAGCCATTGTTTCTTTATTGATTTTTTATTTAGATGATATGTCCATGATGTAACTGGAGTGTTAAAGTCCCCTACTATTACTGTATTATTATAAATTGGTTCTTTTATGTTTGTTATTAACTTTTATGTGTTTGAGTATTTCCATGTTGGGTGCATAAATATTTACAATTGTTACATCTTCTTGTTGGAATGTCCTCTTTATTATTACATATTGTCCTTCTTTATCTCTTGAGACAATCTTTGTTTTAAAGTATATTTTGTCAAATATCAGTATTGCTATGCTTGCTTTCTTTTGCCATCCATTTGCTCTTTTGACATCCCCTCACTTTCAATCTGCAGATGTCTTTAGTTATCAAATGATTCTCATGTAGGCAAGATGAGTTTTGTTTTTTTAATCCATTCTGTTACCCTATGTCTTTTGTTTGGAGTGTTTAATCCATTTACATTCAATATAATTATTGACACATATATATTGCCATTTTATTACTTACTATTTTCTGAAGGTTACTAGTTTCTGAAGATTTTGTCTGATCCTTGCTTCTCTTTTTCTCTTTCATAGTTTGCTGGTTTTCTTTAGTGATATATTTGAATTTCTATTTATTCTTTGCATATTTATTAGTGGTTTTTAATTTGTGTTTACCATTTCATTTATATATAACATCTTATGCATACAGCAATCTACATTAAGTTGGTAGTAATTTAAATTTGAACTGATTCTTACTCCTCTCCTCCCCACATTTTAGGTATATGGTGTCATGTTTTACATCCTGTTGTTGTTGTTGTTGTTGTTAAAGTTTCTTTACTTTGACGGGGCGCCTGGGTGGCGCAGTCGGTTAAGCGTCCGACTTCAGCCAGGTCACGATCTCGCGGTTCGTGAGTTCGAGCCCCGCGTCAGGCTCTGGGCTGATGGCTCAAAGCCTGGAGCCTGTTTCCGATTCTGTGTGTCCCTCTCTCTCTGCCCCTCCCCCGTTCATGCTCTGTCTCTCTCTGTCCCAAAAATAAATAAACGTTGAAAAAAAAAGTAAATAAAAAAAATTAAAAAAAAATAAAGTTTCTTTACTTTGAGAAAGATACAGAGAGCAATTGGGGAAGGGGCAGGGAGAAGCAGACAAAATCCCAAGGCTCCACACTATCAGTGCAGAGCCCCATGCAGGGCTTGAACTCAGGAACTGTGAGATCATGACCTGAGCCAAAATCAAGAGTCTGATGCCTAACTGAGCCACCCAGGCACCCCTTACATCCTTTTATTTTGTGAGTTAGTTGACTGATACTTACAGAAATATTTATTTTTAGTGCTCTTATGTTTCCTACCTTCATACTTCCATCTTTGATCTTTCCTTTCCACTCAGAGAGTCCCCTTTAGTATTTCTTGCAGGGCTGGTTTGGTGGTCATAAACTCTGTTAGTTTTTGGTATGTCTGGGAAACTCTTTATCTCTCCTTGTATTCTGAATGATAGTCTTGCTGGACAGAATACTCTTGGCTGCAGGTTTTTTCCATTCACAACTTTGAATATATCATGCCACTCTCTGGCTTGAAATGTTGCTACTGAAAAATCTGCTGATAGCCTTATGGGTTTTCTTTGTATGTGACTCTCTTCTTTTGTCTTGCTGTTTTTAATATATATATATATTTTTTCTTTATCACTATGTTTTGCCCCTGTAATTGTAAGACGTGTTTGTGTGGATCTGCTTTTGTTGATTTTGTTGGCAGTTCTCTGTGCCTCCTAGATCTAGATACTTTATTCCTTCCCCACATTCAAGAAGTTTTCAGCTATTATTTCTTCAAATAAATTTTATGTCCCCTTATCTCTCTCATCTTCTTCTGAGTCTCTTATAATATAAATGTTATTGTGTTTGATGGACTCACTGAGTTCCCTAAGTCTACTCTCATTTTTCATAATTTTTTTTCTTCTCTTGTTCAGCTTAATTACTTTCCATTACTCTGTCTTCTAGATCATTAATTAGTTCTTCTGCTTCTCCCAGCCTGCTGTTCATTCTATTAAGCATATTTCTCATTTCATTTATTGAGCCCTTTATCTCTGCTATGTTATTCCTTATCTCTGTGTTTATGTTCTCACTGATGTCTTCCACTCTTTTCTCAAGTCCAGTGAGTATCCTTATGACCATTGTTTTAAATTCTCTATCAGTCATGTTACTTATGTCTGTTACACCTACATCTCTGGCCACAGCCTTGTCCTATTCTTTCATTTGGGAAAAAGTCATGTTTCTTCTTATTTTGTCTGTGTCTCTATGCCTGATTTTTTGTCTTAGGAAATTCAGCTACAGAGTAATGGCTTTATGAAGAAGAGGTCCTGTAGTGACCTTTAGTGTAGTGTCCCCTGTTCCCCAAGATCTAGTGCTTCTGGTAGTGTCTACAAATGTGTGCTGCATGTGCTCTGCTGCTGTGTCCTGGCTGCTTTATCCTTTAGGCCAGGTATTTGCAGGGGCTCTTTTTGCCTGTTGTGGGGTGTTTGGTCCCTGACCTGAATATGGTACATTTTTTAAAGTTTATTTTATTTATTTTTGAGAGAGAGTGCAAGCAGGGGTGAGAGAGAGAGAGAGAGAGCGAGCGAGCAAGCAGGGGAAAGGCAGAGAGAGTACAGAGAGAATCTCCAGCAAGATCCATGTTGCCAGTGCAGAGCCTGATGTGGGGCTTGATCCCATGGACCATGAGATCATGACCTGAGCTGAAATAAAAACTCAGAAGTTTAATTGACTGAACCACCCAGGCATCCCATGAATGTGGTGCCTTTTAACTAGGTGTGTGCCCTGGTTTGCTTGTGAAATGAGACCTGTTGCTGCCCCCACTGGAAACAAAACCTCACAAAACTCCAAGGTCAGAGATGTGGTGTTGGCAGGTGTTTGGGCAGGTCTTGTGTGGGAGGGGGCACATTGGAACTGAGGCAAACTGGACTCGGAAGGGCAGTTTTTTCAGAGTGTAGGGGGTGGGACTTGGTGTAAACAAGTTTGCAAAGAGTGTTGGCACTCTGCCTGTTCCCACTGGTGGCTTTGTGTTTATGCTGAGGGGCAGAACAGGGAAATGGTGCCTGCTTATTTCTTTGTTCCTAGAGGTGTCTCTGTGGGGCGTGCTCTGAGATGAGCAACTGCCCTCCCTACTGTGTCCCTGAGGTGCTCTGCAGATCACTGTTTCCATGCTGTACCTCTGTAGGCTGTTTGCCCTGCCTTTTCCCCAAGAGTGGCCCCTGACCTCTCCCAGAGCCAAGCACACTGACCTTTAAAACTCCATCCTTTAAGCCATTCTGGTTGCAAAAACTCATAAAATTCAGGCACTCTCATTTTCCAAGGCAATTGCTAGGAGTTTGTTTTGCCCACACATTCCGCTGTGTGCTAGTCTGTCTTTTATTCTTCTCTGTGACCATGGCTCCCTCCCCACGACAGCACCATTGATCCGTTTCTCTCTTAAGCTGTGTTTCCACACTTCCTACCTTTTTCAATGTGGCCTCTTCTCTACTCTTAGTTGAGGAGTTCATTCTACCAGTCTTCTGATCAATTTCTGGGGCATTTAGGATGATTTCATAGTTGTCTAATTGTATTTGTGAGATGTGGAGAGCGTAGGGTCTTCCTACTCTGCTGCCATTTTCCGCTGTAATCTACACTTCAAGTCCAAATAATTTTTAAAATGACTACTTATGATCAGATTTTTTTTCTCTAATTTTTTTTTGTTATTGTTAGTTTCTACATATCATCCAGTATGGTCAAAGAATAGGGCATAAACTGTTAGTACTGTTGTAAATTGTCCAGATTTTCAGCACTTGATAAATCCTAGACAGTGTTCATTGAAAAATGAATTTTTGTCGAAATCTTTTGTAATGTCATTTATTTTATTTAATCTCTGTATCTGTCATATTCATGGGGAGGCATATTAAATTGATTATTATAAACATGTGTTTAGTAACTTTTATTTATCAATATTTCTTTGTCTATGGATTCGTATATTTGTAGTTAATTTTAACATTTTAAAATATTTTAAAATTAAGAACATTTAATATGGGACTACATTTTCCCCCAAATCATGTGTGTCAGATTTCTCTGTGCTTTTCCTGGCTACCATATGAACATTCCCTAGGACTATTTGGTTCTACTTGTATTGTAGTTAGTAAATCTTCTTTAGGCTGGGTGGCACTACTTTCTAGTTACAGTAAAGATAAATTATTATTGTTTAGGCTCTTTTATTTTGCATTTTTTGAAGATTTTCATCAAGGAGATGTAGAAATATGGATATTTTGGAACAATCACTTCTGAAGTTTTGATTGTGTTCTTATCAATATCCCCATTGTACTTGTTATATGGTATGAAATCTATGTATATTTAGTTTGACTAACTTGACTAACATGGTTATCATGTGATATTGTTTTCTAAAATGTCTTCACATTTTTAGAGGTTATAAATTATTCTTTTTGGAACACTCTGAAAAGTTACTAAAATAAGGCAATAAATCAAATAAAACAATAATCACTACTATTTATTATATGCTTAATTTCTGCTAGGTACTTACTGAACATTTAGTTTAATAATTCTCAAATCCTACAATATCTTTTGAAAGTGTTTCTAGTATATTTATTTTTTTAATTTTAACAATGCAAAAAATTAAAATCAGAGACCCCAAATATCTTACTTAATTTCCACAACTTTCTAGTAGTGATATCTAATTCAGATTTGCATTGATTCCAGAACTTAGTCATTATATAATTAGTTAGAGAGAGTTAGTGTTTGTAGTCATGCAGGTACTATCATGTATATTTTGACCATAAGTTTAGAAGTTAGTTATTAACTAGAGAGTAGTATATTATGATATTTCATGATTTAGAGAATCAATAGTGACTGAAAATATTCCTACCTAGCATTACTCATTCATTTAGTCACTCAACAAATAAGTGTAACCTTGTGTCTCTTGTTCTGAAAGGCAATAATATGAATGCTGAAATAATAGAAAAAAGAACTACACTCAGAATTTGCTGATACTCTATTAGAAGAACTACTATATATGCCTGGTACTATTATACAACTATAATAGAGTTTATGGAAGGGAGGGACATGATTTCTTAGATTACCTAATACCTTTTCTAATAAGCAGTTTAAGTTCTACTGAAATTTTGCCACATAAGTTTCCCAAGATTGACTGATAATCTCCATCAATTTCAGTTTCCTATCATAATTTGTATTGACTACCATATTGTGTATGCTTTATCTAACTACTTAATATCTTCTATCTCCTCATTTCTCACATACATGCAAGCATTAAAATCTTGAAAAAACTCATTTTCTTTTCAGAAATACATTATCTATAGTATGTATTTTTTTGATAATTAGATTCTGCTTTTTAAATAATGGGTTATTATTGGATCTTATAGTTTCCTATATTCAAAGCAGGCAGATACATATTTTTTAGGTTCACTGATCTTAATCTATTTGCAAAAGCTGAAGAATTCATATTGCTGAGGTATGCCATCTGTGCAAGGAGAAAATGATCTTGTGGGCAAATCATAACACCCATTAAAGATGAAGATTCTATTCCACTTCATTTTGTAGCTTGTGATAGCACCTTCTCTGTTTATGTCACTATAGTCTTCTTTCAATGGCAATATTAACCATGCCAGCCTCATTTACTTCAGAGAAATTTCAGAAAGTCTCTCCTGCTAACTTTAACAAGAGTAACTGATTAGGTTGAACTATAAGACATACATATTAAACACAAATTAATATTCCTCCAGGTTTTCCATCTCACTAATATGACTATTGGATGCTAAAAATCTTTTATTTTTATAGTCAAATTCCGCATCAGGAAAAAGGCACATGATAAAACAACATATGAGAGATGAATGCCAATTACCACTCAAAGGACCAGACACAAATTTTCAGAAAGAATATAATATACAATCAGGAAACTAGAACAAAATTGTGTTTTCATTGTAGAGAAACAATTTAAATCTTGCTACATTTACACATGTTGATGGAAAAACATGTAGCTGAATGACTGTCAGTACAGATGGATCTGTCTATAAATGGATAAATTTTGGAAAGATTTTAATGATCCACTCTACATTCCTTTTAATGAGCTACATCAACGTGTTTACCTCAACAATGTAATGAATTCAGAGAATCTTGAACTTGAATCCTTGTTTTTTGTCTCTTGTGCTTATGTGTAAAATTACATAATTTATATATCTTTGGAAAAGGATATATTTACCAATTTTTGTGTAAGTATATTGAAATAAGTAAAACATGGTAAATATCATGCAAATTAGTTGCTGTCTATAGTCATGGTCCTACTCATGACACTTCAGGGTATTAAATATCAGGACCACTGCAGTTGAAAGGATCACATAAGCTATTTATTTGCCTTGGGCTTTCTTAATGGACATTAGATATTTATACCACTATGAGATTTAGAATCTATAATTGTATATAAATAATCATCAAAAATTTCAGATTTTGTTACTGATTAACTGTATAAGTGTATACAAATTTGGGGTATATTCAAAAGTGTATTCAAACTTTATAAAGTTAGAATGCTGAGGTCAATTCATAAAAAATTCCAGATAGTTCATACTTTGACAGTTTGGATTTCTGATCCGCACTGGTGCCTAAACTACTAAATATTTGTATTTACTAATTTACTGCTTTTGTCAGTGTACTCAGCACAACTGTAATAGGATAAACACAGTTTATTAGTGAAAACGGCAAAGTTAGATAGAAAGAAATTTTAGAATTACAAAATTCATAGAGTATTTTCTGCGTCTCAGGTATATGATTTTGGTGTTTTCACATCCAATATGGTTATATAGCTTTATTAAGTATTTTATTTCTGCAACAGTATATGAATGGATGAAGGTTTCAACAATGCCAAGTTAGTTACCACAGATAGCAATTACTGCTATGAGTAATGGTTGAAAATTCAAAAATGAAGTCTGAGCGATGAGTTTAAAACCATTTCCTATCAGAGACTAAGTAAAAACTGAACTTATTTCCAAAACCTGTGAGCATAGAATCATCCCCATTTCACCTGCATCTCTATCATAGATACTATCAAATGTGTCTTCAGGAGTATGAAACAAATGATTTTATTCTCATCCAAGATAGAGGAAATCAGTTGGTTATTGTCTTATAGTGCCTGAAGCCTGAAAAATGTATCTTAAATTAAAATTCTATCATAGCGAGATAAATTAGCAAAAAGACTAGTCAAAGCATTCAAAGTTCTTAGTTGAGGTCTCTGGAATGGGGAGAATGACAGTGGTAGAAACATATTCTCTATGCCTTAATCCAGCTATCTCTAATAATAGCAGAAAATGTAATAGATATTAATCCAGAGGGTTTTAGATCAGACTCCCAAACCTCAAGTTATAACCAGCATCTTATCAGCCTTAAATATACAGTGCTGAGTCATTTACACTTTCCTCTGCTGCAGAGGTGGGCAGGCATTTTTTTCTTTTTTCATCCATCGCGTGTGACTTCATTGCCCAAACCATCAGTTTTATCGAAGGATTCATATAGCATATTTTCTGCAAGTCAACAAACCATGAACTGAGAATATCTATCAGTTAAAAAAATTATGCAATGACTCAAATTGATGATCTAGTTTAATTTGCCAAGCATCCTCATTGATCTCATCTGACGATGAATCAATTTGTTGCCAAATGCATGTGTGTGTTTCAGTTACACTACAAGTTAAAAATTGATTTTTTTTCAAAGAGATATGGTGTTCAACAAACCATCCTAGTTGACTTGAAGTGACTCTTCCTGAGAAATTGGTAAGTAAATATAGGTTTTGGAAATTTTTATATTTGAAATACAGGCAGTTTGTAGTTGTCATTTGTGTTGAGAATTTGGAGAAGTAGTTCTATAATGAAGAGTGTTTTTAACAATCTTAATTATAATAGGTAGTAGAAGTAACACACACAGGCTATGACATCCAACTATTTTACATACCTGTCAGTATAAAAAGGACATATTGAAGTTATTAGTATTGCTTTTTTGTGAAAATATTAACATCATAATTATTAACTATCCTTTAGCCTCACAAATTGAGGTTTTTATTAAATTTTGGAACTGATTATATAGTGATAATTTTTTAATGTTTTTATTTATTTTTGAGAGAGAGAGAGAGAGCGAGCAGGGGAGGGACAGAGAGAGAGGGAGACACAGAACCCAAGACAGGCTCCAGGCTCCAATCTGTCAGCACAGAGCCCAACACCAAACACCGGGCTCAAACTCACAAACTGTGAGATCATAACCTGAAATGAAGTGGGCCAGATAATGGACTGAGACAGCCAGGTGCCCCTGATTTTATGATGATGAAGCTAAGTTCTCTACAGACTCCCAGTTCAGCAAGGATTCAGCTTTTATATCTATATTACATTTATGTCTACATTTAAACTTTCTTGTTATTTTTATACAGGGTTAATATGCTCTTTTGTTCACAACTATAAACATATTTTGTTTATTCCCTGAGTTGAAAAAACAAAACAAAACAAAAAAACAAAAAAAACCCCAGTTTACCTAACTATCCCTTTCTGCCTAGTACTGCTTTCTTAGAATTCCACATGTGCATATCTTGTCCCTTTACACCATCTGTTCATGATGAATAGAAATCATGCCATTGGAGAATACATTAGTTTCCTCTTAGTGCTGTAACAAATTACCACAAATTTGGTGGCTTGAAAATACAGATTTATTCACTTACAATTCTGGAGGCCAAAAGTCTCGCTGGGCTACAATCAAGTTGTCTGCAAAGAAGCACTTGTTCTGGAGAGTCTAAGGGATGGTCAATTTCTTTGACTTTTCCGGCTTCTAGAACCTGGCCCACAGTCCTTTTTTCATGGCCTCCTATCAGCAGTGGCATTGCTCCAATCTCTGCCTCCTCTGTCATACCACCTTGTCTGAATCTGATTTTCCTGCTTCCCTCTTATAAGGGCCCTAATGATTACATTGGGCTCACCCAGATTTTCCAGGGTAACGTCATCATCTCAAAATCCTTAAATGAATCACATCTGCAAGTCCCTGTCGTCATGTGATGTAATGTATTCACAGGTTCCAGTATTTAGCATGTGTATGTGTTTGAGGGCCATTATTTTGCCTAACACAGGGAGGTAGGCACATAGAAAAGGTTCCACATTTTGGAAGATAATCAAACCAAAGGCTTTCAAATTCATGCACATATTTATATTTCCTATATTATAAAATGGGTTTACAAAGTGACTTTTGAATTTCTGGTGTTTCCTGGCTCAATTTCTTGTTTCTTCATTTTTTTTTTTTTTTTATGTATTTGTTGGTTTTTAAATTTTGTTGATCTTCTCTAGAGTCTGGCATTTATCTGTTTGGGGGAGGAAGTAACTTCTGTTTTGACAGAGTCAAAGCTTTTTAAGATTGCAACAACAAATTATCCATAAACATTTTAGAGATTAGCATTACTTCATTTGGATAATTAGCCTTTGTAAACTGGGGTGAGGAATGAGAATTTTATGTACTCTACATATATATATTTTAAAATTTCTTTCTTTATTCTTTCTTATTTTTTAAGTTGAATTATAGTTGACATATAATATTTTAAATATATATTAATTTCAGGTGTAAAACATAGTTACAAAATGCTCACCAAGAGAAGTGTAGTTAGCGTCTGTCAGCTTACAAAACTACAATATTATTGACTCTATTCCTTATGCTATACTTTATATCCCCATGAATTACCTATTTTATAACTAGAATTTTGTACATCTTAAAACTCTTTACCTATTATACCCATCCCCTATTCCCTGTGGCAAACACCAGTTTGTTCTCCGTATTTATGAGTCTTTTTCTGTTTTGTTTTGTTTTGTTTTTCAGTTTCCACATATAAGTGAAATCATACAGTATTGTCCGACTTATTTTATTCAGCATAATACCCCTGGGTCTATCCATGTTGTTACAAATGGCAAAATTAATCATTTTTATGGTTAAGTAATATTTTGTTGTGTGTGTATGTGTACGTGTGCATGTGTCACATCTTCTTTATCCATTCATCTATTAATGGATACTTAGGCTGCTTCCCTATTTTGGCTATTGTAAATAATGCATTGTTGATCATAGGGGTGCATATAACTTTTCAAAATAGTGTTTCCATTTTCTTCTTGTAAATATGCAAAGATGGAATTGTTGGACTGTAAGGTATTTCTATTTTTGATTTTTTGAGGAAACTCCATAATGTTGTACATAGTCCACACCAATTTACATCCCCACCAACAGTGCATGAGGGTTCCCTTTTCTCCACATCCTCACCAACACTTAGTATTTCTTGTATTTTGATAATAGTTATCCTGATAGGTTGAGATCTCTCATTGTGGCTTGGATTTAAATTTCCCTGATGACTGAGGATTTTGAGCATTTTTTCATGTGCCTGTTGGCCATCTGTATGTATTTGGAAATATGTATATTCAGATCCTTTGCCCATTTTTAATTGGATTGTTTGAATTTTTCATGTTGAGTTGGAATTTTTTATATATTTTGGATATAAACTGCTTATAAGATATGTGATTTGTGAATGTCTTCTCCCATTATCATTGAGTAGGTCACCTTATCATTTGTTGCTGTTTTTCTTTCCTGTGCAAGTTTTTTAGTTTGATGTAGTCCCAATTGTTTATATTTGCTTTTGGTGCCTTTGCCTGAGAAGACATATCAAATATTATCAAATATATATATATATATATTATTATAAGATAATATATTTAAGATATATTATAAGATATATTATAAGATATATATAAGATAGATTATTATAAGATAATATATATAAGATAATATAATTATTATATTATTATATATATATAAGAATAAGAACATAGATATTTACAGTTGTTATATGCCCTTGTTGTATTGATCCTTTTATCATTGTGCAATACCCTACTTTGTTTCTTGCTACAGTCTTTGTTTTTAAGTCAGTTTTGTCTGATATAAAGTATTGCTATCCCAATTTTTTAAAATTTCTATTTGCATGGAATATCTTTTCGATCTTTCACTTTCAGTCTATATCGTTAGGTCTGAAGTGAATCTCTTATAGACAGCGTATAGATGGGTCTTGTTTATTATTCTATTTAGTCACCTTACATGTTTTGATTGGAGCTTTTAGTCCATTTACATTTAAAGTAATTATTGTTAGGTATGTACTTATGGCCATTTTGTTACTTGTTTTATGTTTGTTTTTGTAGTTTTTCTCTGTTACTTTCCTTTTCTCTTGCTCTCTTCCCTTGTTATTTGATGACTGTCTTCAGTATTATGTTTACATTCTTTTTTCTTCATTTTTTTTGTGTATCTGTTATAGGTTTTCATTTGTGGTTACCATGAGATTTACAGGTAACACTTTATGTATTTAAAGTTTGTTTTGAGTTGATGGTTACTTAAATTCTAACACATTCTAAAAGCACCACATTTTTTTTCTCGGGGCACCTGGGTGGCTCAGTCAGTTGAGTGTCCAACTTCAGCTCAGGTCATGATCTCACAGTTGATGAGTTCGAGCCCCGCATCAGGCTCTGGGCTGATGGCTTAGAGCCTGGAGCCTGCTTCCGATTCTGTGTCTCCCTCTGTCTCTGCCCCTCCCCCATTCATGCTGTGTCTCTCTCTGTCTCAAAAATAAACATTAAAAAAAATAAATAAAAAAAAAATAAAAGCACCACATTTTTATCTCCCCCTCCATGTTTTAGGTATCGGTATCATTGTTTACATCCTTTCGTTTTGTGTATTCCTTAACTAATTATTGTAGATAAAGTTGCTGTTACAACTTTTTTCTTTTTATTTTCATACTAGCTTTATAAATGATTCATCTACTACCTTTAGCATATGTTCACTTTTACCAGTGAAAATTTTTCTTTCATAATTTTCTTCTAATTATAGCCTTTTCTTTTCTTCTTCAAGAAGTCCCTTTAACATTTCTTGTAAGGTCAGTTTACTGGTGATGAACTCCTTTAACCTTTGTTTGTTTGTGAAATTCTTTATCTTTCCTTCATTTATGAATGATAATGTTGCTAGGAAGAGTATTCATCTTTTTATTATTATTTTAGAGAGAGAGAGAGAGAGAGAGAGTACAGGAGCAGGGGTGAGAGTCAGGAGAAAGAGAGAGCCCACACTCAGCACAGAGCCCAATGTGGAGGTCGATTCCACAATCCTGGGATCATGATCTGAGCTGAAATCAAGAGTCTGATGATCAACCAGTTGAGCCACCCAGGCACCCAGAGCGAGTATTCTTGATAATGTTTTTTTTCCCCTTTAAACAATCCAAATATATCAAACTTCTGGCCTTCTAATCTGCTGAAAAATCAGCCAGTATGCTTGCGGGTGTTCCTTTGTACATAACTAATTATTTATCTTGTGCTTTTAAGATTCATTGTATCTTTAATTTTTAAAATTTTATTTATTATGTGTCCTGATGTGGCCCTCTTCGGATTCATCTTTTTTGGGGCACTCTGTGCTTTTTGGACCTGGATGCCTATTCTCTTCTCTGGTTAGGGAAGGTTTTTTGTTGTTGTTGTTGTTATTGTTTTATTTCTTCAATTTGTCTCTCTTCTCTTTCTTCTCTAAAATGCTGTTAGTATACTTGATATAGTCATAAAGTTTCCTTAATCTATCCTCATTAACATATATATATATACTATGCATAATACATATATAATATATAATATATATTAATATATGTATATTAGTTTGTATGATTCCCACTACCCTGTATTCCAGATCACTGATTCATTCTTCTGCATCTTGTAATCTTATGGTGATTCTCTCTAGTATATATTTTTATTTCAGTTATTGTATTCTTCAGCTTTGACTGGTTTTTTTTATATTTTCTATCTCTTTGTTGCCCAAGTCCTCACTGAGTTCATCTACCTTCCTCCAAAGTTCAGTGAGTATCTTTATGATGATTTCTTTGAACACTTTTTCAGGTAGATTGCTCATCTCCATTTTATTTCTTTTTCTGAGGCTTTGTTCTGTTCTTTTATTTGGAACATCCTCCTCTGTATCCTCATTTTGTCTGACACTCTTAATTTGTTTCCCAGAGTTAGGTACGTCAGCTATATCTCCTGGTCTTCAAGATAGTGGCCTTATGTAGAAGGCATCTCACGGGGCCTAGACACATAGTCACCCATGGTCAACACACCCAGGCACCAAATACAGTCACCCCCGGTCACCACCCTGTAAGGGCTGAGTGTGCCCTCCTTTTGTGCTGGTGGACAGGATTAGACCTTGGTGAAGCTGGCTGTGAGGCAAGGCTACAACTGTTGCAGTTGCTGATGGGTGGGGAAGGCCTTCTTCCCACCCAATAGCAGAAGTCACTGTGGAGGGGTGCCAGCCCTGGAGGGGTGCCAGCCAAGGCTGCTCATTGGGTCTGGCATGGCAGGAGCCTCTTTGGAAGGGTTGCTGCTAGGGTGCCTATTATGGCTAGGACAGATCCACAGAGTAATACTGGGGCAGGGTGAGCAGTGTAAGAAATTTAGATGGGGAGTGTCAGAAGAGGCTTCTGCCAGTGTGGGGCCAGCTAAGCTGAAAAGAGCAAAAACAATGGCATCCGCCAGCATTTCCATTCCCAAAGATGGTCCTATAGATTCCTGCCTCTCTGGCACATGTTCTAAAATTAATCAATAAATCTACTTCATGTATGGCCTAGTCACTTTTCAAACTGTTACCTCTCTGCTGATTCTTGGAGTGAGTGAGATTATGCATGGGCCCTTTAAGAGCAGATTTCCAGTCTCCAATAGTCTTGTGGCTATCCCAGAGTTAAGACCCATCAGTTTTTTTTTTTTAATTTTTTTTCAACATTTATTTATTTTTGGGACAGAGAGAGACAGAGCATGAATGGGGGAGGGGCAGAGAAAGAGGGAGACACAGAATCGGAAACAGGCTCCAGGCTCTGAGCCATCAGCCCAGAGCCTGACGCGGGGCTCGAACTCACGGAGCGCGAGATCGTGACCTGGCTGAAGTCGGACGCTTAACCGACTGCGCCACCCAGGCGCCCCAAGACCCATCAGTTTTTAAAACCAGATCTTATGGAGGCTTGTCTTCCCTGTGCAGGTCCCCAGGACCAGAGGTGCCTAATGTGTGGCTGATCCCCTTGCTCCCAGGGAAGATCTCTGTACCTGTGATACCCCATTTACTTGTGGATTGCCATACCAGGGGTTTGACTTTCAAACAGACCACATCTCTGCCCTTACTACCCTTAATGTGTCTTTTTCTTTGTATTTTCAGTTGTAGAAGAGCTGTTCTCCTAGCCTTCAGGTCATTCTTAGTGTTGCTCTGTGTGTAGTTGTAGCTTCCATGTATCTGTGGAGCTGGTGAGCTCAGCAGTTTTCTACTTTGCCACCTTCAGGAACATTTTATAGATGATGAAGCAAGCCCACAACACCAAAGTGACTACCATAGTCACTGGTGTGGTACTCCTGTATATCTTTTTTTCCTAAGAAATTACTCTGAAGTGTATCACTTATTAGAATGATTGATACTTTTTTTTTTCTTTAGAAAGATATGGCTACTTATTTAATCATTATTTTTCCCTACACTGAAAGCCGTAAAATTTTGTGAAATGTTTTATTGTGCATAGTGTCATTTTGTGGGGGTTGCTGCAAGGGTTGGCAATAACAAACCAAAGAAAGATTTAACCCAGTGTTTGCTTCATTGTTTTTATAATTGAGAAAAGTGAATAAGTCTTGATAAACTTTCTCAAGAGATGAGATATTTGCTTCTCTATGAGTTTATATCAGGTTTAGTCCATAGTATAAGCAATAAGAATTAGGAATGATCATAAGCTACTTTTTCCCTGAGTAATATTTCTACTTTTATGTTTATTTATAGAGATTTTTAATAGATATTTTCTACATCTTATCTTTGCATACTAACATGAAAAAAGTAAGCAAATTGACATTAATTTTGTGTCTGATGTGATAACAGATAACATTTGCTGAGCTATTCCTTTGTTCCAGACATTTATTGCTTCACAATATATGCACATTTCATCCTCAGGACAACTCCATGAAATAGATACTTTTGGTACTCCCACTTTACAGTTGTGGAATCTGGGAGACACAAAGGTCAAACAATTTCCCCAAAGTAATTAATGGCCAGTAAATGTGAAGTTGTTATTTGAACCCAAGCCATCTGTCTTTCAAGTCCATATTCTTACTATAAGAGCTATATATGCGTATAAGGCTATATGAATCTGCCTTTAGAGGTCATACATGGGGCCAAGTGACTTCACCTCCATTCTGTCATTTGGGCATCATAGTAATAAACATTACAAGATGCTCTCCATTTCCAAAGTCTGAAATTTCTATATTGTGAAATCAAAGAGAAAAAAAGGCAACTGTGGTATACTTCACTGATGTACCAAGTAGCCTAACACCATAGGCTTTTGGTCATTTTTTCCAAGTTTGTGATCATTCCAGAATACTCATGGACAAAATTTAGAGCTAAGTACTCTGAGTGATATAAAAGTGAATTAGAGACTGCCACTGCCTCAAAGGAGCCTGTATTAATATGTCTGGTATTATGTGTAGAGAATCTCCATAGCGTTGTACAAACTGATTTTAACAGCTAACAGAAACTAGTGTCAATTTTCCCAGAACCCCAACCCAGTGATAATGATTCTGATGTGTAATTATGGCCTGGTTATTGGGATTTGTCTGCTTGCTGATGGAGTTTGAGGATGCTGACTTCCCTCTTTCTGAGTATCATTTATGTCTCTGTTTCTTATTGACATTCTGTAAACAGCTCAGTTGAAATCTGTTCAACAAAAATGTATTGAATGTAAAGTGACTTAATATTCAGTTTCTGGAGTCGATTCTTGGCTTCATCATTTCTAGCTGTGTGGCTCTGAGGCAATTATTAACATCTTTGACCCTAGTTTCCTCATCTCTAAATAATAACAATAACAATAATAATGACAACAACAATAAAAATATTTGGTCTTTTCTATGCTCCAGGAATATAAGGAAAAATGAGAAAATCAATAAACTAAATCACAAAATCAACAATTGTGTCAATATCCATGAGGCTATATAGAAATGAAAAGGATACAGATTTATACATAAAAGCTTTCTGTTTCTCTGTCTGGGATTTTGTATTGGAGGTGTCATATCTGGCACAATACAGGATGTGGTAAGACTGAAATCAGACAGGAGTACAAAGAAGAACTGAGATAATGCTGGAATCCAAGAGGCATAGATGTAGGGAAAAACCTTGGACAAGTGTGGTTTGATTAAGGAACTTGTCAGAAACGGAGCTAGGAACAGAAGTGGAGTTACCTCGGAAAGCAGGTGAGATGACTGAAAACTGCACCTAGGGAAGCAATCATTGGAGCCATTTAATTATGAAGATTGACATCTCTTGCCTCAGGCTGCTTTTAATGAGCCTGGAATCTGGGGTGTCTGTGACTCCTTTGGCAGCAGTGCCATTCAGGTTCTGCCCAGCACCTAACAAGAGAAGCAACATCTCTAAATTGCTGGGTCCATTGTAGTGGCAGAAAGTCACACAATCACAGAAAATTCTCTCATTTTTTTTTCACACCAGAGCACCAATTTCTATCTCGTTGGGCTACATTTTATTCTAAAAGTTTCAAATGTTTCAAAAATTTTAATGTGCAGCTTAGAGAGGAAAAATTATCTGTGTGCTGTCCCTTTATTGAGTATATATACTCTCGTCAAATCAAGTTTAATCCACACATGGATTATCATAGAGGAGAAAGGTAAATTTCTACTTTTTCTTGATGAAACTAAGAAATAAATTGCTGAAACATATATCGAGGTCATGATAGTCCATGTATACTTCAGTAGCTTTGGTTTCACTTTATGGAAACAGAATCAGAATCTTATTTAACCTAAGGAAGATAAAAGTTTCTACTGTTCCTTGAATGAAGAGGATATCAATTTTAGATTAGGCATCAGGGCTGTCTCTTTTTTTAAAGAAAGAAGATGTAACATATGTCAGAGCATAGTTGTGTGTGTGTGTGTGTGTGTGTGTGTGTGTGTGTGTGTGTTGAGGGCTGTGGGAGTATAAGGGAGAGTTCTAGAGTCCTCTCAATTGTAATTAGTAGTAAACTCCAATGGACCAACGTTTATGTACCACTCTCACTGTTCCTGAAGACTCTTCCGTATTACCTAATTCAATGAGCTTCCTTCAAGGCCATAGCTTCATCAAAAATTCAAGGAAAATTTTAATGCAGTGGCTGGATTGCTGTACATATTAGAAGTGATTAGCTGCATTCATGAATCTATAATCACACCTGCAAATGACGAAGGAATCTATAGAAATGGGAAGCATTTCTAAAGCCATGAATATGCATTCAGTGTATGTTGCCAGAAATATCATAATAAAAATAGTTTGTAAGTATCCAGGATCCAGCAATACTGCTTTTATTTTCCAGATGTCAAAACTCGGCCATTTTGACTAAAACAGATAATACACATGAAGTTCAATATTTAGAAGTCACTGTTCGTGGTGCTCATTTCAGAAAAGCCAGCTTTATGTGTGTTGGAAAAACATAGCTATTTCTGAGAAGTGATGTCAGAGGTACCAGGAAATAGTTCAGGACATTCCTTCCTCCTCCCTCCGCACAAAATGAATGTTTGTTTATATGTTGGATGGTGCCTGGACTTTTTCTTTTCTTTATTATTTTTTTACATTTATTTATTTTTGAGAGATAGAGAGAGGCAGAACACAAGTGGGGGAGGAGCAGAGAGAGAATGAGACACAGAATACAAAGCGGGCTCCAGGCTCTGAGCTATCAGCCCAGAGCCTCATGCAGGGCTCGAACTCACAAACCATGAGACCATGACCTGAGCCGAAGTTGGCTGCTTAACTGACTGAGCCGCCCAGGTGCCCATGGATTTTTTCTTTTTAAAATTTTACTTTTAATTTACTAATCTTTGTTCTTAAGTATTATTGAAAAAAATAGAAGAAAACAATCTTACAAATTTAAAACAAACAAACGTTCCCTCTGTCTTTTAGCCCTAAAAAGATTCTTTTAAGGGACATTTTCAACAATGAGTATTAGAGAGACCATGAGGTCTTTGTAGTGCTGGTGACAGGGGTTAAATATATATTAGGATATTTTGATTCAGTTCAGATAAATGTATTATGGATACCTGAACACAAACAGCACTTTCTGATTCTCAAATCCTCCATTCATAAGATTGCTTTTGCCTCTTCATTATTTCATTAATAATTATAAGTGTATGAAAATAAAGCTTATTCAGAAACAACCAAGAGCTTCTGACTTCAGAGATGTTGGTAAGTTAATTTTCTTTCCTTCTAATCACACCATTTTTTTCTTCTCCAGATTGGGAGCTTAGGTTACCACTTTCTTTGTGGATCATACATCGATGCCATTGATACTCACTAGTGTTACAAACCTCTAAGGTTGAGAGGGGAAGAAATGGCACATTCTTAGATACATGCAGTTTTGTGAAACACTGATTAACCCAATAAATATGTGCCAAAGGGGTGGACCCTTTGGAAATGAATGTTTCATTAAAATCCATACTTTGTATTCTAATAGATCACTTTGCTATCTAGAGAAGACATACTAATTAAAACAAGGACCGGTTCTTCCCTTTAACAAGTTAGGTGTCTTTTTTGAAAAATACATTTTCTGTGGGCAAACCTTTACATTATTTTACCTAATTTAATTAGGAGAGAAATTGAGTGGTAATGGATTGTGTTACTAACAATGTGACTATTAAGATATTTGTTTTTTCCTGGAATCATGATGTCATAGAACATGAGAATGAGAAATAACTTTAATTAAATAAATATTTTTTAAGATCTGCTCGAGGCCAGTTGCTGGATTAGAGGCTAACTTTTCATTGATGAAGCTGAGGAGTCTATATGCTTTTAGATTTCAGAATCCAGAGAGGGAAACCAAAAAATAACCAGGCAGTACATAACATAATGTGATGCCTAATATTAAAAAGAAACGAAAGGTACTATGATGATGTATAATGGGGACACTTGAACCAGGCTTGTGAGTAGATAGTATTAAGAAATGATTTCCCAGAGAAAATTGCTTTAAGTTGAGAGCTGTGGAATAAACAGAAAATAGCAACAAAAAGATAGTTAGGATAGATGTTCTATAGTAAAGAAATACAATAGACAACTCCTGAAATTGTGAGAAATCATGCGGAGGGAAACTCAAATGAATTCTCTGGTGAGGAGGACAGAATCAGAGTGGAGTCTGAAGGAAAAAAAAAGAATAAGAACCATATAATACATATCTTTGTAAGCCATATCAAAAGTTTAGACCTCATTTTTAGATTAATGAAGAGCATTGTAGGATTTTAATCCAAAGCTAGATGTGTTGTCACAGCTACTTGAAGCCAAAGCTATGACTCCTATCTACAATTTAGAGTTTAGCAGTCAATACTCAGTAGCAAAAGAATTTTTCTTTCACTATCACTCTCTTTTCTTCTCTCTCATCCTTTTCCTTCTGTGTTGTTCCTTTTGTCTTTTGGTCTCTCCTTATCATGTTTCTCATACAGAACTGTTGGCAGCTTCCTAATGGATAAGTTAAAACAATGGATGATATATATGGTGAATCATTGATCCAGATCATGATACACATTACTGGAATGACAAATGCAAAACTCTCAATGGCTAAAACTGAACCTAACCAAATACATTAATGAGTAAAAAGTGATTAAGGTATTAAATTTGTCCAATCTGTCTAAATTTAACATGCAAAAATTTGACTTGGTATAAATAATGGTCACAAACTAAAACTCACAGTGACAATGTAACAGCTAATTTTGGATAGGGATGAAGTGATAAATCAAATCTTAATTATGATTTACATAGAGAAAAATAAATCCCAATTAAATATATTTTGGTAAAATAAAAAAAATGGAAGTTGTTTAATAGTACTTAATAAGAAATTGATCAAGCAGTTAAGTTGACTCAATGAGTTCTCTACTGAAAGACTCAATAAAATTCATCACTCTCTAGAAAGTTCTAAATAGTTTGCAAATCTGCTTCCAGACAAAATGGGTCTAGATTTATCTTGCAGTCTAAAACAAAATAGACAAAATACATGAAACAATATTTTTTAAGAAACTAGACATAAAGCAATGAATGACAGTAATCAGTGAGAAATGGAAAATAAATTAGATAAACACAGTGATGGCTGCTATGAGATAGCTTCCAGGATGTGGACTAGAAAGGAACCCACGCAGAGTCCAAACTTGAGTCAAAGAGATGGAACTGAGAGTCTGCAGAGATAAAGGTAGCTAGAGTTTGAAGAGCAGCAGAAAAGAGACAGCTTCTTAGAAAAAGAACTTGGAATATAGGAAAAAGATCCCTCTCAGGTAGTCCACGGAGTGCTGAAGTACATGTGTATGTAAAGAAACTACGAGTCCAGGAAAAGAAACACATAAAAGAATTATAGGTAGTAGTACCTAGTGCTAACACAGACTTTGGAATACTGCCTGTTTTGACAAACATAAAGGATAATTTCATGACTCATAAGATACTGGGAGATATATATATATATATATATATATATATATATATATACACACATATACATATATATATTTATATATATGTATATATATATCCCAACTTAGTAGGGATAATATAAACATATATTAATCCTACCTTAGTAGGTAGAGACCTACCTTATTAGGTATAGAATAATTAAACTACAACGAACAGTACTCTAGTTCCTAGCAAGTCCTAAAAGCAAGCACCAGAAGAATGAAACTATCTAAAAGAATCTTAAAACTATGTTTCAGAACAAACTTCAAGAATACTTATAAAAATATTCAATGCAATTTAAAATGCATGTATGCCATCCAATAAAAATATTACCAAACATTTAAGAAGCAGGAAAATATCAACCACAATGTGGAGGAAGTCATTCAATTTAAAGTACTTCAGAACTAATACAAATACTACAATTAGAAGACAAGAGCATTAAAACAGTTATTATAACTACATTTTATATGCTAAGGAACTTAAGGGCATATGTGGAAGGTATAAACGAACCAAAAATCAGTCTTTTGGAGATAAAATTAGAAATCAATAATGGAAGTATCTCTATAAATTCTGTATTTAGAAACTAACATACTGCTAAATAGCCAACAAAAAAAATTAAAAGGGAAATCAGAAAATATTTTGAACATAATTAAAATTAAAGTTACATATAAAATGTTTGATACAGCTAAGGAAGTTCATAGAGGAAATTTTATATCATTAAATACCTGTTTTAGGGGTAAATAATTGATGATATCAATGACACCAAAAAAAAAAAAAAACAACACAACACAAAAATTATAAAATGTAAAGCAAACCTATGGGAAGTAGAAAGAAGGAGTAATAATGATCATAATGCATTAAATTAAACATAATGAAAAGGTAAACTAACAAATATGAAACCAAAACCTACATTGTTGAAAAGAGCAGTGAAGACGATTAACCTCTCACCAAACCAACAAGGAACAATGGAAGGGAAAAGAAGCAAGAAACCAGTATCATGAATGGGAGTGGTAAGATGGTTATAAACTCTACAGGTATTAAATGGGTACATGGTAACATTATGAACAACTTAATTCAGATAAATTTGTCAACATGAATAAAATGAACACACTTCATGAAAGACCCAGCCCACCAAAGTTTATTCAAGAAGAAGTAGATACCATAATATTTGTATATCTATCAGAGACAATGAAACTAGAGTTAAAAAGAGTTCTACAAAGAAAAATTCTGTTATAAATTATTTGTTAACTTAGGGAAGAAATAATATCAATTTTACACGAACTCTGGTAGGAATTTGAAGAAAAAGAGGATGTTTTCATAGTAGAAACAGTCAGAATTACCCTGATAAATAATGTCACAAAGACATTACAAGAAAATAAAACTATAGGTCAAAATCCCACATGAACATAGATGTAAAATTTTAAAGATAAGTTTTCAAAACAAATCCAAAATGTGAAAAAAAAGGATATGACATCATGGCTAGGAATACATTTATTCCAAGAATGCAAGGTTGATTTGGCTCTCAAAAGTCAAATGATGAGAAGTACAATTCATAATGGTGTCATGAGAAGCTTCATGGACCTGATCACTAGTGAAACAATCACAACTGATGAAAGTCATAATAAACAAAAATTTAAAACCACTTAAACTAGAATAAAAAGACAAAATACTTAAGGATATACCTAATAAAATATTCATAAGATCTCTATGAAAAAAATGTGAAACTCTAATGAAAAAAATCTAAGAAGAGCTAAGTAAATGAAAATATATTCCATGATTATGGACAGGAAGATTCAATGTTATTAAGACTTAAATTCTTCCTATATTGATCTATAGATTTAACGTAATCCAAATAAAAATTTCAGCAAGTTATTTGCTAGATATAGTGGAATTGATTCTAAAATTTATATAAGAGGCAAAAGACCCAGAGTAGTTAATACGATATCAAAGATGAACAAGGTTGAGGTACTGACACTACCCAACTTCAAGACTTATTATAAAGATACACTAATCAAGACAGTATGATATTGACAAAGAAATAGAAAAATAGAACGAGGGAACAGAATACAGAGCCAGAAATAGACCCACACAAATTATAGTTGACTGTATTTTGACAAAAGAACAACAATCATTCAATGGAGAAAAGAGAGAGTACCCAACAAGTGGTGTTGGAGCATCCACATGCAAAAAAGAAAAAAAAAAAAGAACCTAGACACAGGGCCTTATATTCTTCAAAAAAATTAACTTGAAATGAGTCATAGACCTACACGTAAAAAAGCAAAGCTACAAAACTCCTAGAAGATAACATAGGAGAAAATCATGTTTGGCAATGACCTTTTGGATACAAGGATGTGTGACCCATACACAAGCCAAAAAAAAAAAAAAAAAAAAAAAAGAAAGAAAGAAAGAAAAGAAAAGCAACAAAAACTGCCTGTGAGAATTTCCGGATATTAGATTTAACAGAACATATTTTAAAAGAGCTATTATATAAAAAGTCATTATAAACATATTTTAAAAACTAAAGGAAATCATGCTTAAAGAAGGTATGATGACATCATCTCATCAAATAGAGAATATCGATGAAAAGAAACAATTTGAAAGATTCAAATGGAAATTCTGCAGTTGAAAAGTACATGAACATTAAATAAAAATCTCACTAGAGGGACTCAGCTGTAGATCTTAATTGGACGATAAAATTAGTGTACTTGTAGCTACAGATTATAGAACCTAACGAATAGAGAAACTAAAATAATGAAAAAAATGAGTAGAACTCATTGAAAAGTCATATGCCATTAAGTAGAACAATATATGCACAGTAGGAGGACCAAAAGGAGATCATAGAAAGAAGAAAAAAATATAAGAAATAATGGCTGAAAACCTTCAAATTTTATGAAAAACATTCACCTATACTTCCAAGAATCTCAATAAACTCCAAGTAGGATAAAAGGAATGAGATTAATACTGAGACACATTAGAGTAAAAATACCAAAACTCATTTATTATAAGCTCTATTTTTTAGTGAATTCCTTAGGCCTATTTATTCTTATGTATAGATTATGCAAGGTTACAGGACACATGATTTATAAACAAGATTATACAAAGATTGACTTACAAAAATCAATTGTATGTCTGCATAAAAGAAATAAACAATTCAAAGATTAAATTAAGAAATCAATGCATTTATAATAGCATTAGAACTAGTAAAATACTTTGGAATAAATTTAAAGAAGTATAAAACTTACACTTGGAAAAAATACAAAACACTGTTGGCATATATTCTAAAATTTATAGGGAAAGTTAGAGAAATTTGGTTAGGCAAAACAGCTTTATAAAATAATAGCACATTGGGAGAAATGAAAGTACATGATTTAGACTTTTTTTCTTTTTTTTTTTTTAAGTTTATTATACTTTGAGAGGTGGGTGAGGGGTAGAGAGAAGGAGAGAGAGAATCCCAAGCATGCTCTGCACCATCAGCACAGAGCCTTATGTAAGGTTCAAATTCACGAACTGTGAGATCATAATCTGAGCCAAGATCAAGAGCCGGATGCTTAAACCAACTGCACAACTCAGGCATCCCCAGACTTATTTTAAATGATGACATATTAAGTGTTGGTGAAAATGTAGAGGAATTGTAACTTCCATGCACTGCTGGTGACAATGAAAATGACACTACCACTTTAGAAAAAAAATAGAGCAGATTCTTTAAACTTAAATGTATTGAAACCAGATGATCCAGCCATTTCACTCCTAAGTATTTACCCAAGAGAAATGCAAGCATATGTCCACACCAAGGCTTGTTCATTAATATTCACAGCAACTTTATTCGTAGTGGCCAAAACTGATGATAATTTCAAAGTCCAGGAAAAGGGAATGGACAAATAAACCATAGTAAATTTATACAATGGACTTTCACTCTGCACTAAAAACGAATAAACTATTGATGTATGTAACAGCATGCATGTATCTCAAAAATATTTTTATGTAAAATGAGTACAAACATAGGAGTACAATTTTATGATATGATTTATGTAAAATTTGAGGAAATTCAAACATTGAGAATGACATAATAGATCAGAGTTACCATGCCTTGAGAAGAGGGTGAGGGCAGAAATGTACTTTCTGGAGATTAGGATTATAAAGAGGCATAGAAATGTTGAGGATGTTGTATTTATGTATGTGTTCATGTATTTATTACTGAGATGGTTTCACAGATGTATACGTATGTCAAAGTTACCAAACTGCATGCATTAAATATGTGCAGTTTATTGTATATCACCTATACCTTAATGTAGTTGTTTAAAAAGCATTTGCTTTTAAAACTTTCTCACAGATAAAAACAAATCAAATATGATCATTGTAAAATGGGCAGTTTTACATATATACTGAGTCATTTCTTAAGGAGAGGAGTGACATGATCAGAATAACACTTTAGATAAAGGGTTTTTTTTTTGTTTGTTTTTTAGTAAAGACTATAGAGAGATCACTTTAAAGCCTCTTGCACTAAATTCAGGTGAGAAATGATGGTGCATTGAACTAGAGATGTTTTTAGGGGTTAGAGAGATGTGAATGGTATCCAGAAATTTTTTAGAGGGCTAAATAGATAATAGTGGAGACTGATGGGTGGGTAATGGACATAAAAGATTCAAAGAACTTCCAGAATTCTCATTTGGGAAACTCAGCAGGTGGCAGTATGCATTAAATACATTGTTGCTTTCATAGAAAAGCATTGTTCTGTTTTAGTCAAGGAAATGGAGAGAAGTTAGAGAATCGATGTGATACTGTGTGAGAGTATATGGCATTTACATAAGTAGAAAGTTTGAAACAGAGGATGATAGATAACTATAGATGTTCATAGCCTGAATTATGAAAAGATAACAAAACTAGGAGGCATGTAAAATTTGTTTACCAGAAGATTTCCCCAACAATCATTCCATAAATCCCCAGTAGTGCTTATAGGTACCGAGTCACAGAGTTGGTTGTCTATATATTGTACATCATCTAATACATATCTTACCAAGTATAGGTATCTACTCTACAGTATCCCCAGTAAGTGATTATTATGCTTCTGTTTGAAAATATACAGTAACAGGAACAACTTCTCTGGGAACAGCAATTTGTCTCAAACTGCGCCTAAAATTATCGAAAGATCCACTTTTATTGTTGTTGTTGTTTTTAATTTGAGAGAGAGAGAGAGAGAGAGAGAGAGAGAGAGAGAGAGAGAGAACATACTAGTGGGGGAGAGGAGCAGAGGGAAAGAGAGAGAATCCTAAGCAGGCTTCATGCCCAGCATGGAGCCTTACAAGGGACTCGATCCCACAACCATTTGGCTCCTGACCTGAGCCAAAATCTAGGGCTACATGCTCAACCGACTGAGCCACCCAAGCTCTCCAGTCCACTTCGTATATTAATTTTGTATACAAATATGCCACCTCATTACTCAATTAGGATATTGCACGTCTATTATGTTGAAATACTACATGGAACACTATAATTAGATAGAATAAAGAATAAGAAATTGTACATACCCTTGACTGACTCAAAAACTACTGAATTCCTTACTTATTCTTCTTTGTCCATCAGCATAAAATTTAAGGTATATTTATTGTATATATTATCTCTTCAAATATTTTTAAAAATTTTTAATGTTTAATTTTGAGAGAGAAAGAGAGACAGAGTGTAAGTGGGGGAGGGGCAGAGAGAGAGAGGGAGACAGTGAATCTGAAGCAAGTTCCAGGTATTTCCTGACACGGGGCTTGAACTCACAAACTGTGATCATGACCTGAGCTGAAGTCGGATGCTCAACTGACTGAGCCTCCCAGGCGCCCCTCTCTTCGAATATTTTATAGCAATGCTCAAATTCTTAAACTAAAAATTTCAACTTTTCTTGAAACACCATGTCTTGAATTCAACCTGATATTTATTATATGGATATGCTTCAGTTTATTAATGTTCTCCTAAAGTGTCACAAAGATCTGATTACCAATGCAAACAGGACTTGCAAATATTAATGCAATCTAACATGGCTTCAGATGATGTGGCCAGCACAATCATTGTGTCACATTTGACCCTTAAACAAATGAACATGGAGTGATGAAAAAGCATTCCTTTATTATTTAGTGATCTTACAGTCAGCAGAATCCACCAATTTTTAGCTTATTATGTAAAGATATATAGATAAGTCATTGAATTATGGGAACCCTGAAGAAACAAACATTAGGCTGAGCTTCCTGGGATGACTTTTAATAAGTGTAGCACTAGCCCTCCAATGACTGCTACCATTACCACAATTAAGAAGCTGTACCTCAGGAGGCTACCACAGAACTGTCACGGCTACTAGTGACAGAAATACACCACTTCTGCCACAGTTCAGATACTACTAAATGAGGAGCTGTTCTACCAGGTGCCAAATTTAGAATATGTTTTCACTGGTATAATCAGCATGAGAAAAATGGATAGCTCTGGTAGCTTCGTTTGGCATGTAAGAAGCTGGTTATCACCCCTCTATCCTAACAACAAGTAGAAATATGAACAAACTAGGAAATCAACAACTCTTCATAGCTCCTTCAGAGAATTGAGGTCCCAGGGTAAACCACTGACCCCTCCTCGCCCCCCAAATAAAGACACCAATAGGTGAATATAGAGAACCAAATTACCAGACAAATCTCCAAATTAGTGTCTGACACCATACTACAGATCCAGGAATCTCAGAGGATAACAAACAGAAAGACCCAAAAGCTACAGGTATACATATCATTTTCTAACTGCAAAAAATCAAAGATGAAAAACTTCTGAATGAAGTCAGAGGAAAAAGATACCTATAAAGAAGCAGAGATAACTATATCTAACTTCACAGAATCCATGTGTGATGGTTAATGTTATGTGTCAACTTGGCCAGGATCATGTGGTGCCCTGGTATTTGGCTAAACGTTATTTTGTGTGAGTCTGTGAGAGTGTTTCTGGTTGAAATTAGCATTTGAACTGGTAAACTCAGTAAAGCCCTTTGCTCTTCCCAATGTGGATTGGCATCATCCAATTCACTGAGGGTCTCAGTAGTCAAAAAAAAAAAAAAAAAAAAAAAAAAAAAAAAAAAGAGAGAGAGAGAGAGAGAGAGAGAGAGAGAGGTGGAGGAAGAATTTGGCCTGCTTAATCTGGAACATTGATCTTGTCTTGCCCTCTGCACTCCTGGTACTCAGACTTTCAAAGACTGGAATCCAAATCACCATCTCCCCTGGTTCTTGACTGAATTATACCACCAGGTTTCCTGGGTTCCTAGCTTGCAGTTGCCAGAGCATGAGACTTTTCAGTCACCATAATTGTGTGAGCCAATTCTTTATAAGCCTCCTATATGTATATATGATACTCTTTTATGTAATATGTATAGATATATACCCTATTGGTTCTGTTTCCCTAGAGAACTTTGACTATGCACCATTCATTTGGTGTTAGAAATTGAGACCTTTGCGGTGCCTGGGTGGCTCAGTCGGTTAAGCACCAGACTTCAGCTCACATCATGATCTCATGGTTCCTGGGTTTGAGTTCCGCATCTGGCTCTGTGTTGACAGCCCAGATCCTGGAACCTTCTTTGGACTCAGTGTTTCCTTTTCCCTCTACCCTCCCCTGCTTGTGCTCTGTGCTCTGCATCTGTCTCTCTCTCTCTCTCTCTCTCTCTCTCTCTCTCTCTTTTTTTATAAACATAAAAAAAAGACAGAGTGGAGTGAAATATTTAAACTATTGAGAGAAAAAAAATCTCACCAACCTAGAATACTGCTCTCTGTAAAATTACTCTTCAAAAGTGAAAGATAAATGAGTTTTTTATACAAATAAAAATTAAGGGAATTTGTTGCCAGCTACCAGGCCTTGCCAGAAATGTTAAAAGATGTCCTCAAAGAGAAAGAAAATTCAGCAATTTGGATCTACATAAGAAAGGAGAGCATCAGAGAAGGATTAACTAAAGATAAAGTAAAAACTTATTTTTCATATTCTTAATTGATCTGACAGGTAATGGTTCATTCAAAACAATAACAATAACAATGTATTACATTATACTTTTTATAAGTGAAACGAGTGATAGTAATGTTACAAGAGACAGGAGGAAGGGAGTAGGATTATTTCTTAGTATAAAGCACTCACACTACCTGTGAAGTAGTATAGTGTTATATGAAAGTGGCCTTGGATTCACTGCAGATGTATATTTACATATATTTACAGCAGGAAATGTATATTACAGACTCTTATGCAACTAAAAGTAAAAAAAGAGAAACATGACTCATATGTTAAGCAAGAAATGGAATCATATAAAATTCTTAAAACCACAAAAGGCAGAAAAGGAATGGAACACATAATAAGAATGAAGAATAAGGGTAATACATAAAACATAGTAATAAATATGATAGACATAGTACAACTACATCAATAGTCACTTTGAATGTCAGTGGTCTAAGTACATAAAGTAGAAGATAGAGATTGTCAAGGTGGATCAAAAAACAAGACCCAGCTACAGGTTGTCTACAAGAAACCCATTTGGAATATAAAGACACATAAATTAAAAGTAAATGGATTGAGGGAAATATACCATGCTAACTCTAATCAAAAGAAAGCATGGGTAGCTATATTAATTTTAGACAGAGAAGACTTCATGACATGGAAGATTATCTGAATAATCAGGGACATTATATAATGAATAAGGGGTCAATTCACCAAAACATAATCCTTAATGTATATGCACCTAATAACAGAGGACCAAAGTACATGACACAAAATCTGATAGAATTGCAAGAAGAAAGAGATATTACATTTGGATGCTGTAAAACATCTCTATCAGAAATGAACAGCTAGCTGGCAGGAAATCAGTAAGGACAGAGTTGATCTCAATGTCACTATCATTCAAATGAATAAAATGGACATCTATAGATTACTTTATCCAAAACCAGTAGAATACATATTCTTTCCAAGTTCACATGAAATATTCAGCAAGATAGATCATATATGGGACCATGAAACACATCCTAACAAATTTAAAGGAATAGAAATTACATAATGTATGCTCTCAGCCCACATTGGTATTAAATTAGAAACTAACAATAGGAAGATAACTGGAAAACTCCAAAAATATTTGGAGACTAAACAACACACTTATGAATAACATATGGGTCAAAGGATGAGTATTAAAAGAAATTTAAAAATGTTTTGAACCAAATGAAAATGAAAACATAATTTATAAAAATTTGTGGGATTCAATGAAAACAGAGATAGAATTTTTATCATCGAATGCAAATATAAAAAAACAATATCTAAAATCAGTCATCAAAGCTTCTACTTAGAAACCTAGAAAACAAGGAGCAAACTAAATCCAAAGTAAGCAGCAGAAAAGAAATATTAAAAAATAGAAATCAATGAAGTTGGAAACAGAAAATTATTAAAACCAAAAGCTGAGTCTTTGATCAATAAAAATCAATAAAACTCTAGCCAGGCTAACTAAGGAAAAAAGAGAGAAGACACAAATGACTAATATCAGAAATAAAAGAAGGTCACTACAGACACCATGTACTCTAAAAGGATAATAAAGGAATACTATCAATAGCTCTATGCTACCAAATTTGATAACCTAGATGAAATGGACAAATTCCTTGAAAGACATAATCTACCAGAACTCACACAAGAAGTAGACATTCTAAATAGGCCTATATCTGTTAGTGAAATTGAATCAGTAAATAATAACCTTCCCAAATAGAAAGTACAAAGTTTCACTAGTGAGTTCTACCAAGCATTTAAGGAAAAAATAATAGCAGTTCTGTAGAAGCTCTTGAAAAAGACACAAGCAGAGGGAACATTCCCTAACTCATCTGCAAGGCCAAAATTACCCTACTATCAAAAACCAAGACATTAAAAGAAAATAAAACTACAGACCAATAACTCTCATGAACATAGATATAAAAATTCACAACAAAATAGTAGCCAATCTAAGCAGCAATGTGTAAAGAGAATTGTACACCAAGACCAAGTGAGTTTATCCCAGGTGTATAAGACTGGTTCAACATTCCAATATCAGTTAACTCAATCCATCACATAAACAGACTAAAGAAAAAAACAATCACATGATTATATTAGTCTATGCAGAAAAAATCATTTGACAAAATCCGCACCCATTCATGACAAAATGTCTCAATGAAATAAGAAGGGTTTTCCTCATCTTGAAAAAGAATATCTACAAAAACCTATAGCTAACTTTAGCTTATTGGTGAGAAACTTGAGGCTTCCTATTTACAACAGGAATAAGGCAAAGATATCCTCTCTGAATACAGCTTTACAACAGGGAAGTGGAAGTAGTAGCTAATGCAATGATACAAAAATAAAAAGAGAAATAAGAGGAAAAGAATTTTAAAAAGAAATCCAAAAATACCCTGAGAAAAATGAAAATTGAAACACAATGTTTCGAAATCTTTGGAACACAACAGAAGTTGTAAGAGGAAAATTTATACTGGATAGGCCTATGTCAAGAAACAATAAAAATCTCAAAAAATCTAATTTTACACCTAAAGGAACTAGAAAAAAAGAGCAAATGAAGCCCAAAGTTAGTAGAAAGAAGAAAATAAATATCAGAATGGAAATACATGATATGGAGCCTAAGTACACCCTAATACACTAAATAGATTTTGAATTTTATGAAACAGTTTTCCTGCATCTATTGAGATGATCATGATTATTATGCTTCCTTTTGTTAATGTGCTGTATCATGGTGATTGATTTGTAGATGTTGAACCATATTTGCATCAAGTTAGTAGAAGTAGAATGAAGTCTACTTCACTGAATGAAGAAGTAGTAGAATGAAGTCCAAAGTTAGTAAAAAGAAGAAAATAAAGATCAGAGTGGAAATAAATGATACGGAGCCTAAATACACAATAGAAAAGAGCAAGGAAACTAGAGCTGGTTCTTTGAACAGATAAACAAAACTGTCAATCCTTTAGCCAGACTAAGAAAAAAAGAGAGAACTTAAATAAAATCAGAAATGAAAGAGAAGTTACAACTAACACCAAAGAAGTAGAATGGATCATAAAAGACTGCTATGAACAATTACATGCTCACAAATTGAACAATCAAAAGAAATGGATAAATTCCTAGTAACGTAAAATCTTCCAAGACTGTACCATGAAGTAAAAGAAAATTTGAATAGTTTGATTACTAGTAAGGAGATTGAATCAATAATGACAAAAATCCCAACAAACAAATGTTCAGGGCCAGATAGCTTCACTGATGAAATCTACCAAATGTTCAAAGAATATTTAATACCAGTCCTGCTCTAAGTGTTCCAAAAATTGAAGAGGAAGAAATGCTTTCAAACTCTTCTTTTAGGCCAGCATTCCTCTGATAACTAACGCACATATAGATATCACACACACACACACACACACACACACACACACACACACACACACATATCAGACTAGTATCCATGAACATAGATAGATGCAGAAATCCTCAACAAAATATTAGCAAACCAAATTCATCATTATATTAAAAGAATAGTAGTACACTGTGACCAAGTGAGATAAGTGAGATTTATTCCAAGGATTCAAGTATGGTTCAACATCTACAAATCAATCACCATGATACAGCACATTAACAAAAGGAAGCATAATAATCATGATCATCTCAATAGATGCAGGAAAACTGTTTCATAAAATTCAACATCTATTTATAGTAAAAGCTCTCAAAAAAGTGGGTAGGGAGTGGATGTGCCTCAATATAATAAAGGCCATGTAAGACAAGCCCACAATTCACATCATACTCAATGGTGAAAAGCTAAAAACTTTTCCTTTAAGACCAGGAGCAAGATAAAGATGCCCACTCTTGCCGCATTTGTTCAATATACTATTGGAAGTCCTAAATAGAGCAAATAGGCAGGAAAAAGAAATAAAATGCATCCCAACTGGAAAGAAAGAAAGAAAATTCTCATTATTTGCAAACAACATGATTTTACATAGAGAAAATCCCAATAACCAGACCAACACAAAATAAAACAAAACATCACATGCAAGAAAACTCTATTAGAACTAATAAACAGATTCAATAAAGTTGCAGAGTTCCAAATCAGTATACCAAGATTCATAATGTTTTTATATATCAGCAACAAACTATCAAAATAAGAAATTAAGAAACAGTCCCATTTATAATTTCATCAAAAAGAATACAATACCTAGGAATAAATTTAACCAAAGAGGTAAAAGACCTATACTGAAAACTAGAAGATAGGGATGAAAGCAATTGAAGAAGATGCAAATAAATGGGAAAATATTTTGTGCTCATGGGTTAAAAGAATTAGTATCTTTAAAATGTCCACACCACCCAAAGCAGTCTAGAGATTCAGTGTAATCCCATCAAAACTCAAATGATACTTTTTACAGAAATAGAAGAAACAATCCCAAAAGATCTTGCATGGCCAGAACAATCTTGAGAAAGAGCAAAGCTGGAGGTATCACAGTTCCTGATTTCAAACTATATTACAAGGAAATAGTAATCAAAACAGCAAGGTATTGACATAAAAACAGACAATACATCAAAGGAACAAAATAGAGAGCAGAGACATAAACCTATTCTATATGGTAAATAAACTTATGGCAAAAGAGCCAACAATATACAATAGGGAAATGGCAATCTCTTTAATAAACAGTGCTGGGAAACTGGATGACATGCAAAAGATGAAACTAGACCAATACCTTACACCATACACAAAAATTAACTCAACATGGATTAAAGAATGTAAGACATGACATCATACAACTTCTAGAAGAATATGTAGGTGTTAAACTTGACATCAGTCTGACTGATAATTTTTTGGACCTGACTCCAAGTACAAGGGAAACAAAAGCAAAAATAAACAAATGGGATTACATGAAAACTGAAAAGTTTTATACAGTGTTTTCATAGGAAAACATAAACAAAAAGGTTACCTACTGAATATGAGGTATATATACTGAATAGGATTATTCCCCAGTGAGGGAATAATACCTAAAATATATATAGAATTCCTTCAAGTCAATAACCAAAGAACAAATAATTAAATTTAAAAAATGAGCAGATCTGAATTGACATTTTTTCCAAAGGAGACATATGAGAAGTATGCCAAAAGGCATACAAGAAGATACCCATTATCACTATTTTTCTGGTAAATTCAAATGAAAACCACAATAAGATATCATCTCAAACCTATCAGAATGTCTATTATCAAAAAGGCAGTAAATAACAAGTGTTTGCAGGGATGTAGAGAAAAGAAAACTCTTATTCACTGGTGGTTGGAATTTAAATTGGTATAGTCACTATGGAAAACAGTATGGAGTTTTCTCAAAAAAAAAAAATAGAACAATCATTTGATACAGTATTCAGCTTCTGGAAATTTATTTGAAGATAACACAAACACTAATTCAGAAAGATACATGCACCTTTGTGTTCATTGCAGCATTATTTACAATAGTTAAGATACGGAAACAACTTAAATGTCCATCAGTGGGTGGAAAAAGATATGAAATGAAATCTTACCATTTGAGACAACATGGATGGACCATGCGGATATCATGCTAAATGAGATAAGTCACAGCAAGACAAATACTCTATGACTTCACTTATATGCAGAATCTAAAAACAAAAACAAAAACCAACCAACAAACAAAAGAAACTCATAGATATGAGGAAAAGATTGGTGGTTGCCTGAGAGAAGATGGTAGGAGGTAGACAACATGGGTGAAGGGGATCAAGAGGTACAAACTTCTAGTTTGTAAAATAAGTCATGGGACTGTAATCTATAGCATGATGACCATAGTCATTAATACTGTATCGCATATTTGAAAATTGCTGAGTAGATTTTGAAAGTTCTTATCATGAAAAAAATTGTGATTTTGTATGGTGAAAGTTTTGAACTAGTCTTATTGTGGTAATCATTCCACAATGTACACAAAGATCAAATCCTTATGTTGTACACCTGAAACTAATATAATGCCATATATCAATTATAGGTCAATAAAAATATATATATGTCTTTATATATAAAATTAAGTCATATCAGAACACATTCCTACCTGTCTTGGCCACAAGAAAATCCTGTGAATCTTCTCTCTGGTCTTCCTCAGAGGGACTTGGGGTCATTTACCAGTGTGACTTCCCACTAGGCAAAGGGTAGTACTCAGAATTTCCAGGATATAAAATATTGACTCTAAATTGATGTTAATCTCTAGAGAACTGAAAAACCATTGTGTGTTCCTCTGGATAGTTTGAGGACTTATGGTGTCAGAAGATAAATGGAATTGTTAGTCTAACAGTGTGCTTAGTGGAACTACAGACCAGTCCTTGGGTTATATTTCCAGTCCTAGCATATAGATTATTAGTAACTGGCAGATGATCACATGAGTTACCTAACTAGAATGAGGGCATAGGAAGGGCCTAGAATAAGTTTCTGAAATAACTCTACCACCCTTACCACCTTCTAAGATTGCAATGCTACATCCCTGGGAAAAATTAGATAAATACCAAAATTAAAGAATTAAAAATGTAGACGTGGGGATCCATATGCCATTCCCATTTTCTATCCATGTTTGGTTTATGAATAAGCCAAGTATATCATGGGGATTGAACATACATGATCTCATATACAATCAGATGGTGATGCCAATCACAGTTGCAGTTCCACATATAGTATTTTTATAAGAGCAAATAAATACCCATAGTGTGCATTATCCAGTTACCGATTCAGGAAAAAAATGCTTTTTATTCTCATCATTATTATAGTAGATAATCACGAATAAAAGAAAACAATCTTGCCTTAGGCTATGTCAGAGACCCTTGCTCTTTGTCATAATGTAGACTACAGAGATGTTGAGTTCCATAATATCTCACAAAATATATGCTCATCTATTACATTGATAACATTATGTTAATAGGTTCTAGTGAAAATAAAGTAGCAAGAACTCTACACGTCCTAGGAGCCACCCCCTTGGTGATGTGTCAATTTGTTATGTGGGGTAAGACAGTCTATTCTAAAGTGTGAAATACATTACTGTACCTTGTACCCCTGACACAAAGATATTTTGAAGATAACATATATCCTTTTTTGGAATCCTGCTCGTCTTCATTGACTGGCTTACCTACACTTAGGAGTAACTTGATCTCTGGGCAAGTAAAGGCGTGGTTCAGTTCTAAACTATGCTTCAAGTTGCCCCGCCACGGGGGCTTTATGACTTAGTGGATGCAATGGTATTGTAAGTATTTTTGTAGATGGAGCATCTTATGGAACTTCTAGAAATATGTCATAAAAGGATAACAGCATAGGCCTCTAAAGATTCAGAATAAAGCCATGCATTTATCTACCAGGAACTATTCTCTATTTGAAATGTAGCTCTGCATTGTTACTAGGAGTTTGTAGAGTGAACACCTGTTCATGGGATACCACAACTATGCAACTTGTATTGCACATCATGAATCGGGTGATCTGATCCACCGAACCATAAAATTGGATGTGCACAGTAGCATTTTATTGTAAAATGAAAATGGTATATATTAGAGTTGGCCACATAGATCCAGGAAGGCACAAATAAACTGTATAAACAGATGGCCCAGACTCCCATGGCACCTGATCTTATTGCTTCACTGCCTTTCCTTAAAGTATAGATATGACCTCATGGGGAGTTTCCCATGATTAGTTAATGGAGTAAGGAAAATTTGAGACTGGTTTTCTGTTAGATCTCCAAGATCTGGCTGGTACTGGTACTGGCTGGAAGATGATGACCACTGTTTACAATTACATTCAATGACAGCTCTTGAAAACATTAGTGAAGGGAACTGTTTCTGATGTTTAACTTCCTATAGAAGGAGAGGTAACCTGAAATATGCGTCTGTGATGCTTTATGAGGAGGGACTAATAAATTGGCTACTATCTAAGTCCCTTGGAAAAAAATAAGATAGGAATATTGTCCAAGGAGATATGGAGAATAGGAATACAGATGGACATTTTAAAATGGACATAGTGTGGATATATGCATGTCCTATCTAAATTCGCACTAGAAAAAAAGTCCTGTTTGGTGTAAGCTATCAATAATCTGATGACAGAATGTTCCATCCTGTGGATAAGGGTGTGCTTTTCCATAGATCAATGGAACAAAATATAGACACAGAAAAAAACCCACACTTCTATGGTCAATTAATCTATGCCATAGGAGTCAAGGATATATAATGGGGAAAAGACAGTCTCTGCAACAAACGGTGCTGGGAAAACTGGACAGCTATTCATGCAAAAGAATTAAATTGGACCACTTTCTTATATCGTGTACAAAAATAAACTCAAAATGGTTTAAAGACCTAAATGTGAGACCTGAAACCATAACACTCCTAGAAGAAAACATAGGCAGTAATTTCTTTGACACTGGCCACAGAAACATTTTTGTCCATGTGTCTCCACAGGCAAGGGAAACAAAAGCAAAACTAAACTATTGGGACTACACCAAAATATAAAGCTTTTGCATGATGAAGGAAAACATCAACAAAATGACAAGGCAACCTACTAAATGATAGAAGATATTTGATATTTCTGATAATAGGTTAATATCCAAAATGTATAAAGAACTTATACAACTTAACACTAAAAAAACAAATAACCCAATTAGTAGGCAGAGGACCTGAATAGACATTTTTCTAAAGAAGCCATACAATGGCCAACAGACACATCCTCAACATCATTCATCATCAGGGAAATGAAATTCAAAACCACAATGAGATATCATCTTATACCTGTCAGAATGACTAAAATAAAAAAGACAAGAAATAATGAGTGTTGGTGAGGATGTGGAGAAAACAGAACCCTCATGCACTGTTGATGGGAATACAAATTGATACAGTGACTGTGCAAAATAGTATGGAGGTTCGACTAAAACTAAAAATAGGTATACCATATGATCCAGTTAATTCCATTACTGAGTAGACACCCAAAAAAAAAAATAGGTGTCATCTTTATATATATATATATATATATATATATATATATATATATACACATACATACATACACACACACACACATACACACATGATGGGATATTATTCAGCCATAAGAAGTAATGAGATCTTGCCATTTGCAACAACATGGATGGATCTAAAGGTCATAATGCTAAGTGACGTTCGGGAAAGACAAATACCATGTGATTTCATTCATATGTGCTATTTAAGAAGAAAACAAAGAAAGAAAGCAAACAAACAAAACCCTGACTCTTAAAGACAGAGAATAAACTGTGGTTGCCAGAGGGAAGGTGGCTGAGGGGGATGGTGGAATAGATAAAGATTAATGATTGTAATGAACATTGAATAACATATAGATTTGTTGAATCATTATATTATACATCTGAAACTGATATAGCACTGTATGTTAATTATACTTCAATAAAAAAGAGGTGATTTTCCCAAGTCCTGTTTGTTGTGTAATGAATCCATGAATGAAATAGCCATGGTAGAGACTGTGTATGCACTTGACAATATAGATTTCTCCTCAACAAAGTTGATCTGAGTGTCTAGTCTTCCAAAAGGTGACACTAATGATTCTTTTTTTTAATAATGATTCTTTGATATCAAATTATTCTATAGGATTTCAGACATCTACTTGGGAAGGTTGGTCATTTTCAATCCTTTTCCTTATGGTTGGGTAGCAACTTGTACTTAATCAGAATAACCTGAAGCACTTCTATCAATACCATCCCTCACAGATTTAGATAATACCTTATACGTTACTATTTTACCTCACATATATCATATCTGATTAAGAAACAAACTTTACAAGAAAATCAGTAGGTAAAGATAGTAATGTCAGGAGTATTCACTAGTGTTACCACATAACCAATGACCGGAAAATAGTTGGCTTGATAGAATGAAACTGCTGAAGGCTCAAGCATAGTACCTGATGAGAAATAACTTCTGGTATTATTTCCTTAAGAAGGTGCATAGATATGATATTTATTCTTCATTTTAGTGGAGAAAAATAAGACTCCTAGAGGCAAACTGGTTGTTATCTTTATATATCCATGAAGTGGTACAACTGGAATATTAATCAGTACCTACAATTCTAAACTTATCATCTTTAATTATGTGGCATTTTAAAATTTCTTCAAATTTTATCCAATTTGCCTATTAAACTTTGACTTTCATGACTACTTTAAAGAACTCTATTTCGTATTGCTTCAAAAATATTTAGTCTGTAAAAAAAATATTCATTGTGCACATCTATGTCACAAACATTCTGTGAGATGCCAGGGATACAGATATAAAATATGTAGCTTCTTAAATGTGTAGATTGCTTAGTGTAGTATAGAAATTTTAATAGTATTTATTCTTCCAATTAAAGAACTTAGAATCTTTCCATTTGTTTGTGTCATCTTCAATTTCTTTCATCAGTGTTTTATAGTTTTCATAGTGCAGGTCTTTCACTCTGATTAGATTTATTCCTGAGTATCTTATGGTTTTGGGTTATGGGATTGCTTCCTTAGTTTCTCTTTCTCCTTCATTGTTGGTTTGTAGAAATGAAACAGATTTCTGTACATTGGTTTTGTAACCTGAGACTTTACTGAATTCATGTATCAGTTCTAGAAATTTTTCGATGGAGTGTTTCATGTTTTCTATATAGAGGAGTATCATGTCATCTGCAAATAGTGAAAGTTTGACTACTTCCTTACCAGTTTGGATGCCTTTTATTTCTTTTTGTTGTCTGTTTGCTGTGGCTAGGACTTCCAGTACCATGTTAAATAATTGTGGTGAAAGAGGACATCCCTGTTCTGTTCCTGACCTTAGAAGAAAAGCTCTCAGTTTTTCTCCATTGAAGATGATATTAGCTGTGTTTCTAGGAAATTATCCATTTCTTTCAGGTTGTCCAGTTTATTGGCTTATAGTTTTTCATCATATTCTTTTATAATTGTTTGTATTTCTGTGGTCTTGGTTCTTAAATGAGTCACTTTCTCATTTGTGACTTTTATGTATTTGGATCCTTTCTCTTTTCTTTTTGATAAGTCTGGCTACAGGTTTATGAATTTTATTAATTTTTCCAAAGAACCAACTCCTGGTTTCATTGATCTGTTCTATTGTTTTTGTGTGTGTGTGTTTTGTTTGTTTGTTTCTGTATCATTTATTTCTGCTCTAATGTTTATTTCCTTCCTTCTCCTGGCTTTAGGCTTCATTTGTTGTTCTTTTCTAGCAATCTCTATCAAAATACCAGTAGCATTTTTCACAGATCTAGAACAAACAATCCTAAAATTTGTATGGAACCACAAAAGACCTGGAATAGCAATGGCAACCTTGAAAAAGAAAAGCAAAGTTGGAGGCATCACAGTTCCATACTCCAAGTTATATTACACAGTAGTATGATCAAAGCAGTGATAATTGTAGTAATCAAAGCAGTATGGTATTGTCACAAATACAGACATATAGATCAGTGAAACAGAATAGAAAACGCAGAAATGAAAACAACACTATATGGTCAGTTAGTCTTCAACCAAGCAAGAAGGAATCTCCAATGGGAAAAAGACAGTCACTTCAACAAATGGTGTTGGGAAAACTGGACAGCTACATGCAATAGAATGAAACTGGACGACTTTCTTACACAATACACAAAAATAAATTCAAAATGAATTAAATACCTAAATGTGAGATCTGAAACCATAAAAATCCTAAAGGTGAATACAGACAGTAACCTCTTGGATGTTGGCCACAGAAGCTTCTTACTAGATATGTCTCCTGAGGCAAGGAAAACAAAAGCAAAAATAAACTATTGGGCCTTTATCAAAATATTTATATTTATTTTGTATGGCGAAGGAAACAGTCATTAAAAGTAAAAGGCAAACTATGGAATGGGAGAATATAATTGCAAATGACCTATCTGATAAAGGGTTAGTATACAAAATGAATAAAGAACTTACAAAACTCATCACCCATAAAACAAATAATCTAATAAAAAATGGGCAGAAGACATGAATAGATGCTTTTACAAAGAAGACATACAGATGGCCAATAGACGGATGAAAACATGCTCACCATCATTCATCATCAGGGAAATACAGACCAAAATCGCAATGAGATATCATTTATACCAGTCAGAATGGCTAAAGTCAACAACACAATCAACAGCAGTTGTTGGTGATGATGTGCAGAAAGGGGAAGTCTCTTGCACTTTTGGTAGGAATACAAACTGGTGAAGCCACTGTGGAAAACAGTATGGAGGATCTTCACAAAGTTAAAAGTAGAACTGCCCTGTGATCCAGCAATTGCACTACTAGGTATTTACCCAAAGAATACAAAAATACTAATTCAAAGGGATACATGTACCCCAATGTTTATAGCAGCCAGATTATGGAAACAGCCTCAGTGTCCATCAACTCATGAATGGATAAAGAGGTGGGATATGTAGTGGAATATTACTCAGCCATAACAAATGAAATTTTACATGGATGCATGTAGACAGTATTATTCTAAGCAAAAGAAGTCAGAGCAAGACAAATACAATCTGATTTCACTCATATGTGGAATTTAAGAAACAAAACAAATTAACAAAGGGAAAAAATGACAGGGGGAAGCAACCCAAGAAACAGACTCTTAACTATAGAGAACAAACTGATGGTTACCAAAGGGGAGGTGGGCGGGAGGGTGGTATAAATAGGTGATGGGTATTAAGGAGCACACTTGTGATAAGTAGCAGATGTTGTCTGGAAGTGTGAATCACTAAATTATACACCTGAAACTAATATTACACTGTAGGTTAAGTAACTAGAATTTATATAAAAACTTAAAAAATATAAATATATAGTTTCTACCTTCAAGGAACATGATCTTCGTATGTAAACTGTGAGTCTGCATGAGTATAAGCACACAACTTGCTTTATTTCGCAAATATTTACCAAGCACTGGCTATGCAGAAGATACTGTGGTAAGTTCCAGGAGTATACAAAGATGAAAAGAATTTAAATTATTTAATTATTTAATAACAAGAGTTAGATAAGCAGGAAAATTACAATACGAGGTAGAATATGATAAATGACCAAGAGAAAATATGGAGTTTATATTCAAACTGTGTCACAATTTCAGTTTCTCATTATTCAGGATGAAGTTCATCTTTTGTGTTAAGAAAGGGCACACTCATTTGATATGGCATGCCTATCATTTATAAATGGCAAAACATAACAGTGAAAAAGGCTGACATAGCATCCTTAAATTTTAACCTGTTGGCATCTGTCAAATAACTTACAATTTAAACTAGTTTAAATATAGGGTGATTTGTTTCTTTCTTTTCTTTTTTTTTAATTTTTAAATGGAAACAACAAGAGGAATGATTGATGGGTGTTTTTTTTTTTGAGAAACAGGAAATGGAGAAACTTAGGTGCAATTTCAAGTCTTAATACAACATAACAGTTTAAGTTATTAATATAGCTCAGCTGGGTTTCTTTGTAAGTATTTTAAAAATAAAAATAGAGAAGATGTAGCAGAGAAAATAGAATTTCCTAATGAATTGTGTCCTAATGGTGACAAAAATAATGAGCATATCTAGGCTATTGAGTCATTGTGGGTGGAGTTGTGGAGAAGGAATTGGAAACTGTTATTTTTTATATAAGCTGTAAACTGTAAGGAATATGTGTGAACATTTTTTATGTGTGAACATTTATTACTTATAGTTTGACCATTAATACCCTTAGAGTTGGAATGGAAATCAAAAAAGCCAGATTGTTTGGCCACAGAGCCACGATCTTAACACTGATAGCATTCTACAGATATATTTCAAGATGCATTTTTGATTTACAGATTTTGATTTCTATTTGTTCAAGTTTTTATTAATACTGAGATGGTAAAACCATAGCAGCTATCTTTTAATGTTAGGAGTCACTATGTGTTTAATTCTGTATATTAAACCAATCTATTCTCCTCTGTATATTAAGCCAGTCTTATGACATACTATCAGACTTTTATACCTGTACAACTTTCCTGTAAAACATTTGAATTGTTGGCAATGTCACTAGTAATAAGAACAATTTTTATTTGAGTATTTTAAGAATTTTAAAGTAATCTAGTAGTTAATAAAATCTGACTTGACTTTTTACTACTTTCCTGAAGTTAACCTCTATAAAAATAACCTAATCATTTCTGAGAGTCTATTTTATGGATACTATGCTTAATGCTTTTGTGGAATACCTAGTTGAGTCTCAAAACAACTTCTTTAATATCTTCATTTTATGTATTCAGGCTTACACTATTATTATTTTGTAGAGCCTATGCTTTTCCAAAAGTAGTGGTCTTTATTTCTATTTTTCTTTTTTACTATTTTTTTACTATTTTTCTTTTGCATTTAAGTATTTTATCAAAAATTTCCTCTTATCTTTGTTATTCATTTGACTAGCCTAGCTTTGTTCCTTTTTTTTTTAATTTATATATGAAATTTATTGTCAAATTGGTTTCCATACAACACCCAGTGCTCATCCCAAAAGGTGCCCTCCTCAATACCCATCACCCACCCTCTCCTCCCTCCCACCCCCCATCAACCCTCAGTTTGCTCTCAGTTCTCAACAGTCTCTTATGCTTTGGCTCTCTCCCCTCTAACCTCTTTTTTTTTTTTTCCTTCCCCTCCCCCATGGGTTCCTGTTAAGTTTCTCAGGATCCACATAAGAGTGAAACCATATGGTATCTGTCTTTCTCTGTATGGCTTATTTCACTTAGCATCACACTCTCCAGTTCCATCCACGTTGCTACAAAAGGCCATATTTCATTTTTTCTCATTGCCACGTAGTATTCCATAGTGTATATAAACCACAATTTCTTTATCCATTCATCAGTTGATGGACATTTAGGCTCTTTCCATAATTTGGCTATTGTTGAGAGTGCTGCTATGAACATTGGGGTACAAGTGCCCTATGCATCAGTACTCCTGTGTCCCTTGGATAAATTCCTAGCAGTGCTATTGCTGGGTCATAGGGTAGGTCTATTTTTAATTTTCTGAGGAACCTCCACACTGCTTTCCAGAGCGAGCCTAGCTTTGTTCCTATTCTCATATCTCCTACCTTCTAATCTATATTTCTACAATAATTGTCTTATTTGTTAAGAATTACTACTTGGGTATCAATTTTTGAATTTGTGGCACTAATTACATACAGATTTGTGAATTAAAATCATGAATATTATACCACTCAAAAATAAAATTTGAATACATAGGAAATATAAGTAATCATTTTCCTAAACAGAACTGCCTTTAACTTCTCTACTTTTTCAACTTACACCAACAACCAAAATTAAGCATTAACCTTCTAATTTTACCTTATATGCAAATATCTTCACTTGAATTTATATTACTATCTTCAGGTAATAATAAAGTGTTATTATATTACATATAATTTTTATACATAATATATAATTTTTCTTGCTGGATTCTAGTTTGGAAATCCTTTTTATTTCCAACACTAATTTTATCATGAATATTCTTACCCTTATGATTTCAAATTCTCTTCCATTTAACTTATGTTGTATGTCAGATACATCTTCACAAGATATTAAAATATCAAACACTTGTTCAAATTGCTTACATAATTCTAATTCTCTTCCTGGGCTAGGACAAGAAAAGAATTAGTGAATCATTTGTACGGAAAAACAGTTCTCATATTTTAATTTAGTAATGAATTCCAGAGTCTTTGAGAAGCCTGAACTTGATATTTGATTAAATATGATGCTATTCTTAACTTCTCTGTCTTAAAAAGACAAAACAAAACAAATTTTTTCTGTCTTAACAATTCCCAACTGATGATATTTGCAAACATTTCTATTAATTTTAACGTATCAGCTGTTAAAAAGAAGTTTGTTTTTAAAAGTAATTAGGATTCATGCTATTACCTATCAAAGTCAACATTTTAAAAATGGGTAATCTTGGTAAAAACTTGGCAATATAGATTTATATGTTAATGTCTTCATTATTGGCATCAATGCTAATTTTGTTCAACTTGGAAGTTAAATTTAGCTAATAATTAATTAATCCGTCATACAATTCTCACTTTATTTCACATATAAAATATGTTTGATATGAAAAAATACAAACTAATTGATGTGCTGTTAACTATTTTAATTTTCCAATGAAATTAACAAAGGGGAAAAGGAAGAAAATTGACTGTTATTCATATAACTTAAACTTAATATTGCTTGAATATGATACTATTCTTAACTTTTAGAGTATGGGAAATATAAAAATATTTAAAATCTTTCATTTTAACCAAAGTAACTTACATGTTGACTCATAACACAGTTTCCATAAAGAATTAATTGGGCACATAGTGTGTATCCTCATCCTCTCCAAATAGATACATGAAATTTTACAAAACAGAGTGATGATATTTATGGAGACTTTTTGTAGGCCTGCATTACACAAAATAACTAGTCTCAAACTTATATAAGATTGAATTATAAAAGTTTTTTTGTATACTGACTATTGGAACTAGTCACTCTTTGCATGAAGAAAAGCAACTGTATTTCCCCAATTATCTTACAGAAACCAGAGGTTTATATTCACCTGTGATAGAAGTTCTAACAGTGGCCTGGGTAAGGGAGAATGAAATGGAAGATATAGCCCAGGAAATGGGATTAGCAAGAACTAACTCGCCAAGAAAATCTAATTCCCACTTTCACTCTGGGTTTAGAGTAGCAGGAATTTTTTTATTTGGTTGCCTGGCGGGTTTGGGGATTTTTCTGTGATAAATGCTTAGTTATCCCAATTTTGAAAAATGGTGTACCTCCTCACACATTTTAAAATTAACACATAAGTAGTTTGATTACGATTCTAAGATTTAAATGCTGCACTGCCAGTTCTCTAGATAGCACAGGCAACAATACCGAATGGAAAGTACCAATTCAGAAATGGCGAGCTGACATGTGAATCAGAAGAGTTGAACTGTAAGTGTGAAGATGATTTAGGAATTCTGTAATCAATTGTTTTTGCATATATATTTGTACAAAAGAGTGAGCTGTGATGAAAATACATGTCTAGATAAGTTTAAAGTATCTCAGTAAGTATAAACAAACATTTAGTGTGATTAGAATGCATTGGATTGTAGGGGCGCCTGGGTGGCGCAGTCGGTTAAGTGTCCGACTTCAGCCAGGTCACGATCTCGCGGTCCGTGAGGTCGAGCCCCGCGTCGGGCTCTGGGCTGATGGCTCAGAGCCTGGAGCCTGTTTCTGATTCTGTGTCTCCTTCTCTCTCTGCCCCTCCCCCGTTCATGCTCTGTCTCTCTCTGTCCCCAAAATAAATAAACATTGAAAAAGAAAAAAATTTAGAATGCATTGGATTGTCATTTAATTGGCAGCATATTTTTCACTCTTTTGGTTTTCAGTAAAAGTACTGTGATTTATAATCTATGGAATTTTAGATGTTATAAAATAGGCAGTCAGTCCCTCTAGCAGCTGAGCAAGGGGTGGATCTGAGTGGCTGACTGAAACTGGAGACAAAGGGCAGATAAGGAACTCTCAGTGAGAAATGATGATGAGCTTGAATATGAGGGACAATGGGTTTGAGGATGAACAGGACAAGGTGCACCTGAGACAACTATGTAGGAAGTAAGACAGAAAAACTTTAGTGATAGATTTGCATGTCATGACTGAAAGAGAAAAAAGATTTAAGGATAACTTCCTGGACTCTTCATGACTATTGAGATATTTTGGGGATAATACATTATGTTTAAAATGTTAAACAAGGACATAGTACAAGTAGTCTCTAATTGGAAAATGAAAAAGAAATAGAGCACAGAGTAGTGTCTAATGCTGATTATAGTAATGCTTGTACAAGGTAAGCATAGGAGGGGTTGTAGAGATTAATAAATCAATGTGTTGTGACAAGGGATTTCTTTGCATTTTGTTCATCTTTTACTTTGAAGGCAGTTAATTATGTGTGAAAGAAGCATGTTCACCAAGGGCAATATTGGAGTGAGGATCTAGTATATGTGAAAAAAGTATATCTAAATACTAATCTAACTTTATTTTTAGGCAGAACATTATAGTCTTTTATAGGAGGAAATAAATAATGAATACTCTTTTAGGGTCTCCTATTAGGTGACCTAAATAATTACACAATACCCTACCTATTTATAAGGGTGTCAAATGTTAAAATAAAATCCTATTAATAGAAATGCTACATTCTGTAATCCCTTCCTTATATCCTTGATGTTCTACTTCATATTTTTAAGTCTAATTTTTAGTTATTTTATAATAAAAATCCTAGTTTAATTCCAAATCCTACTTTAATGCCTGAGCCTTGTTTCATTGACTGGGGAGCTATGCTTCTAGCGAAAAGGACATGCATGATTTGTTTTATTTGGAGGAGGCTTTATTCTCCCATTGTACTGAGTCATGGTCAACTGGCTACTCTTCCAGCTGGGGCATTGGCCATTGTTTCCTAATGAGTAGTATAAACTGCCGAGGCTCTATTCATTGCTAAGGATCTCCCAGTCCTTTGATGAAATATAATATGATTTGTTCACTGTGCACATCTGGCAAAGAGGTTTGCAGATTTCTTTGGTGCTGTAACTCTCATCACTGCTTTGTTGGTTTATGTAATAAAAGAACCCATTTATCTCATAGAGTGTCGTACTATGTAAATTAGTTTATATCTGTCCAAACACATTAAGCTTTAAAAGCTAAATAATAGATATTAGTTTGTGAATTAGGTGTAATTAATTTTTCCAGGAGAGAACATATCCAAGGTAATAGACAATGAAAATGGGAACTCAGGTTAGATACATAGTTTCTGTATGTATGAAAATGTGAGGGAGGTCTGAATGACCATGAGAGTGGGATATGTAACTTGAAGAACTCTTTGGTGGTGGTTTTAGTTCAGTTCTTTATTAGCAAATCTTTCCTCTCCTCTTGGGCTAATCTTTCAATTACTGTTGCCTTACAGTGTTCACCTTCTGCTTTTGCTGTTGGAAAAAACAAAGGAATGTTGATACCATACTTCTTATCCTATGAGAAAGTGGATAATATGCCACACTTGTCTTGAATTTGAGAACTTTTTTTTTTTTCTCAACGTTTTTTATTTATTTTTGGGACAGAGAGAGACAGAGCATGAACGGGGGAGGGGCAGAGAGAGAGGGAGACACAGAATCGGAAACAGGCTCCAGGCTCCGAGCCATCAGCCCAGAGCCCGACGCGGGGCTCGACCTCACGGACCGCGAGATCGTGACCTGGCTGAAGTCGGACGCTTAACGGACTGCGCCACCCAGGCGCCCCGAATTTGAGAACTTTTAAATATTTTCACCATATTGAGTTCCTATAGTGCTGGATTCATAGAAAATTCAAAATAAATTTTCACCCTCACTTTTAAAGTAGATTGATAATTCTTAATAATCTCTAAAGCATTCACAGTCATAAACAGTAAATTCTTTTTTCTATAAATGTGCCATTTAGATAGCCTTATTGACAAAAAAAAAAAGAAAAAAACAGAGAGGAGAAAAATTATAAAATATTGTTTAGCTTTGTTTTCCTTTCACATGTAAATTGATTTTTTTAAACTATTGCTTTTATAACATCTATTACTACATTATAATTTTCTTTAACCAGGGGCCTTAATTTTGATTTGAAAACATTGCGAATTTTGAACATAATGTGAGAGCCATTACTTTTATGTAAAATAAGACCAAAGTCCAATAATTAGTGTTTATAAATTGTCATTTGCCGGTGCTACATGTAAGTGGTAATGAAGGTGACTGAAGCCCAATTTGGATGACTATCACACCTCAGTTTTTTGGACAGCACTTTGCTAAGTGTGTAGGAATGCCCTCCAAACAGGGCAATAAGACTTGGTAAATTTTCCGCAAGAACATTAAGTATGGAGCCAAAATATTCAATAATATTGATTATGATTTATCTATTGTTTAGTAAACTGAGAACATGTCAAATGTGTTGTTACCACAATTTTAAAGGGTACTACCATATTTTTGCTCAATTTTGTTGAAAGTTTATGATTGTCTCTAATTGGCAGTGTATACAAATATGGCATTTTCTATTCTGTATTCTGAAGTCTTCAAAGCTGTTCACTTCATTGCAATTTGTAATCAAACTAACCTTTGACATAGAAAATTATTTTTTAAAAGATTGCTTTTTAATTTTCTTTTCATATTCTTCTTTGGTAAAAATTTTATTAAGAATATTTTAATAAAGTATCATATTTCCATTATTATATCTCATGCTGTGAGTGTGCATGCTTGTGCATATAGGACTAGTGTTTGGCTGACCTAGACCAGGATGGGTATAATAAATTCATTGGTGATACAATGATTAGGAAGATATTATTCAATAAATACATATCAGGAAGAAAAATAAAATGTCAAAGAATTTTACCAAAATATAGAAATAGGGCTGCTGGATTGGGTTAAGGTAAAGTGATGATTTTCATTTTGTACCTGATGAATTACAGACAGCGGAAGCCTAGTCAATGGAAGCATTCTATCCAACTGAAGTATCCACTGAATAGGCATTTAGAGTGGAGTTTGCATGAAGCTGCAGAATTAGAGAGTCATAAAAAAAATAGAGATTTATAAAAAAGAGAAAATAGAAATGAATATTTAAGGAATGGGAATGATTGGATTATCTGAGGAAGGAAACGTGAATACAAAGAAAAAAAGCACCAAGAATCAAGTAAAAAAACAAAACAAAACAAAACAAAACAAAAACCTATAAAAGTTAATAGAGAGAAAAAAAAAAAAAACAGAAACAGCGATAGAAAAAGTCACTGGAGGGGCGCCTGGGTGGCGCAGTCGGTTAAGCGTCCGACTTCAGCCAGGTCACGATCTTGCGGTCCGTGAGTTCGAGCCCCACGTCAGGCTCTGGGTTGATGGCTCAGAGCCTGGAGCCTGTTTCCGATTCTGTGTCTCCCTCTCTCTCTGCCCCTCCCCCATTCATGCTCTGTCTCTATCTATCCCAAAAATAAATAAACGTTGAAAATAAAAAAAAAAGAAAAAGTCACTGGAAAGGTAGGAAAATATCCTAAATAATGTACTGTTAGAACTAAAAGAGACTTACCAGTATTCCTTACTAGTATTTCTCATTCCAATTTAAAAATTTTTAATTTATTTTTTGAATTAGGCTGTGAATAAATGAATAGAGTACTTGGTCTTTAATTCCCTCTCTCTCTTTTTGTAAAATAATAAGGTTTCTCCTTCCCATTTGCACATTTTCTTACAACTGAGTAGTACAAGCCTACAACTGCTCAACTGTTTGGAGAGTTGACCAGTTCCCTTATCGTTCCTCACAGCACTTCACATCAGAAGGATTCCAACTTCTGAATCTTTGATTCTGGCCAGGCCTTTTCTCTCTATCAATGGTTTTAATTAATCAATGACCATCTACCCCATACACCCATCATTCCTAGAGATCCAGACATACTGACCTTTTCTTTATTCAAATTCTTATGACCTTGGTTTAATTTATTTTGAAATTTAGAAATTGAAATTCTCTTGAATGTTATTTGGTTATTGATTGTGTGTGTGTGTGTGTGTGTACACATAAACAAACAGTTTTGTGTCCATGGCAAGGATGCATGCATTTTCAGGAACAGCCTAGATCATATTTCTTTCTATCCTTTCATACAGTACCTATCAGGGTGTTTAATATACAGCTGGTCCTTAGTATATGTATGAAATGATTTGGGAAGTGGCATTTCCATATTTACCAAAAGATATGACTTAAATCAATGGAATGAAATATTTGTTCTTATTTAAATTCACTCCATTAATATACACAAGACTTTGTTGTTTCTTTAAAAATCTTATCTCCACCGGCTCTATTAATTCACTGGGTAAAAATGCATTGGTTGGCATTTATAACCTTCCCTTTAATTTGGCTGCTTGGATACAACTTTAAGAGATGAAGACTGAGACTCAAATTACATCAGAATTAGTGTTCTGATAAGCCTTTCTATTTTATATGGTATTTTGATGCACTTTAAAGGGGAATAAATCTCAAGCTTTTGCTAATGTGGTTAATTTTAAAGATGGATATCTAAAGCCAGTTCTAAAATAGAATTATGGCAATGAAATAATAAGGCGATTACATATTGCCTACATGCATATGTCTGCATTTTCTTCACAAAAGTGTTCCTTCTAGAAAACAGGCACTTAATGAAATTCTTAGCTCAGTCCACAGTAACTTAATTGAAAGAGTGAAGCTGTTAGAAAGACATAAGCATAGCCATTATAAGAAACTGGTGATTAATAATAACTTCTGATGAATGCATAGTAACTATTTATTGTGGTACTAGCAGATGATTATATACTAAGCCTGTTGTACAATGCTTTGGTATAAATTAGATGAATGGATTTTTGTAAAGAATTTTATAGGGCAAATCACATTGACTATACTTATATAGCTAGAGGTCAATAAAACAAACATTTTCTATTATTCAAACCAAGAGCTAAAGGGATATTTTAAGTGCACTGCATTTTTAGATGGACATAGGAATTTTGGGTCAAATCTGCTTTCATTAAGGCACAGTCAGGCTTAACTTTCATGCCATGATGGACTTCTGTCATAAACAACATAACCCATAAAACCTCTGGATATATATTTAAAAGGTCAGGCATCTGCCATACGTACCTGCAAAATGCCTTTCAGTTTTCTTTTTAGGTGATAGTCAATTCTCACCCTCCAAGGAAAGTTCCTTTAGTGCAAACTTATAATACATATGGGGAGATGTGTGTGGCCAGAAGCATTGTTTCCTTACAAGCAAAATAACAGATATTTTTTTCATTTGTTTTGGCAAGCTAAAGGTAGACACTTTAGAGATTTTTTTATAAAGAGAAAAATAAAAACTTTGATTGTGTTGATTAAAACGTATTTACTCAACCTGATAACAATTTATTGTTAGTAAGTATAGGCTCTACATACTCTGCGTACAGTCATTTTCAAGGATGCTAGTACGCTTTAAATCTCTCCTAAATAAATCTCCCTAGTGAAACATCCACAGGAAATGAACTCATATCCACAGAGCAAACCCAGGCAAAATTGTGACACAGATTAAAACAAACAAATCAACCTTTGATACCTTATCATTTATCAAATTAGTTCTCCCATTTATTGTCCTATCATTCCCTGAAGTAAGATAATTTTTAATATCAGTTCCCTGTTGATAGTAAGGTCTGACAGCTCACAGCCCCATTTGTAGTACCTTTACTCAGGGTTAGCCTGTCTTGAAGCACTTCAAACTCTAAACCAACCCCTTCACTTGGGGTCACCACATGTGGTTCTATGTTGTGCTGACTGTGCCCCCTATCATGACATCCCACTAAGGGATCAGTTAGGACAGAAATCCATCCACTCTCAGTTGCCAAGCCAGTGGTGACCCATCATTTTCCTTCTGCAGACTACTTCTGTTTTCTACATAATATCACCCATAATTTTCTGAAATTTGTCTGCAAAATACCCTTGTATGATGATGGCTTAACCTAATGAGTTATATCTCTTGAATGTAATAACATTTTATAGGTAACTTCTGGAGACTTACTTTCACAATCCAAAGAATCTAAGCTACAAGTAGTGAAATTTAAGTGCCAAGGTAGGTCAATGTGATGATTTTTTGTAGATCTGTGGATACTGTATGGTTACTGGTTATCAGTTAACATTTTGCCCATTAAAACATATAAACTATTGAATATGTATTAATTCTTCCTTTCATTGTTTCATGTAAGAAAATCAATGGGTTCTCTATTTTAGCTTCAAGATGAAGTGAACAAAGCCATAAAATTTTGAAGCAAATCTGAAATGTTAGAAGTCTTCCTGGGAAAATGAGTGTATCTGTGTTTATAAGGCACAACCATCCTGCTTTCTTGCTAATTATTGTTTTCCTTCCTTTAAACTGGTAGCCAATATGTCCAGACATAGGGAGGGGAATATAATTCCAGGGAGAGAGGTCAAACACTAACATCATGTAGAAATAATACAGGAATTTTATTGTGTATACAAAACAAACAAAAAACTTATCTACTGCTTAATATTATTCTTGCCAAATTGTGTGGAACCTAATTGCTGTAGCAGTAGGTAGGCTGTGTACTTCTTTCCATTCTCACTAATGAACAATATTTAAATTGCTGAAATACCTCCCGTCATTTTCCTATTTCTTTCTAACCTGCTTTTCCTCTCTTATTCCAATTAGAACATGTATTGTCTAATTGAGTCTTTATTTCATTACTTGGTTCACCTTTGCCTTGTGAGTTTCTGAGAAAGAGAGAGCACTCTATATTTTTTGAACAGATGCTTCATTATGGGAGGTGAGTAGCTCAGTTACATCGCCATTTCACCTTTTCCCCCATGTCTGGCAGTTGTTGTGGGCTGTTAAACAGCTTTAATAGAAGATGAGACCAGCCTCTTGCTCTAAGGGCATGAAAACTTTTTTTTATTGGTCTTACTATCTTCATGGTTCATTAAATACAATGTAGAGTCATTTTACTGCAGCTAGTGGACCCCAGAAGGACCTGACAGTTAAATGAAAGTTGTCAGTCTTCCTTCTGTTCTGAAAGCTAGATTGGGTAATAAAAGGGCAGAACCTGGAAGTAAGGACCAGAATTGAGATCAATGTGCCAAACAAATAAAAGAAATGTAATGAGTTCTTGAGAAATGCAGCAGAGAAGGCATGGGTATTTAAGTGTCTAGACAAATAGAGGCCAGTGATAATAAATCTATAATGAATGGCTTTAAGAATTACAACTGTGCTTTGCATAATAGATAAGTGGAAGGCTTGAGGCCTAAAATTTACAAAGAGGAATTCCGATCAGTTGTAATGGGAAAAAAGCATTTGGGTATAGAAACTGCTAAGCAATTATTAACAATTATAATTCATTCTACATCAGAAATATAAAGAATTGGAGATTGTTGAGATCTAGTATCACTCAAATGAGAAGAAATGGAGTTCCATTTAAGTGACTTTGACTTTTAAGAAATAAAGTTCCAATGATTAATCATCATTGTATGATTCATTTAGAATAAATAAACAATGATTCATTTAGAAAACACATTCCTGCTTAGCAATATGTGGTACTTCTGAATGAAGCATCAGTTTTGTTAAAAATATCACTGTAGGCAAAACCTGTACAAAGACTGTTTAGAGTCCATATATGATTTTTTTTCATGTCTTCCAAAATTTAAGACAAAATTTGTTATGGTATGAAAAAGACACTGAAACTTCCCTCCCTTATGTATCACATAAGGTTAAATCATGTAAGTGAATATCATGTTTATAATTCTATTATTTACTCATGCCATCACCTTTGATAAATTATGGGGAAAAAATGTCAATATGTGGGTAAGGAGTAACTGAGACACCAAAAATTTCAATTCAAAACATTTAGAGATACTTCACTTTCCCTATATAGGCATACCAAGACAAATTTAGGAGGACTTATTCATTATTGTTCAGCTTTTAAACCAACTACATTTTCAAAGAAAGTTTTTGGTACCCATACTCCCACTGGTTATTTAGACCAGTACTAAGAAACAGAATTTTCCACAATGTTGGAAATGTTCTGTATCACCATTGTTCAATATGACAGCTACCAGCCACATATGGCTATTGAGCATTTAACATGTGGTTAGTGTGACTGAGGAATCTCTGTGCTGGCAGTGTGGAGCCTGCTTGAGATTCTCTCCCTCTCTCTGCCCTTACCTGACTTGAGCGTGTGCTCTCTCTCTCTCTCTGTCTCTCTCAAAATAAATGAATAAACATTTAAAAAAAAGATTGTCTCCCTGATTGTAAAGTCTTTGTCCATCTCTCATGAATTTCCGTATTGTGATGATTTCTGTATTTCTGCATGGAAAGTGAAAGAACTCAAAAGCAACAGTCCTCATATTTTAATTTTATTCAAATAATTATAAAAAGATTTACTGATTAATTTTGATTACCCTACATCCAGTATTCTCTGTGAAAAAAACCTACCCACCATGCTTGGCTAGTGTATTAATCTGGGATATATAGATCCTATCTATCTATCTATCTATCTATCTATCTAGATCCTATATATATAGATATATATATAGGTTCTATAGATATAGATCCTGTAGATACCGATATCTATCTATCTATCTAATCGCTTCATGTAGTAGTTATGAAGGTTTGAGAAGTCCCACCACCTCACCACCTGCAGTTGGCAAACTGGAGACCCAGGAAAGCAGACGCTATATAGTTCTAATTCTAGTCTGAGTCCAGAGGCAAGAGCAATACCAATGTCCTGGCTCAAGGGCAGCTGAACAGAGAACAAATTATCCCTTGCTCAGCTTTTTTTTTTGTCCTATTCAGGCCTCCAGTGGATTGGATGAGGCCCACTCACATTTGGGAGGGCAGTTTGATTTACTCAGTTCACTGATGCAAACAATAATCCCATCTAGAAATACCCTCACAGACATACCCAGAAAAATATTTAAGCAAACATTAAGAACCTGTGGCCCAGTCACATTGATACATAAAATTAATCCTCACACCTGATATGAAAATGTTTCTTTTCTCTCCCCCACGCCAGCCACTTTCAATCATTAATGTATAAGTTAAAAAGGACCCCTTTATCTAGTCACTTAAACTATGACTCCTCTTCAACAGTCGTAAACAGCTGGAGATGTTTTCAATGAAATCTACTTCAGCCTACTGTATTATGAGTTCCCAGACTGTTTAACTTCACTCTCTGATTTCTAGCTCTTATGACAGGGCCTAGAACTTTGTTCCAGGACATGGTTGGTTCTGAGACATATTTGTTGACAAAATAGATTAATGAATAGTACCTGATATTGGAGAATGATGTTTGTTGTTGAATAATGGTCTCTCAGCAACGGTGTTGGCTTTTCACTCAACTGTCTCATAAGCTTCCTGTTTGATGGGTATTCCCAAGTGACTTTTATTACCAAACCTATTTTGGAGCAATGTTTTTCAATACTTAATATGTGTAAGAATCATCTCTATTAAATGCATAGTTGGTAAGCATAGGGTCAAAGCTGGTTTCCGGAACAATAACAAGCTGGCAGATAATGTCAGTGAGAATAGGAAGACCATGCTTTTAATAGCAAGGATTTAGAGTAGGGAATACTCTGAAGGAAGAGAAGGAACAGAATATTGTTTACAAATAGTAGTCATCACAGAAGTTAGCTTGTCTCAGATATGGAAGAATAAAGAATCTTTATAAAACAACATTTATTTATTCACTCATTCAACAAATATTGCTTGATTATCTAGTATGTGGCAGGTATTATGCGAAGCCTAGGAAAGGAAAGATTAAAACAAACCTAATTCCTGCCCTCAAGGTGAATATAGACTAGTGTGAGGGAGGGGTTTAAAAGCAAACACACACACACACACACACACACACACACACACACACACACAGTTAGCAGGTTCTTTAAAAAAATTATGCATCAGAACAGGTTTTATGGAAGTTCAAAATTGGAACAATAATTTCAAACTTAATATACCTCTAAGGAGATGATATCTAACACCAGTTTTGAAGGAAAAGTATCAGTGATATAAGGAGTGCATTCCACCTAAGATAGTGGTCTTAGAAAATACATGGAAATGGGAGAAATAGTTAGGAAAATTCTATGGATAGAAGTTCTATAATTTCCCATTTCATGTCTCCTATTTTTATTTGTTAAATAAAAGATTTGATAAATTGTTAAAAGTAAGGAAGAAATGAAATGATGGTATAGGGATTTGAAAAAAATTTGGAAAGTGCAATTTGAGGATTGATGAAGGAAACAGTCTATGTTAAAGACCCAGTTGAAGTTTGAAGCATGAAGTTATCCTTGGTACTAACGTCAGAAAAGAAAGTGTGGCCAGGTGGATTGATTTTAGCCCAACATTTGACCAGAACTATATAACAGAGGGACAAATGAGCAAAAAGTAAATGAAGTTTGCTCTGTAAAGGGAAAAAACATGGAACCAGGCTGGTAGGTTTGGTAAAATTAGAGGAAACAATGCATTCATTGAAGAGAAGAATTTTAAAAAAAGTGCAGAAGGATTGAATAAAATATCTTGAATTATAGAAGATTTTGGTCATAGAAAGATTTGAAATTCAGCTTTGAAAACTTGGGTAACTTAGATCTGTTGAAAAGGGTAATTTAACTGGGATTGGATCCCACTGTGTATCTGTCTCTAGTACCTGAACTGTGAACTAACATGTTCTACACTCTTACAAATAAGGTTTAACTGAGGGGTATAGTGGGACAAAGGGTATTTAGTTTTGAACATAAATGTTTTTAATTAAATGTATTCAATGCTATTATCCTCCCTTTATGATTTTTTTCTTAAAATTATATCTGTGTAAGTGAAAAAAATTTAGTGAAATAGAATGTCACTATTAGAAAACTCTTTGCAAAATAAAGTTTTTGTAGTGCAATTATTAATATCCACCATTCAGCAATCCAGAATGTGTCGAACACTGAAAAAACAGACATAAATACCAATTCTTTAGCCAGATATTAAAAACAGTTTATAATCTTACTGTGTGCTTAGCTGTCCTCTACCCAACTTTTACTGATTTTCTATATAAAACTTTAACTTGAAGTACTAATAGCTAGTATCAACCAAGTAACTATTATCTTATTTAATCCTCTTCTCTAATCCATTTATTCTGGGATAAGCACTACTATTTTCTTGTTTTTTCCTGATGAGTAAACTGAGGCATGCACAAATTCAGGACCACAGAACCAGTAGAACTAGTGTTTGAAACTAGGAGCCTGAAAGCTTAGACACTATCTATAAGGAACCTTGAATGTAAATTTCCATTTAGTACTCCTTAAGCTTCATGTGACCTTTGTGGCACTGACATCTACTTGGAATGTTATTCTTAGCTCTCTCTGCCTTTCTGAACTTTATTCATTCTCCATTTCAGCTTAATTTCAATTACCTATTAGAAACCTTCCTTTGGGGGCACCTGGGTGACTCAGTCAGTTAAGCCTCAGACTTCAGCTCAGGTCATGAAATCACACTTCATGGGTTCGAACCCTGCATTGGGCTCTGTGCTGACAGTTCAGAGCCTGGAGCCTGCGTTGGATTCTGTGTCTCCCTCTCTCCCTTTGCCCCTCCTCCACTCGTGCTCTGTCTCTCTGTGTCTCTCAAAAATAAACAAATGTTAAAAAAAAAAAAAAGGAAAGAAAGAAAGAAACAAACAAACAAACAAACATACCTTTGGCATACCTTTAATAGTGATTTCTGACTACTTTTGAAATTCTTTAGTGTTCAGTAAGGATCCATGAAATTTCTAGGCCCCATGCATCTTAGACATGTTGTTGTTGTCGTTGTTGTTGTTGTTTTATTGGCAAATATGTTATATTTGTGTTGTTCTGCTCTCTTCATTCATGGCATGCAGACACTTACAATAGCAGCATCCTTTTACATTTACTCTAGGGAAGGTCTTGGATTCTTCACAGTGCTTTAGGTAGATTCTCACAAGGAATCTGAGCTACAACTCAAAACGAAACATATTTGTCACCTTAAAGGTGGTTATATTGAAAGTCTAGAGACTTTCAGGAGGTCATACAGTTAAGCCCTTTATTTTTTTTGCCTTTACTGACCATATTTTCTGAACCTCATATTTGGTCACTAGTGCATTTTTATAAATGTAAGTAAGGTAGTAGTAATAGTAAGGTAGAATGTTTGGAAGCAAAAGTGTTCAAAAAAAAATCTGGGATCTAAGATTGTTGTAATTAAAATAATCCAGAGCTCTCTTTTTCTCTTTTACTCTCTCACTCTTTATATGTTTTAACTGTGTGCTGAACAATTCAAAAGATTTTACTCCTTTTCATGTGTATCTAGATTATAAATTCACTGAAGGCAAGAAACAAACCAAAGTGCATTCTTTATACACTGAAGACTCAGCGATGGATCATGAAACTCTTTACATGGCTCTGCTAAACGAAAAACATCAAACAAAAAGAAATTATCATTCTTGAGGAACACCAAAAATATATAATCTTAGCCATGTTTTAATTAGATCAGATGCTTTCCCTACTTCCAGTTTTTCTGTATTTTTAGACCCCACTTTGCTTTTAGATATAAATTCTTTTTCCCACCAGGAAAACCTGCTTTATATCCATAATATATTTACAGCAGAAATATGAGTAATAAACCCCCTGTTGATTGAAAATAATATTTACGTACTAGGCAATTATCCTCACGTCATTTAAAAACTTTCTGCACTATTATTTTACCTGCATTCCTCATTTTGATTATTATGCCACATTTGGGTGTTGGCAGACTTAGCAGAAACATATATCTTTTATACTGGAATGGTTTTGAATGGCCTCTCTCTCTTTCTTTCTCTCTCTCCAATTTACAAACAGGAGTCATGAATAGCTTTTTAAAATGATCATTCATTTGGTAAGAAGCAAAAGACTCCAACACATTTTCTTTTTGATTGAGTTAATGTGATTTTACTTAACAGATTCAAGCCAGTGATATGGCAAAAAAGAAAAAAATGAAGGATGAGAAGGCATATTTTCCTGGTGTAAAATGTGTCATCTTTTATAATTAACCTTAATATTTTCCACTTAAATTAACAAAAGAAATGCATAATAAGTAGCTCAATTTGTATGGTGCTTTCCAGTTAATAGCTTCGTTTCACATGTTATCTTTAAGTTGGTCCTAAACATAATCAGGGTCTCACTGATTTGTTTGCTAACCCCTCCTGCTTATTAGAAAATTGAGGACCTATAAAATTAAGTTGTCCAACTTTTCTCAGGTAGCGTTTGGCAGAGCTAGACTCTGAACCCAGGTTTCCTGACAAAATCCATAGCTGTTGCTACTACTTATGTTACCTTCCTATGTATAAATTCAACCAGGCCTAGAGGCCCAGTTTTTCTTTCCTTTTGTAGTTTCTGTACAGCTATCCATTGCAGCACATTACTTCCATAATATTCTGATTAATTTTGTCTTGAAAGAGAGCTTCTTTCAAGATCTACATAGTTATTTGAGCAGATGCTCAGATGTCTGAAAATTATTTCTCAACTTTTTGGTTTTCTTAATATTGAGGAGCCTGGGGACTTTCTATCTGGACTGTAGAAGGAAAATCTGCCTTCTATAAAAGGTTCAAATGCTAACAGCTGGATTTTGTCAATCACACACTGGCAAGTTGTTGAAATTTACCCTTTTTAGGTTTACATTTTCTATATTCTCTTTGAAGAGGTCACCCCTGGCTACATAAAGGTGAAGTCTGAAAATACATGTGTGAGAGGTTTTACGTGCTCATGTTTTATCAAACACTGTCCCTATGAATTACATATAAACCCAAAGAAGAACTAGAATCTGAAAGAAAGAATGATATATGTATTTTCATTGATTTTAATGTAAAATAGGTTATCCCACATTTTAAATTCAGTCAGATGATTTCACATAGACAAAGCTATATGTTCTAAAGTGAATTTCTCAGAATGTGGTCTCTGGGGAACATGGATAGGTTTTCTGTGGGAAGAAAAGAATATATTTTTAGATATTGGTTGTTGTTGCATTACACAAAGTTAACAAGATTACTTATTTCAGGACATAATTAAACACTAAGGGCCTTTAAGCGGGGAGAGACAGTAGACTTTCTTCAATGATATCTGAACATGTAAAATGTTTTCATGGAACATCTCACAGGCAACTCATCTGCCTTACATATTTACATAGGAGATTTTTTTTTTCTCCCAGAGGCAATTTACAAAGTTCAGTTTGACCAAGCTTATCTAAATTGATGCTTTTTTTTTTTTTTTTTTGCCTTTGATTTTTCCAGACTGGATCCTTTATTTTCCTTTTATTTTTCAAATCAATGGAGAGTAAATGAGAAGTACAAGAATAGCCAAAAGACATTGGTTTTGGCATTAAATAGCAAGCATAATTCATCAGGTATTTCATATTCATTCACAAAATTGGTTTAAAAAAAACTCAACATCTACCAATCTACCTGCTTCCAGTAGTAAGACGGCTTTCATGTAGGAAAGGGTGTATCATCTATAATCCACAAATTCCTGGTCTTGATGTAACCTTAATTCATCTGAATATTCTAATTTTTCACTTAAAAAAACAAGCAAGAATATTCACATAGTTTTAAAAATGTATCACAAGGAAATTTTTCCCAAATATTTACCCATAAAGATAGTAACTTTGACTCAGTGTAACTTGTTGAAGGTTAATTCATTAGGAAGTAACAAAAATAAAACTATGCTCTGTTCCTGTTTCTCCATTGGCAAAATAAGGAAAATAGTCACTCATAGCTTTTGCCATTGGTGGTTACAGTTAATGTGTATAAGGAATTTAGTGTAATGCTTATACACCTCAATACATGTTATTTTTTGTTGTTTATAATAGTCAAGTATAAGAGACATAGGTAATCTTTTATGTCTCCACCATTTATAGCCATTACTGGAATTAATTCACTCATTTATTTATACCATATAGCCAAGTAAATTAAATGTTGAGCAAAGCAGACAAAAATCCTTATCTTCATAAGAGGGCATAGTAAAATTGTAGGGAAATTACATAGTATTTGAAAATGACTACTGCAGGGATGCATGGGTGTCTCCTTTGGTTAAGTGTCAGACTCTTATTTTGGCTCAGGTCATGATCTCATGGTTCATAAGATCAAGCCCCACGTTGTGCTCTTTGCTGACAGCATGAAGCCTGCTGGGGATACCCTCTCTCACTCTCCTTCTCTCTCTCTCTCTCTCTCTCTCTCTCTCTCAAAATAAATAATTAAACTTGAGAAAAGAAAGAAAGAAAGAAAGAAAGAAAGAAAGAGAGAGAGAAAGAAAGAAAGAAAGAAAGAAAGAAAGAAAGAAAGAAAGAAAGTGACTACTGCAGAAAACTGATGCAGATTATAGAAAAGGTACTTTGAGGTTGGAGTGTTTGACATTTTAAATGGGGTTGTCAGTGTAGGGCTTCAGTGTCAAGGAAACCTTTTAGTAGAGGCATGAAGGAGATGACGGAGTGATACACTGGCTCTATGGAATAGAAGTACTCCAGCCAGATGAAGAGCCTGTCAGTCTCCTGCATAGGGCAGGAGAATGCTGGCCAACTTTGAGGAATATTAAGGAGACCCCTGCAACACAATGAGCCAGGGAGAATAGTAGAAGGCATGGTCAGAGAAGTCTTGAGGTGCTAGAACATGCAGAGGATGGTGGGAAAACATAAGGACTTTGGCTTTAATTTTGTGTGAAATCTTGAGAAAAGGGAGTTCCAAGTACAGGGATGTTATTCTCCGCTATTATCTGGCATGAACTTTCTAGCTATTTTGTCAATAATCAGCCATAGGGGAGCAAGGGTGGTTGCAAGAAGACCAGGGTGAAGGCTATGACAATTTAGAGAGGAGATGATGAAAATTGTGGAGATAGTGATTTTTTAATTAATTTTTGGATAAGAGAATACTATTTCATCTTTTCTGTTCTTATGTCTCATTAAAGTCTCCTTGATTCATCAAGTGTTTACTTATAGGCTTTCTGTTTGTTCCTTTACTTTATCTTGTCAGTCCAGACAAAATTCTGTACTCGAACACTGAATCAATGATTGATAAACAAAAATAAATTGTATAAATTAACCCGATACGTTGACTTCTAAGATGTTATCCTAATTTTATGTGGAAAATTGAATCATGTGCCAAGGTTTTCATTGTGGTGGTATTCTTGAAACATAAAAAAAGAAAGAAAATGAAACATTCCAAATTTTCTACAGTTTGAGTTTGTATAGTCACTTAGCACTATTTTGTTATATTCTGTAGCCTTTAAAAGTAATGCAATTGGAAAGAAAGAGAACAGAATGCAACACAAATGAAAACAACATGAGTGGAAAAATATCATATGAAGTATTTACATAAAGTAATAGTATCCTAGAGCTGTTCTGACTATTACCACAAACTTGGTGCCTTAGGGCAACAGAAATTTATTCTGTCACACAGAAGTCTGAAATCAATGTGTGAGCAGGGCCATGCTTCCTCTGAAGACTGTAGGAAAGAATCTCTTCTTGCCTCTCTCAGGTTTTAGTGGTCCCAGGCATTCCTTTGCTAGTGACAACATGACTTCTCTGTCTCACTGAGTCCATTCCTTATAGGGATACCATTCCTTACAGGGACACCAGTCATTGGATTTAGGGAGCCCACTCTATATCCAGAATGATTTTATCTCTGTATCTTTAATTACATTTGTAAAGACCCTATTTCTAAATAAGATCACATTCAGAATTTCAGGTGGATATGAATTTTGGGGAATGCTATTCAATGAACTACACAACGTATTATTGCTACAGCCTTACCCTTTTGTGATTTTTGTATTATTTATCATATAAAAGCACTGGAAGCTATATATCCAGCTTGACTTTAGTAGAAGTACATTTTACTTCCTTATAGTTTTTTTAGATTTTTTTTCAAATTTTCTAAATGAAAAATTATGTGTATTATTATTATACACAATTTAAAGTGAAGAAACAAACAAAAACAACTCACTGGGACTCTATGTGGGTCAATAGCAAGTGTACCAAACAAACCGTGATTTGCATTAGATAACCAAGTGATAAGGCATTAACAGTTTAGTAGGCAGGAGAAAAAGATTTTGAACAAGGAGTGACATGATCTAACTCCTGCTATAACTGTGTTACTATGATTCAGGATTGACAATACGTGGCATGAGATCAAGGACAAGAGTAAAAGCAAGTCGGGATGCTTCCCTTACAGCAATCCAGCAAGTATGTTTTGGTATTGGTCCAAATTGATTCCTTAAGCCTTTGTGGCCCGTGTCCTGCCACTATCACATTTTGTAAAAGTCCTCCGTGGAAGCTATCCTTGTTCTATGTTATGCCTTTAGATAGCACAAATCAGAAGGAGGTGTCCATTTCATTAGGTGACACAACTAAATTTCAACATAATTTTACTTGCCTGGAATGATGGATCAAAATTAACAGGGTAAAGTCTTGAATTTAAAACAAAACAAGTCAATTACATAAGCGTAATGTATGGAAATCTGACTAGACTGCACTTTATGTTTTAAAAAAAGGACACACACACACACACACACACACACACACAGATTTATAGCTTGCACTTGTAGTATGAGCCAACTGTGTGACACAAACACCAAAAACAGTTACTCATTCTGAAGCTGAATTTATGGAATATAAGGAGTTTCTGTTTAATGAGGTGGGAGATTTTAGAGAACGAGAAAACCTAAAGACTCTTATTTTCTGATAAGCAAATAACTAGGGACACTTTAAAATTGGCTTCCATTTTCTCAACAAACCCAACAATGACAGGGATCTGATTTGGATTATTGGATAAGAAATGCATAACCAATAATTGTGTTATTTTTAATTTATGGCTGTTTTTATGGTGTCAAACAGACAGTAGGTTTAATGTTTATTTTTGAGAGAGAGAGAGAGAGTCAGAGTGAGAGCAGGGGAGGGGAAGAGAGAGAGGGAGACACAGAAGACAAAGCAAGCTCCAGGCTCTGAGCTGTCAGCACAGAGCCTGATGCAGGGCTTGAACTCATAAACTGTGAGATCATGACCTGAGCCGAAGTCCGATGCTCAACCGACTGAGCCACCCAGGTGCCCCCACAATAGTAGGCTTAAAACTAGATTAATAAACTGTAGTAATTGTAGTCTTTCCTTTTTGAGATTTGAGAATTTATAATAAATCTAGAAAGATAAATTATTGGTTTCTGTGAGCAAAAAAAAAAAAAAATCTGACATTTCTGACAGGTATTTTTGGATTATACACAAATCCTAGATTCTACTAGTTCAACAAATAAAATGAAATCTCCCTGTGATGTTATTTCTAGTCCTGCCTCTTAGATAAGACATCAGATAGTTTGTCAAACATTATACCACAAGAGGCTAAAGCAGCTGTTATTTATGCCAAACTAATCTGTGAGGCCAGTGTCAATCTAAGAAGTTCAAGTCTAAGGGACATGGAGACCTCCCTGTAGCCTGCCTGTCATCGCTAAGAGAAAGATTAGGAGAGCGGCTGATAAAGGCACAGGGACTGCAGCTTCCTTGGCTTTGCTGGCTTCGCTGGGTTTTTAATGGTGGTTGTGAACCTGACATACTCAATGGGGGTCACTTAACGAATATAACCCCGGAGGGGAGAACACATCATTGGGTTTTCAGTTTACCATAAGCAATACACCAGGCATAGTAGACGGTGGAAAGTGAGTCAGAGCTGCAACCACTTCCTTCTGCAGGAAAACCCAGTACACAAAAACCCAAACCAAACAAACACACAAAAAACTCGAAACAGATAAAGTAAATAGAGGAGAGAGTGCCATTATTTGCTTCAACATAATATTAATGACAGATTTTTTCAAAATAATGAACCTTTATAGTTACTATGTTACATGATTCATTTTTAGAAAAATGGAATGTGTGTTTCAGGAATGGGAAGATTCACCAATTTCACAAACATTTATTGAGTGGCTGCTACATGGAAGTTATTATATCAGGCCTTTAAAACAAGATAAATATAATAAGACATTGTTGCCAAACAAAGGTTTTGTGAGTGTGGCAACAGTTTTTTATTGATTGGAATGGAAATTAAACATAATTTCATGAGGGAGAAAAATAGCGGTACATATATTATGCCACTAGGCAGAATATGATACAAAATCCATGACAAAAGTTCAAGAAGAGGATTTGTATAAAAATTCAACAATAAATTCTTAACTGGAGGAATCATGGACAGCTTCATGGCAACCCCCCCCCCCACATCATTATATCATTTCTGTTAGATAAATATGATACTGAGAGAAGAAACTGAGAGTGGAAGAAATAGGCTAAAACGTGAAAAGTGGGATTAGCAAAAGGCCAATAATACGCTTTGGCAGAGCAAGGGAATGGCTTCATGAGGTTTTTACTAATAGGGCTTTCATTTTAATGGAGAGATAGATGACAAGCAACCAAACACAAATATTTAATTGCAGGTGGTGAAATGTCTTATGAAGAAAAATAAAATTAGCCAAGCAGATAAAGACTGAGCAAAAATTGGGTAGTGAGGTGCCTAATTTACTCACAGGGAGTGTTACCTTGGAGGAGGTAACATTTGAACCCAACCCTAGATAAAATGAGAGTGCAAGTCATGTACAGTCTAGAGAAGAACACTTCTGCAAGAAGAAGAGGACATGTAAGGAACCTCTTTTGGGAATAAGTTGGAAATGTGGTCAGAGGCTAATGTTCCTGGAAACAGAAAGGCAGATGGATTCAAAGAAACGAAGGCTTTATCATACAGATGGGAAAGATATGTTACATGGGCTTAGGAGGAAACCCCAAAATCAATTTTATTATATATGTTTGCTTTTTGGATGTGTGTGAGGCTTTCAAATGCAGGTGTTGGGTAAGAAATTGAAAATTAGACTCTGGAGCTCAACAAAGAAGTCAGGCCTGAAAATATATGTTCTGTGTAGTATAATGGCCAAAGTTATGAGCTTAGAACCAAAATGCCAGAATTTGAATCCCTGAACTACTAGGTCCTTACTAGCTTTGTATATTTGGCCAAGATACTATACTTCTCAGGTGGCACACAATTTCATCACCTGCAAAGTGAAATTAATTATGCTCTGAGGGTTAAATTAATCAGTGATTTACATTAATTATAACAGCGCATATCATCATTATTATTATTATTGACAAATGATGATTAAAGCCATGAGATTAGAGGAGACCATCTAGAAGGTAAGCATAGAAAGAGTGAAGAACTCTGGAAATCGCTTGTATTTAAAGGTCACGACACAATGACTAAGTCAATGAAAGTGGGGGAAAAAGAAAAGATTGCTCAATTTTGTGTTGTCTTGCCAAAGAGAAAAAAAAAATGTTTTGAGAAGGAAGGATTAGTCACTGAAAATTGCTGAGGGTTTGAGTAAAATGAGGAAAGAGAAGTGTCCAAAGGGTTGGTTCAACAGGGTAGATTCACTGGCATCTTGAACAAAAGTGATTTCAGTTGAGCCGGGGGTGAGCATGAGAGCTGCAGGGGAGTGATTAAAAGAAGGTAAAGCCAAAGTATTCAGGCAGCCAGGGTGGAGGCAAGAGGTGAGTGGTGGAATTCTGTTCCAAAGCGGGGCACAGGGGTTTGGATGCAGCTATAAAGTAGCACAGTATCAAGGCAGTTGCTTTGTTTTCCTTTTAAGATGTGAGCATGTCTGTGGACTGATAGAAATGAGACAGTAAACAGCAGAGATAAGGTTTCGGAGTTGGCGATAGTAGATGTGATCCAAAGCATAGTGGGAGAGTTGATCATAAATAGAAACTTGGATAATTTGTGCGCTGAACATGTAAAGAAGGCAGGGACATGTGAATACAGATGGTTTTTAATAAGCTTGATGGTGAGAAAATGGTAATTTTTTAAAAATTGCTTATATTTTCTTAGTAAAAGAAGAAGCAAGGCCAACAATTGGGATTTGAAGGGGAAAAACTACTGATGTTATAGGGACTTTTTAAATTTATTTTGAGAGAGAGGGAGAAGAGAGAAAGAGCATGTGCAGCATGAGCAGTGGAAGGGCATGGAGAAGGAGAGAGAGAGAATCCCAAGCAGGCTCCCAGTTGTCAGCCCAGAGGCTGACTCAGGGCTCAATCTCATGGTTCCCGACAGAGTGACCTGTGCCAAAATCAAGTCAGATACTTAACCAACTGAGCCACCTAGGCGCACTCTAAAGTTACAGATTTTCGGAGAAAGGCAAGGCTTACCATATCCTCATAACTCCTGAATAGATTTCTAATTTTTTTTCTACAATGTTATAAAGTATATAGACAGGGAAAACAGAAGTATTATCAGGTGTATGCAGATAGGATACTTAAGCAAATGTACTCTGTACTTTAATGGGAATGTGGAATGAAAAGGGTGAGGGGAGGCTAGTCATATAATTAAGAAATAATTGCCAATAAAATCATTGATGTGGATATAATTATCTGCAGAAAGAAAGTAAAAGAATTGAAGACTGGATAAAAAAAATCTTAAGAGGTGCCTCTATTTAAGAAATGTTGAGGAAACAGTACAGAAAGCAGAACCAGAGTGGCCAAAAGGTGAGAAGACAAAGCAAGAGAAAGCAGTAAGTGGTAAATCAAGATCAAAGTTTTGTCAATGTATCTAGTTTTCAAGGTAGTCAAAATGATAAGAAGTGTTAAAAGGACATTTGATTATTAATGAGAAATTATTAATGAGAAAAGTCATGAAAACTAACAAAAAGAGGTCATATAATCTGTTTGCTTTGTTGGAATTCACAGAACGTTCAGTAAAAATACCAGAAGTTCAGAAGATTCTGTTGGCATATAAGGAATTAATAGGTGCCAAGAAAGAGTAATTAATCAATATGTCTAAGGGGCTCTAAAGTTGTCAGCAAATGGTCGTAAAATGTATATAGCAAAGAAAAGGTATGTGAATAAACAAAAGCTTAAAGGTTAGAGGTCACCATGTAAATATCACATTCAAATTTGTTCTATAGTCAGATATCTAGGAAGACACATTTTACATTATCCTAAAATAAATGAAAAAGTTTTCCTATACTTCAAAAATATATTCTGTACTGTACTCCAGGCTCATCACTCTGGAAAGAACGTACATCACCACTTTTCTCCTTTGGTGGCCAAAAGGCTCTGTCAACAACGAAGGTTATAACATGTCCTGGATGTTGGTACGGTATGAAAAAAAAGTAGGAACTCTTTGACATGGGATGAGTTTTACTCAGATTTAAGAAGAAGAGGACATACTATATGTTTGTTGGGTTAAATATACTCAGGTAGTTCAGGAAAACATAATATCATGAAAACATAAAAAATGCCAGTAAATTGATAAAAAGTGCTGATTTGAGGTAGTTCAAACTTATAAATTACTTCCTGAAGAACTTCTATGATAAAAGCTGCATCTTAAAATTAAATTATACATGGTCAGATGAAGCAAAAAAGCATAAGTATGATTTTGAGATAGATGTTAAGTGTCTGTAAGAAAGCGTGATGGCTTAAAAAATTTATCCCAAAGAAAATTGTTAATGGAATGTCATAAGGTGGTTTGAGCTATTATCTTCTATAAAACCCTTAGAGACTTACTGAGCTATTATGCTGACTTTAAATTTTATGTCCTCAACTAACCCTGGTATAGATTGTATATGCATCATACAAAGTATCTTCTATTAAAAAATTCAGAGGGTATGCATGCCTCCCTGGGGTTGTGCCAAGAATTTTTAGGGAGCAGATTTGCAACTTATAAACAGTTAGTAATATGTAATCACAGCTGGGCTATTTTTGCGTTCATGTGGGAAAGCAATAAACAGATATATAAATAAATGTAACTCATGCAGTTTCCAATGTGAATCACAATATTTTTTTAAAAAATGATTTCAAGGGAAGGAATGAGTTTTTGTGATTAAAGTATAATACTTTAATCCAATGAATTTCAATCTGTTTTGAGATTTTTAAATTGTTTTATTAAGACTCAAATTTCGAGAAAAACTTGGCAAGGTATTCTTTACCTTCCCATCTTTTGCTTTCATCTCTAGAACTTGAGTTATTGGGTTTAGGGAAGATCTGGAGGAGAAGAGAATGGGAAGTTCTTCTTTGTAATTAGGGAATCGATCAGAGTTTCAGTTACTGAGCCCATTGGCAGTTTCATATGGTATCTCCTGGGATCTGTTTCCGTATCTTTACCCTATCACTGCACTGTTTGTCTCCTGTGCTGTGCACTTCAGCATATCTAATCCAAATGTGGGACCCAGAGTCATACTTGACTCCTCACCTTCCTTATTCGTCTCATCCCTGAAATCCATTCTAACCCAAATCATCTAGATTTCATAGCAGAGGAGATATTTCTGCCTGCCGCTCTGCTTACCCACTTAAGATAGTTCTATCATTTATCATTCCTCCCTAAATAAGATGATTGTAACTCTGATAGACCAGGGTCTAAGATATTGATTGAACCCTATACACTAATGGGCACAACCCCTGAGTATGATCAACAAAGTCACTTTGTGGTTTCTTTTCGTATTAACGTGATATCCTTCAGATATATACTCAGAAATGGATAGTTGTGGAAACTTAGGTTTAAAGAGTGATCTTGAATATATGCCTAGTTGGCAAAGATGCAAACTTTACTTGTGAGGTATGTTTATTTGGGGTGACTGAAACTGTCTAATGACAATAATAGAGGGATTATGGGGGTACTGAATCTTATCTCCGTTCCACTCCTCTCTGTCAACACTATGTTCAATTCTAAACTAGGTTTAGAAAGATGAAGCTAGCAGAAATGGCCCAGACCCACATGGAGTTTACTGATATGTTTTCAAGTCTCCAGGTGGGTTGACACAGCTGGAAAATGCAGAATTTCCATAATTAGAAGCTGACATTATCACCAAATTGTGATTTTAGCACTGCACAATCCCTACCCAACCTCTTGGCCTTCCTCTATACTCCATGACCAATCATGATAGTGTAAGTATTAGCTACATTTCCTGTAAATAGCTGAGACATTATAGGCAAGATCCTATCACTTGTCCATCCTTTGCTGTTATTCCTAGAAATATGCCCCAACACAGGTTGCTTTCCATTGGGTCTTCCTAATTCACAGAACCTACACATCTTTAAGAATATTTCATGAAGATATTTTTGCAAATGAAAAACTTTCACTATTCTGAATCTGATACCGAAACACTATCTGAATAGAAATATTCCTCATTGTATCTTAGAAGTCTACAACTACAGGGGTGCCTGGGTGGCTCAGTCAGTTAAGCATCAGACTTTGGCTCAGGTCGTAATCTCACAGTTTGTGAGTTTGAGCCGCGCATTGGGCTCTGTGCTGACAGCTCAAAGCCTGGAGCCTGCTTGGGATACTATGTCTCCCTCTTCTCTCTGCCCCTCCCCCACTCACACTCTGTCTCTCTGTCTCTCTGTCTCTCTGTCTCTCTCTCTCAAAAATAAATAAACATTAAAAATATTTAGAAAAAAGAAGTCAACAACTGCAGGAAAGTAATTCGGAAGTCATTTTGACTTTAAAAATGTAGTAAGTACATTATACATTATTTTACAAATGCATATTACATTAATTCTAAATAAAAATGGAATAAAAGAGGCTTTTATGAATCCAACTTTAATTTAGAAATCTCTTCATGTACTCAAATATTATTTTACAAACGTCTAATATTAAGTGAATCCCAGGATCAAAACAAAGTCATCCACCGAAACTGTGAAGTGCAATCTAAAGTCCAAAATATTTATTTATTGAAAACATCATATAAATCATCTAAGGAAAAAAACTAAAGAACATAGTGAACTAAACCTATAGTTGGATGGATGGTATCCCATGAGCATGGCAGGAACTTAGATAATTGTCATCTTTATTTCTATCTTTGGTCATAGAGTCAGTATCATTAAGTATATAGTCAATATCGATTCAGGGAGAGAGGGAAGATGGCGTCGTAGGAGGACGCTGGGCTCACCGCGCGTCCTGCTGATCACTTAGATTCCACCTACACCTGCCTAAATAACCCAGAAAACCACCAGAGGATTAGCAGAAAGGAGTCGCCGGAGCCAAGAGCAGACGAGAGGCCCACGGAAGAGGGTAGGAAGGGCGGCGAGGCGGTGCGCGCTCCACGGACTGGCGGGAGGGAGCCAGGGCGGAGGGGCGGCTCGCCGGCCAAGCAGAGCCCCCGAGTCTGGCTTGCAAAAAGCGGAGGGGCCTGACGGACTGTGTTCTGACAGCAAGCGCGACTTAGCATCTGGGAGGTCATAAGTTAACAGCTCTGCTCAGAAAGCGGGAAGGCTGGAGGACAAAGGGAAGGAGAGCTGCTGAGCCCCAGGACGACAGAGCTCAGTTTGGTGGGGAACAAAGGCGCTCGCCAGCGCCATCTCCCCCGCCCATCCCCCAGCCAAAATCCCAAAGAGAACCAGTTCCTGCCAGGGAACTTGCTCGCTCCGCGCAAACACCCAACTCTGCGCGTCTGCGGAGCCAAACCTCCGGCAGCGGATCTGACTCCCTGCTCCTGCCACAGGGCCCCTCCTGAAGTGGATCACCTAAGGAGAAGCAAGCTAAGCCTGCCACTCCTGCCCCTGTGCACCTTGCCTACCCACCCCAGCTAAGACGCCAGATCCCCAGCATCACAAGCCTGGCAGTGTGCAAGTAGCCCAGACAGGCCACCCCACCCCACAGTGAATCCCGCCCCTAGGAGAGGGGAAGAGAAGGCACGCACCAGTCTGACTGTGGCCCCAGCGGTGGGCTGGGGGCAGACATCAGGTCTGACTGCGGCTACGCCCACCAACTCCAGTTATACACCACAGCACAGGGGAAGTGCCCTGCAGGTCCTCACCACGCCAGGGACTATCCAAAATGACCAAGTGGAAGAATTCCCCTCAGAAGAATCTCCAGGAAATAACAACAGCTAATGAGCTGATCAAAAAGGATTTAAAGAATATAACAGAAAGTGAATTTAGAATAATAGTCATAAAATTAATCGCTGGGCTTGAAAACAGTATAGCTGACAGCAGAGAATCTCTTGCTACAGAGATCAAGGGACTAAGGAACAGTCACGAGGAGCTGAAAAACGCTTTAAACGAAATGCATAACAAAATGGAAACCACCATGGCTCGGATTGAAGAGGCAGAGGAGAGAATAGGTGAACAAGAAGATAAAGTTATGGAAAAAGAGGAAGCTGAGAAAAAGAGAGATAAAAAAATCCAGGAGTATGAGGGGAAAATTAGAGAACTAAGTGATACACTAAAAAGAAATAATATATGCATAATTGGTATCCCAGAGGAGGAAGAGAGAGGGAAAGGTGCTGAAGGGGTACTTGAAGAAATAATAGCTGAGAACTCCCTGAACTGGGGAAGGAAAAAGGCACTGAAATCCAAGAGGCACAGAGAACTCCCTTCAGACGGAACTTGAATCGATCTTCTGCACGACATATCATAGTGAAACTGGCAAAATACAAGGATAAAGAGAAAATTCTGAAAGCAGCAAGGGGTAAACGTGCCCTCACATATAAAGGGAGACCTATAAGACTCGTGACTGATCTCTCTTTTGAAACTTGGCAGGCCAGAAAGAATTGGCACGAGATTTTCAGTGTGCTAGACAGAAAAAATATGCAGCCGAGAATCCTTTATCCAGCAAGTCTGTCATTTAGAATAGAAGGAGAGATAAAGGTCTTCCCAAACAAACAAAAACTGAAGGAATTTGTCACCACTAAACCAGCCCTCCAAGAGATCCTAAGGGGGACCCTGTGAGACAAAGTACCAGAGACATCACTACAAGCATAAAACATACAGACATCACAATGACTCTAAACCCATATCTTTCTATAATAACACTGAATGTAAATGGATTAAATGCGCCAACCAAAAGACAGAGGGTATCAGAATGGATAAAAAAACAAGACCCATCTATTTGCTGTCTACAAGAGACTCATTTTAGACCTGAGGACACCTTTAGATTGAGAGTGAGGGGATGGAGAACTATTTATCATGCTACTGGAAGCCAAAAGAAAGCTGGAGTAGCCATACTTCTATCAGACAAACTAGACTTTCAATTAAAGGCTGTAACAAGAGATGAAGAAGGACATTATATAATAGTGACAGGGTCTATCCATCAGGAAGAGCTAACAATTATAAATGTCTATGCGCCGAATACCGGAGCGCCCAAATATATAAAACAATTACTCATCAACATAAGCAACCTTATTGATAAGAATGTGGTCATTGCAGGGGACTTTAACACCCCACTTACAGAAATGGATAGATCATCTAGACACACGGTCAATAAAGAAACAAGGGCCCTGAATGAGACATTGGATCAGATGGACTTGACAGATCTATTTAGAACTCTGCATCCCAAAGCAACAGAATATACTTTCTTCTCAAGTGCACATGGAACATTCTCCAAGATAGATCATATACTGGGTCACAAAACAGCCCTTCATAAGTTTACAAGAATTGAAATCATACCATGCATACTTTCAGACCACAATGCTGTGAAGCTTGAAATCAACCACAGAAAAAAGTCTGGAAAACCTCCAAAAGCATGGAGGTTAAAGAACACCCTACTAACGAATGAGTGGGTCAACCAGGCAATTAGAGAAGAAATTAAAAAATATATGGAAACAAACGAAAATGAAAATACAACAATCCAAACGCTTTGGGACGCAGCGAAGGCAGTCCTGAGAAGAAAATACATTGCAATCCAGGCCTATCTCAAGAAACAAGAAAAATCCCAAATACAAAATCTAACAGCACACCTAAAGGAAATAGAAGCAGAACAGCAAAGGCAGCCTAAACCCAGCAGAAGAAGAGAAATAATAAAGATCAGAGCAGAAATAAACAATATAGTATCTAAAAAAACTGTAGAGCAGATCAACGAAACCAAGAGTTGGTTTTTTGAAAAAATAAACAAAATTGACAAATCTCTAGCCAGGCTTCTCAAAAAGAAAAGGGAGATGACCCAAATAGATAAAATAATGAATGAAAATGGAATGATTACAACCAATCCGTCAGAGATACAAACAATTATCAGGGAATACTATGAAAAATTATATGCCAACAAATTGGACAACCTGGAAGAAATGGACAAATTCCTGAACACCCACACTCTTCCAAAACTCAATCAGGAGGAAATAGAAAGCTTGAACAGACCCATCACCAGCGAAGAAATTGAATCGGTTATCAAAAATCTCCCAACAAATAAGAGTCCAGGACCAGATGGCTTCCCAGGGGAGTTCTACCAGACGTTTAAAGCAGAGATAATACCTATCCTTCTCAAGCTATTCCAAGAAATAGAAAGGGAAGGAAAACTTCCAGACTCATTCTATGAAGCCAGTATTACTTTGATTCCTAAACCAGACAGAGACCCAGTAAAAAGAGAGAACTACAGGCCAATATCCCTGATGAATATGGATGCAAAAATTCTCAATAAGATACTAGCAAATCGAATTCAACGGCATATAAAAAGAATTGTTCACCATGATCAAGTGGGATCCATTCCTGAGATGCAGGGCTGGTTCAACATTCGCAAATCAATCAACGTGATACATCACATTAACAAAAAAAAAGAGAAAAACCATATGATCCTGTCAATCGATGCAGAAAAGGCCTTTGACAAAATCCAGCACCCTTTCTTAATAAAAACCCTTGAGAAAGTCGGGATAGAAGGAACATACTTAAAGATCATAAAAGCCATTTATGAAAAGCCCACAGCTAACATCATCCTCAATGGGGAAAAACTGAGAGCTTTTTCCCTGAGATCAGGAACACGACAGGGATGCCCACTCTCACCACTGTTGTTTAACATAGTACTGGAAGTTCTAGCATCAGCACTCAGACAACAAAAGGAAATCAAAGGCATCAAAATTGGCAAAGATGAAGTCAAGCTTTCGCTTTTTGCAGATGACATGATATTATCCATGGAAAATCCGATAGACTCCACCAAAAGTCTGCTAGAACTGATACATGAATTCAGCAAAGTTGCAGGATACAAAATCAATGTACAGAAATCAGTTGCATTCTTATACACTAACAATGAAGCAACAGAAAGACAAATAAAGAAACTGATCCCATTCACAATTGCACCAAGAAGCATAAAATACCTAGGAATAAATCTAACCAAAGATGTAAAGGATCTGTATGCTGAAAACTATAGAAAGCTTATGAAGATAATTGAAGAAGATTTAAAGAAATGGAAAGACATTCCCTGCTCATGGATTGGAAGAATAAATATTGTCAAAATGTCAATACTACCCAAAGCTATCTACACATTCAATGCAATCCCAATCAAAATTGCACCAGCATTCTTCTCGAAACTAGAACAAGCAATCCTAAAATTCATATGGAACCACAAAAGACCCCGAATAGCCAAAGTAATTTTGAAGAAGACCAAAGCAGGAGGCATCACAATCCCAGACTTTAGCCTCTACTACAAAGCTGTCATCAAGACAGCATGGTATTGGCACAAAAACAGACACATAGACCAATGGAATAGAATAGAAACCCCAGAACTAGACCCACAAACGTATGGCCAACTCATCTTTGACAAAGCAGGAAAGAACATCCAATGGAAAAAAGACAGTCTCTTTAACAAATGGTGCTGGGAGAACTGGACAGCAACATGCAGAAGGTTGAAACTAGACCACTTTCTCACACCATTCACAAAAATAAACTCAAAATGGATAAAGGACCTGAATGTGAGACAGGAAACCATCAAAACCCTAGAGGAGAAAGCAGGAAAAGACCTCTCTGACCTCAGCCGTAGCAATCTCTTACTCGACACATCCCCAAAGGCAAGGGAATTAAAAGCAAAAGTGAATTACTGGCACCTTATGAAGATAAAAAGCTTCTGCACAGCAAAGGAAACAACCAACAAAACTAAAAGGCAACCAACGGAATGGGAAAAGATATTTGCAAATGACATATCGGACAAAGGGCTAGTCTCCAAAATCTATAAAGAGCTCACCAAACTCCACACCCGAAAAGCAAATAACCCAGTGAAGAAATGGGCAGAAAACATGAATAGACACTTCTCTAAAGAAGACATCCGGATGGCCAACAGGCACATGAAAAGATGTTCAGCGTCGCTCCTTATCAGGGAAATACAAATCAAAACCACACTCAGGTATCACCTCACGCCAGTCAGAGTGGCCAAAATGAACAAATCAGGAGACTACAGATGCTGGAGAGGATGTGGAGAAACGGGAACCCTCTTGCACTGTTGGTGGGAATGCAAATTGGTGCAGCCGCTCTGGAAAGCAGTGTGGAGGTTCCTCAGAAAATTAAAAATAGACCTACCCTATGACCCAGCAATAGCACTGCTAGGAATTTATCCAAGGGACACAGGAGTACTGATGCATAGGGCACTTGTACCCCAATGTTCATAGCAGCACTCTCAACAATAGCCAAATTATGGAAAGAGCCTAAATGTCCATCAACTGATGAATGGATAAAGAAATTGTGGTTTATATACACTATGGAATACTACGTGGCAATGAGAAAAAGTGAAATATGGCCTTTTGTAGCAACGTGGATGGAACTGGAGAGTGTGATGCTAAGTGAAATAAGCCATACAGAGAAAGACAGATACCATATGGTTTCACTCTTATGTGGATCCTGAGAAACTTAACAGGAACCCATGGGGGAGGGGAAGGAAAAAAAAAAAAAAGAGGTTAGAGTGGGAGAGAGCCAAAGCATAAGAGACTGTTGAGAACTGAGACAAACTGAGGGTTGATGGGGGGTGGGAGGGAGGAGAGGGTGGGTGATGGGTATTGAGGAGGGCACCTTTTGGGATGAGCACTGGGTGTTGTATGGAAACCAATTTGACAATAAATTTCATATATAAATAATAAAAAAAAGTATATAGTCAATATCGTTAAATATTTCTATGCAGTATTGTTAAAAAGGAACCCTACCAATTCCACTGTAGCCAATAATAAGAACGCTTACACATTTCAACTCTAGGAAATTACCATGGCTAAAATTTGCTTTAGACTGGGCTGAGCATCTCCGCCAAGGATTCTACACATTGGGAATATACTTTATTGGCATATACTGAGTGACAAATTGCTAAGTGACTTGAGTATATGACCTGCATTCACCATACAAAGTGTTACTAAAATTACTATTGTAATCATGGGTAGGAACTTTATATTAATAAAGGAAATGGAGGGATTTCAATTATCCTAGGATATAAGACAGCCAAAACTCTTTTCCTTTAACCATCTGAGAAAGGCAGACAAAACAGAGGATGAGAGATAGCAAGATTTTGCTTAATTATGTGACAAATTGTGTTTCGGCAGTTCAACGTGTAAGTTATATGCAACATGAGCAAAAGCGTTGAAACAGTGACGTGTTTAACTGAGGTGAAATGCCTTATTTTCCATATTTTCAGTGAGAGATTACTGGACTCAATTTCCATGATGTTTTTTCTACTTCTCAATATGATTGTTGTTATACAAATTTTATTTGCCTGATAAAAAAAAAAAAAGAGAGAGATCAGAAAACACCTGTTTTTTGCACCAGAGCATAGGAGAACTTTAAATGTTTACAACCGAATATACTTCTTCCCTTTTATTTCACAACTAGATAGTAGCTGCATCAGTATTTAGTGGTGTATTTTCATTGGGCACATCTTTTACAAGAATAAATAGTTAAAATGCTGTTTATTTATAAGGTCATTTTCACCTACAGATATATTTATTTATTTATTTAAAAAAATTTTGATGTTTATTTATTTTTGAGACAGAGACAGACAGAGCATGAATGGGGAGGGTCAGAGAGAGAGGGAGACACAGAATCCGAAGCAGGTTCCAGGCTCTGAGCTGTCAGCACAGAGCGCGATGCGGGGCTCAAACTCATGAACCATGAGATCATGACCTGAGCCGAAGTCGGAGGCTCAACCGCCTGAGCCACCTAGGCACCCCACAGATATATTTATATCAACATATATTTATACCACTGGTTCCAACTTTGCAAATGCCTAAACGTCCACAGATGTCTACAGTGTCTTTGTTTTCTCTACTACACACATATTTACTATTAAAACTGGAAGAATTAATTTATAATCTACTTTCCAGGATATGTTGTTGCTTCATCGGCATTTTGAAAATGCATACTGAGCTATTTTTGCCTTTCATTTGACGGGAAAGATTCCATTCACTCCAAGTAAATGAGCTTCTTTAGGTAGAAAATTACTATTTCTCTATTCATTTAGATTTAAACTGGAAAGGACTTTACATAAACACATGACTGTTTGCTCCTGAAGATCACTGTCATATCATCATTCCAAAGATAGTTTTTCTCCCTGATGGATTAGTCCAGATGTGTCCCAAACCTGTCACAAATCAGAAAAAGGTTAAAGATCATAAATTTCTGTGTTGGACCCTCTGTCAAGTCATGTTTACTGTCACTGAAAGGTTAGGCTGGAGAAGAAAAGAATAAGGTTGATGAATAGTGCAGAGCATGTGTCAGTGAAGTGAAAGAGATGCTATGTACCTGTTTTCGGCAGTGATCAGCCATCTAGACTTTGCCTTGTCACTTTTAGTTTTTCAAAAGCACATTGCTTTTAGGTCTGGATCCTGAGCATGCCTTAAGGCACTGGGACCTTAGAAACAAATAATTCATTAATATGTTTCCTGCCAGTTCTTTGAAGATGTGGGCCTTTCTCTCTGCTGATATGTCCGCCTCACTGGCTATTACCTACCACCTCCAAACCTTTTGAGTGAGCAGCTGTAATTATGCTGGGCTCTTTTCTAAGAAAATGGCAGTAAAGAAAGCCAGAAACTGAAATGTATTCTATTATTGCTCATATGGAAATGTGTTCCAATATAGAGGTCTTTAAAATACAAACTAAGGTAAAGTTAGCCATTCATCTTTTCATACTCTGGTTAAGAACTTTTGCAAAACAGAAAGGTAAAAATACCCGCAATATGAGAACGTGGTTTTGTTGGGCAGTTGTAAGTACACAGTGAAATAGGCGGATTTAAAATCATAGGGTCTGTGATCAAGCGAGCCCAATCGCACATGCTGGAAAAAGAAACGCGATTCCTGCACTCCAAATGCTCTTTCGTAAGTTGTAGATGTCTCAAAACAGTTACAGGTGATTTTGGCCAGAGATAAGGTTAATTTTTCCAAACCTTTACAAGTGATTTTAAGTCTGTCTGAGTGACTAACAAATACAGTAGCTGGCTACATAGTGTGATTAGGGAAACAAGCCTCTTCCTTCTGACTTCTAAAGAAATGTGGTTTCTGTCAAAGTGTCTGTCCTTGACTGCATTGTGCTGTTATTCTTTATACTCTACTGGGATGTCAAAGACTTGCTTATGTCAAATATCGTTTGATAGATGGGACTCACATTCATCTACTTAAGCTTTAACCTTTTTCTTGAATACAGTAGAATGTATACTTTTCAAAAGGTGTTTTATTCGCCAAAGCACAGTCCCTGGCACAGTTCCAGGGGTAATATAACCTCTCAATGGGGAGCAGATTCTGAGCCAGCATCATGTTGAGAGTTAAATCCAAGTTGAAAAGAAAAAGACAAAGTCCGATCCTAGGACTAGAGGATGGTTAGAAGAGAGCAAGGAAGTTTCTACTTAGCCATTCAGAGTCAAGAGGACAGAGAAGCAACAGGACCCTGGAAACGTACTGATGATAGAACAGATATGAGGGTGTCCACGCCATCAAATCTTAGGACCAGCGAAGGCACAGCTAATTCACTGAGTTTCTGGGGGGAAAAAAAAAGTGAACTTGATACCGAATGCCCTTTCTTTACCTATAGGACAGGAGTGGCACTCTAAAGGAATTGAATTAACTTGCAAAGTTTAAAAATACTGCCATGTACTCTAGCAAGCATTTATTTTATTTTGTTTTGTTTTGTTTTATTTCATTTTATTTATCTTTTTAATATTTATACATTTTTGAGAGAGGGAAAGAGAGCACGAGTGGGGAAGGGAAAAAGAGAGAGGGAGACAGAGGATCCAAAGTGGGCTCTGTGCCAACAGCAGCGAGTCCAATGTGGGGCTCAAACTCATGAACCATGAGATCATGACCTGAGCCAAAGTTGGATGCTTAACCAACTTAGCCACCCAGGCACGCCTCTAGCAAGGACTTTAATACTAGCATATTTGACTCCAATGTCAATTTAACTTCCTACAATATATACAAATAGTACTCAAACTATAATCCCCAGACCAGCAGTGTCAGCATCATTTAGGAAATTGCAAGAAATACAAATTCTAAGACCTTACCACAAACGTACTGATCATAACATATAGGGGTGCAAACCAGGAATCTGTTTTTTAACAAGTTCTCTTGGTGATTCTGATGCATGCTGATGTCTGAGAACCATTGCACTATATCAAGCTGCAACATACATAAACAAACAAACAGCAGAGTCAGACCTATAGAGAAAAAGAACAAACTGATGGCTTCCAGAGGGAAGGAGGGGTGTGTGTAGGGGGCAGGGGTTGAGCAAAATAAGTGAAGAGGAGTGACAGGAGTGAGAGATACAAGCTTCCAGTTATGGAATGAGTAAGTCATGGTAATAAAAGTTACAGCATAGGGAATATAGCCAATGATATTTTAATACTGTTACATGGTGACAGATCATAGCTACACTTGTGGTGAACATAGCAAGAGAATAGAGATGTCGAATTACTTTGTTGCACATGTGGGACTAATATAATATTATGTGTCAACTCTACCCCAAATAGCAACAGCAACAACAACAGCCACAACAACAACAACAACAACACCTCTTTCAGAACCTCAGGTGCTTAGGATACAGAGATAAATAAACCAGCGTCTCTGCCCTCATGTCAGAGGGTGTTATGGGCATTCAAAGGAAGAAAATATAAACTAATACTTTTAAAAATCAGTAATACTTTTAAAAATACTTTTAAAAATCACTTGATTGTTTACTACATGTCAGTTGTATTTGGGAAATAATACAGTCTCATTTGATGGATGATGAAACTGAAGTGTAGTGACAAGATATAAGTTGCCCAACATTATGCAACTGATAACTGATTAGAGCCAGAATTGTCATTCTTTGTTTCATATTGAAAAGGGCATAGGTAGAATCTAGCATCAGATCAGGGCACAGTTTAAATATCTTTACTGTATAGGATAGCTTAAGGTTACACACAAAAAAAGAATGTCATACATTGTAATGGGTTTGTTTTTACTTCTCTCCCCTCTTTTTGGGCTAATCTGAAGAAATGTTTGACTTCAAAACTAAGGATTAACATCAAATCATACTGCTTCTGGTTTAAAGAATTTGAAAAAGCTCTGTCCACAAAGTGTTTTGTTTTGTGTTGTGCTGTTTTGTTTTGTTTAGGTTAGCTCTTCCAAATTTCAGCTAAGTGTTCTTTCATAATTTTCAGATTATTTCATCCTCATAAAAGAAAGTCAAATTCTTAAAAGAAAAAAAGAAAAAGAAAAAAAAAACCCTGAACAATCAAACAGATTCAGAGTCAAATAAAGTAAAAATTAATATTACAAATCAGGGTATGAGTAACTATTAAGTTATTACTAATTCTAAAATGCCATTTAAAAAAAATATGGGGGCACTTGGATGGCTCAGTGGGCTGAGGGTCTGACTATCGATTTCAGCTCATGTCATGGTCCCAGGGTTATGGGATTGAGCCCTGTGTTGGACTCTGTGCTGAGCGTGGAGCCTACTTAAGATTCCTTGTCTCTGTTCCCTATGCCCCTCTCCCCTGCTTGTGCTCTTTCTCTAAAACAAAGAAACAAAGAAACAAACAAACAAAAGAAATCTATGACTTTTTAAAGGATACATTCATTTAAAAAGAATAATACTAGTTTTGAATTACACCATTTCTTCCACAGGTAAGTTCAAATGTATACCACTTGTACCTACTTTTTAACTACATGTCTGGTAGTTAACATTTTGAAGATTTGTCTGTTACTTAAAGCTTTTCCTTGCTTACATCAAATCAAAATATTCTTCATTGTTCTTTGTAGGGCATAATATTTAGATACAATCTAAACCTCTCAGGATCTAATTGTGACAAAATATTAAGCTATTCTTTAATTTGGAATTTGCTATTTCACATAAAAATTTATTGGGAACGGAAACATCAAATGGGATAATAAATACTACATATATTTTTACACATAGTTCTATAAAATAAACTATAAAAGCTACATCCACTTCCTGTCTAAGAAACTGATAATAACTGAGATGTTATTATGGTTTTAGAAACAGTTCTGAATACGGATCATATCCCATATGTATTTGTGAGTCTGATTTCCCTGGAGTACTTTGTTCTGACCTATGGCTCCTGTTGCCTTCTTGGTAACATGTCTTTATTTACCAATATTTTATGGAAAGATTGTTTCTCCAGTAATACTGTCTTCAATATACCAGCTATGGTTGTGTAATATTGCTACGCTGAATTTCTCTAACTTAAGCATTCTACTTTGCTCTTTTTTTCTTTCTGTTCCTCTGACTAGTTAATATAAAATCACCTGTCTCTAAGTTCACAGATTCTTTCTTCTCCTTTATCAATTGTTTTATAATTTTCTTTAATGTTTACTTATTTTTGAGAGAGACAGAGACAGAATGTGAGTGGGTTGGGGCAGAGAGAGAGGGAGGCACAGAATTTGAAGCAGGCTCCAGGCTCCGAGCTGTCAGCACAGAGCCTGATGCGTGGCTCGAACTCACAAGCTGTGAGATCATGACCTGAGTGAAGTCGGACGCTCAACCCACTGAGCCACCCAGGCGCCCCACTCCTTCATCAATTCTGCTGGTAAAGCTCTCTATTGATTGTTCCCCCTTCAGTTTAGTTATTGTATTCTTTAACTCTAGAATTCTGTTTGGTAGTTTTTAATAGTTTCTAACTCTTCATTGATATTCTTATTTTATTCACGTATGATTTTCTTGATTTTGTCTAGTCATCTGCCTGTGCTTTCCTGTAGCTCATTGAGCTTCATTAAAATAATTATTTTGAATTCTTTGTCAGGCAGTTTGTAGATCTCCATTTGTTTAGGGTTGATAATTGTTGATTTATTTTTTTCCTTTGGTAGAGTCATATTTACTTGATTCTTCACATTTGTTGTAGCTATGTGTTGGTGTCTATGCATTTGAAAAAGCAGTCCCCCCTTTCAATCTTAATGGTCTGACTTTGGAAGGGAAAAACTTCCACCAATTGGCCTGACTATTCTGGAAGCCTCTCAATTTTTTTTTTCTAAGAATGTATATGTTCCACACCTCTCCCTTCCTTCTGAGGGATAATCTTGGGATTATACATTTTCTCCAAATCTCACAGAGCCATGCTTGGTGCTAAGAGCCACCTGCCCTTTCCCCTTAGGGCAGGGCACTGGAATGATGGAAGTAAGCCTCATTCTCTCTCTCTCTCCTAAAGGAGAAAACTCAGTATTATATATCTTTTCTATATCCCAATGAGAGGAGCCAGCTGCTGAGATTCTTTATAATTCCTTGTAAGTATTCTACTTTAGTGCTCTCTCTATTAGACTGTATTACTGGTGTTATGCTGATGTCCAATATGATAGGAAAAGTCTTCAAAAACAATTCTAAGACAGGAGCCTGCATATGTGTAGCCCATGACAATTCCTTTTTTACATTATTAAATATCTTCAAACCAATAGCTGAATTCTGTTTAATCACCTCATGACACAGTATCACAAGAACTGCTCAATCAATAAATAATTATACCTTATTTAGTTTAGGCATACTATATTCATTTCATAATATTATAGGACTTTTGTTATAGGACATATTTTAGTTGAATTTCCAGTTTTCCAGATCAGTGCTTATATATTCATATCTTTCAAAAGTCTTGTTTCAAATGGTGCTTCATTTATTACCAGTGCATAAATATTTAGTTGTTAAAATAATGACTGTGTTTATATATTTTTTGGAATCACCATATTCAAAGTGAAAAAAAATTAACATTAAGATGCAATTTACCAATCCTGGAGAAATCTCATTCTTGAGGATGATGGTAGCATAGCATCACCATCATTTTGTATTAGTTTCTACACTTGCATATATCATGTATTTAAGGAAAATAATCATTGTCAAAAGAGTAAATCAAGCTGCTTCAGCTCTTCAGAGTTGCGCCCAAATTAGCATTCAGATGATTCTACTGGGAAATTGGAACACTCTAACAAGCTGTGGCGCTTCTCCTTTCTCTTAGGACTATCGTACACAATGAGCTCCACAAAATATTGTGGGTTTTTGTGGTGGTTGTTGTTGTTGTTGTTGTTGTTGTTGTTGTTGTTGTTTTCCAAATGAGCCTGGGCTTTGTGAACACTCAGGCCTAGAATCAAATCCTACTTCTGCCATTTACTGGCTGGAGAAACTTCAGCAAGTAACTCAGCTTCTATGAATTTCACTTTCCTACTTGTCAAGAGGAAAAATTTCAAGTGTTTGAGAGGTTTCATTGAGGTAACCAATGTGTAATTACTTATAAACTGCACAGTTTCTCACCATTCTTCCTATGGCTTCCGTTCACCATGGCTTCCAACAGAGATGATCCAGGACTTCTGGAGAATAACTTCTTAAGGGCTATAGTTCTGAAATTGCATCTGAATCTCAGATTCTAGACCTGCTGGTCTTGTGATTCTGTGCTCATATGCTAGGACTATATAAGAGTTAAGGCAGGAACATGCAAAGTAAGGTGTTCAGTGTAAAACTGACACATCGAAACCTTATTTCATTGTTAGCTGAATTATTTCTGATTACATTCCTTGTGTCTGGGCTGAGATGCCCCACCTGTTACATGGCTTAGGGAAGTAGCTATAGTTGCTCTATGTTTAGGTGTTTCATTAACAATGTTGATTCTCAAAAGCAATCCATGATGGTCATTATTAACACAGATAGCTACACATGTTAAGGGGATTATCTCAAAATGAAAGCATTATTGTGTCTTTCAGCTTCTCAATTCTCAGACCCCATAGTTTAAAAACTTAAGTTATTAAAGTTGCTGTGTAGGTGACTGGCCTGAATTCATGGAAAAAAAAAAGGATTTTTTTTGGCCAGCATTTTATCCATGGCTATAGATAGCATGCTTTTCTTTCTTTTCTTTTCTTTTCTTTTTTTTCTTTTCTTTTCTTTTCTTTTCTTTTCTTTTCTTTTCTTTCTTTCTTTCTTTCTTTCTTTCTTTTCTTTCTTTCTCTCTCTCTCTCTCTGTCTTCCTTCCTTCCTTCCTTCCTTCCTTCCTTCCTTCCTTCCTCAACCCTTCTCCCTCTTTCCCTCCCTTCCTTCCCTGACTCTCCCCCTCCTTCCCTCCCCTCCCTCTGTCTTTCCTTCTCTTCCATCCCTCCATCCTTTCCTTTCCCTCCTTCCTTCCTTCCTTCCTCCCTCCCTTCACACATCTATAGAGTCATTTAACAAATTCCTTTATGCGGGATCTGGAGTATGAAAGCCAGGATTTCAATCCTGGAACCAAATTAATTTTGTGACACCGAATAAGTTATTTAACCTCTCTAAGCCTCATGTCTCCACCTGTTAACTTTACATAATAGTAGCACCTACCCCAAGGGATTATTTTAAAAACTAAATGAGATAATGCAAATCCCATTGTACAGTGCCAGGCACACAGGGTCAACCAGGTTAGCTAGTATAAGTACTATTTTTATTATTAAATAATTTTATCATTCCTCCTCCTTCTCCTCCTCCTATCACTACCATATCCACTACTGCTTGCCAGCTCTCTACCACATGCCGAGTCTACACTTACAGAAACAGAAAATAAATAAATAAATAAATAAATAAATAAATAAATAAATAAAACAAAATCATTGTCTTTGTCCTTATGAAATGCACATTCTGTGAGTAGATAAAAAAAAATAAATGTAGGATTATAATTATTGATAATTGAAAGGGAAACACTTTGGGGGGATAATTGGGAATGACTGGAGGGGGCCAACTTAGGCTGTTTGGGAAGGCCTTCTGCACCTTTTTTGGAAGTGGCACTCAAAGCAAGACCTGAGGAGAAGGTACAAATATGAAAAGCAGAAGAGCCTGGACATGCAAGGTGGCGGAAAAAAAAAATTAGTAGATGGAATGAGAGTGAGGTGTTAGAACTCAGAAAATGCAGAAGTCATATGTAGGGGGAAATGCTAGATTTCATTTGAAGTATTTATTTGAAATATTTGTTCTTGTTCTTCAAAGGACTCTGTGTCTGTTGCTGATGTTATAGATTTTGCTGTCCTTTTTTATAGTCTTTTTTTTTTTTAATTTTTTTTTCCCAACGTTTATTTATTTTTGGGACAGAGAGAGACAGAGCATGAACGGGGCAGGGGCAGAGAGAGAGAGGGAGACACAGAATCGGAAACAGGCTTCAGGCTCTGAGCCATCAGCCCAGAGCCCGACGCGGGGCTCGAACTCACAGACCGCGAGATCGTCACCTGGCTGAAGTCGGACGCTCAACCGACTGCGCCACCCAGGCGCCCCTATAGTCTTTAAACCTGTTGGAGTGTTTATAGGGCATTCTGCTATACTGAACATGTATGTACAAAATAGGATACCTGCCATGAGAAAAATAAATAAACACACCAAGTATCAAATAAGCAATGTTAAAATCTTCAAATTATGCATCAGTTAAGGTTTTAATTTACTAAAGCTGTTTTCTTAATTCTGTAGGCTTTGTTCACAGATGGCAATATTTAAATCACGGAGTTAACATAAAGTGATAAAAGAAAAAGATCTTGGTGGTGTGATGTATCCAGTAAACCAGAACTGTGCAAACTCACCAATTAAATTTGACAACTCCTTAAAAGATTTAATCCCACAGATGCACTATGACAATCCCAGAGTGGGAACAGTACATGAAATGCCGCATCCTGCTCAGTCACTTAGCTGTTCTTTGTTAAGGCTGCACGATCAGAATTGCATTTAAAGAGTAGACGCTGGAAAATTCAGTTAGTACACAGACACCATATGCAAAACCCTGTCTTTGTCACTTGGAGGATGCAAATGAAAATCTTTGAATCTTAAACACTTCCGATTGGACTGATTTTATTTCTCCATGTCATTTTCTTGTTCGTGCTCAAACGTAAGAGCAATAAGACCCAACCCCCTCCAAATGACTTAGCGAATTTTTACACTTTTTTCTAGAAATAATTTCCTAAACTGAAATGGAAAAAAAATGTGTTTTGCTCTTCCTGGACAATAATCACTGTATTTGAAAAGCTCTTTAATTTAGCCCTAGGGTTTAAATTAAACTTTGTAATAGCAGTGGTTTTACATTCTTTTCAGGTAGACACATTGTTCAGCGCTGTGATTAATTGGGCAAGCCTGATTCCTTATATTTAGAGCCCACTTGTAAGTGGAAGTGAGAAATGAATTGTGCCAAGAGCCTTCAGTTCTGTTTTTATTAATAGAGTAGATTACATAGATCATGAAAACAATCTTCTAATTTATAAGAGTCAATCTAATATCTTGTTAAACAAGAGTTATTATTATTGAGCTTAAACTATTGAAGTGTGTTATACCAAAGGGCCACTTCCCACATTGAAGAATACTGCTGTGAACACTAGCATATTAACCACATGCTAATGGGCTCTCAGCAGCCTGATAAGTTATTGATTATCTTAGCTGGCATAATTCGTATCAGGAAGAGACAGTGTAGTTAACTGGAATGTAAGTTCTTCCTTTTTGCCACTTGAAACAGACTCACATGCTCATCAGTCACTTTATTCAGGGCCATGGTAACAGACAGAAGGCTTTGTCCACAGGTGGATGGGTCCTTTCAGAAAGGAGCAGTGCTGAGCACCATTAAACTCTGGCCCAGAAAATTTCAACTCCTATTGTACCTATTAATCTAAACAGTAACTGAAATGCCAGATGGAAGAGCAATTCAAAGCCACTTGCCATTGTTCTCTTGCTAATGCGAATGGTAAAATTATACTGAATTTTGTATTTTGTTCATTTTTACCAAGACAGAACTGAAATGGAAAAGGATAAAGAGTATATGTGATTATAAAAGGCTGTGTTAAAAAAAAGCATTCACATGGTAACAGTCAGCCATATTATTTTAAAGTGTTTCTATAGAAAAGATTTTCCATTGTGAATAATATTTAAACATATGCAAAAAAGTAATTTTATGGAGGATTTTCCCCACACAAAGTTGTGATCAGTGGGGTTTGTTATGTTCACTGGAAATTGGAGCCCTTACAACCTGTGCTTCAGCTGACACCTTTCTCCGAACATTACTGATTTTTATAATGGGAAGAGAAATGCACATTGAAAATTGTAAAGCGGCGATAAAATAGCTTTTAAATAAAGAAATATATTATTGTGAAGTAATGTAGGCATTGTAAATTGGCAAGATTTCATGACACATTGCTATGTCTATTCATTTGTGGAAATGTTTGAAATTGCTCAAAAGGGCTTAGTTTCATGTTTTGGAGGAATGGTGAAGTTTAGTATGACAGTTTGCTAAAAAGAGGAAAAAATATGATCTCCTGGTGAATAAATCACCTTTTAATAGTTTTTTTCAGACAAATTATATAATATTTTGCCAAATACAAGATCGGATTTCAGTTGTAGTCATTTATGACAGCTAGATGAATGAAGTTTCACCTGGCATCCCTCACTAATATCATCCAAGAGGAGCTCGTTCAATTGTTTTAACCAGAAACTCTTTTTCCCCTTTCATCTGCATAAGTGTAATAGCAGCCCCCCCCCATTCTTATGGAATATGTCAGTTAGAGTGAATCAGATCTAAAACAATGAACCACTTGAAGTGACAGTATGATGGTTAGGCATTTGGGCTTGGCAGTCAAAAATGTCTGGATTAAATACCAGCACTGTGTCCTTAGGCAAGATAATTTAGTTCCATAACCCTCAGTTTATTCAACAGCAAAGTGGGGATAAAGTATCTCCAGGATATAAATTGTGCTAAGAATTAAAGGAGACAATGCATGTAAAGTTTTTAACAAGGCATGTAACACGGATTAAACACAGAATTATATTAGTGTTATCTAGTCCAGCTTTCTTGAGTTAACAATGGAACTGGACAGCAAAAGTACTATACTTAACCATAATTAACCATATAAATAAAAACATAGAATTAATAGCAACGTCATGTCTAAAAAGAGCAGCCTCTTAGAACTAAATTGCATTTCAGATTGTTCTACTCAGGAAATGTGAGATCAAGTTCTTCTCACATATATGAGTATATTGTAGAATTTTATTATATATTAATATATATATATATAAATTTATTTAATAATAATAAAAATAATGTATACTTATATATTTTAGTTACCTGTGGTTAATTAGGAGACTCTATCATAGTTCTTCTATAACTTTGTTATAGGTTTTCATTAACACTGCTCTTTCTGCTGGCCATAGCCATGAATTTAATCTTAACTCAGCCTTTCATTGGTTACACAAGAATACATAGTGTCTGTATTTGCAACTCTATCCCCACTCATGGGAACACTCATCCCCTCCAAATGCCCCCTCAAACTAAGTAGTAGTGTTAGGTTGATATGCCATCATCTCATTTTTTACTAACAAAGCTATCAATTCTATTTATGAAGCTCTGCTCCAAAGGCTTCAGTACAGGATATGAATTTTTATTATCACACCTGTCAGTCAGCTTGAGTTACTAGTGATGAATATACCATGGCCTTCAGCTAATATCAAATGTAAAGAAAACAAAAAAAAAAATGTGGCTTCTTTCATATAGCTAGAAAATGATGGGATTAGTGAATTCAGTTAACATTGCCATTATAACAGCATTTGAAGTTTAAAACCTTTAGACATCCCTCTTTCACAGATTAAGAAATCAAGATTCAGTGCAGTTAAATTAATTGTCTAGGGACCCATACATAGTAATAGGGTGGAAATTAAGATTCAAAAGTTTTAAAATTTTGGAGACCCAGATTCAGCACTTCCATCTCTTAAAAATTCCTGGAATACCTGTTCTCTACATTGGGCTACTGAGCTATTAACTCTAAAACATCGTCTTTTACTTTCACAAACTGAGGGAGGTCATGTCAATAGAACCCAAGAGACATCGAGTATAACTTATAATGATATGTCTAGCAGCAATTTTATTTTGATGCTATTCAGCTTTATTCAGTATCTCTTTCTATATTATTTCTATTCATTGGCATAGATACATAAATCCACTTTTAAAAATTCAAACCTTGCTTCTAAGAGTCTGATCTCACACACACACACACACACAAATCTCTTAACCTATATAAAATGCACGCTCTTTTTCTTCATGCTCATTCATCTTCCTGAATGCTACATAATATGGTTTTATTTTGGATCAATGTAAAAGTTAAATAATATTTATTGGCTCCCTCCTTTCCTGCAATAGCTACATCATTAATTTAGCTGGTATTTTGTATTGAGAGGACCAAAAAGAAGAACAAGAAGAAATAAAATGAATTTTTGAATTGTTATAAAAGCTTCTTCAGATCAACAAATTTCTAAAATAGCAGAAAATTTAGAAATGAGAGAGATTTCAATTTAACAAAATCAGCATATACCAATGGTTAAGAACTTGAGGTCTTTAGCTAATGAGCTAAGTTTAATACTGTCTGTAGAAACTTAGGCAAATTTTATTAACCCGCAGATTTCTGATTTTTCATAAAGGGATACAAAAGTAGATGCATCATAGTATTCTGACCTTCACTTTCTCTTCTTCTTTCTCTGTGGAGGTAAGTAGATCTAGGACCTCACCATTACTAGTTCTGTAGCTTTTGGACAAATTATATAATCTATTTTCGCTCATTGTTCACAAAAAGTTGTTGGTAAAATTAATGAAATAATGTAAATAAAGCCTCTAATGCAGTGGCCAAAAAACCATAGCCCTCCAGACAAATCCACCTTGCTAGTCATTTTTATAAATATGGTTTTATTGGAACAAGGCATTATTTTGTGCCACAATGACACAGTTAAGTAGTTAGAACAGAAACCACATGGTTCACAAAGCCTAACATATTTCCTTACTGACCTTTTGGAGGAAAAGTTTTTCAACCACTGCTTTAATGCATGGCCTACTGTGATTTTTTTCTTCCTCCCATCCTCCTATCTTTCTTTCTTTCTTTTTCTCTCTCCATCCCTCCACATCTCCTTCTAGAAACATGTTTTGTCCACTATGTAAGCTGAACTCTAAGTTGAGCTCTGAAAAAATATCAGCAAGAACCAAAATAACCTTGAGAAATAAAGTCAGTGGTATCAGTTGCCCTTATGTCAAACTATACTGCAAAACTATAGTAATCAAAACAGTGTAGTATTGGCATAAAAACCGACACATTGATCAATGGAATGGAATAAAGACCCCAGAAATAAACACACAAATATGTGGTTGATTAATTTGCTACAAAGGAGGGAAGAATTTAAAACGGAGACAGGACAGTCCCTTCAATAAATGGTGTTGGGAAACCATATACACCATATACAAAAATGTTACACCTCTACAAATATCAACTCAATATAAAGACTTGAATGGACCTGAAACCATAAGTTCCTAGAAGAAAACATAGGCAGTAAGCTCCTTTACATCAGACTTCACAATATTTTTAATCTGATTCCAAAGGCAAGGAAAACAAAAGCAAAAATAAACAAATAAGACTATATCAAATTAAAAAGCTTCTGCACAGTGAAGAGCCATCAACAAAAGGAAAAGCAACCTCCTTAATGGGAGAAGTTATTTGCAAATCATATATCTGATAAGGGATTAATATCCAATATGTATAAAGAAGTCATACAACTTAATAACCAAAAAACAGTCCAACTGAAAAATAGGCAGAGGATCTGAATAGACATGTTTCCAAAGAAGACATACAGATGGCCAACAGTCACACAAAAAGACACTCAACATCATTAATTATCAGTGAAATGCATATTAAAGCCACAATAGGATAATACTTTACAACTGTCAGAAAGGTTGCAATCAAAAAGATTAAAAAAATAACGTGTTGACAAGGATGTGGAAAAAAGGGAACTGTTGTGCACTCTTTGTAGGAATGTAAATTGGTACAGCCACTCACTATTGAAATAATGTGGATTTTCCTCAAAAAATTTAAAATAGAGTTACAGTATGATTTAGTGATTCCAGTATGGGGTATCTATCCAAAGAAAATGAAAACAGTAATTTGAAAAGGTGTATGCACCCCTCTGTTTATAGCAGCATTATTTACAATAGCCAAGATATGCAAACAGCCTAAGTGGCCATTGATAGATGAATAGATACAGAACATATAATGGAATACTATTCAGCCATAAAAAAGAAGGAAATCGACATTACAACAACATGAATGGAACTTGAAGGTATTAAGCTCAGTGAAATAAGTCAGATAGAGAAAGACAAATACTGCATGATTTTACTTATATGTGGAAATTATAAAAACAAAATAAAACCAAACTCAGATACAGAGAACAGTTTGTTAGTTACCAAAGGTGAGGGGCTGAGGGGAGGAGATGGGTGAAGAAGAAGTACAAAGCTCCAGTTACAAATAAATCATGGGTCTGTAAAGTTTGGCATGGAAATATAGTCAATAACATTATATTAACTTTGTAAGGTGACTAGACATATTGTGGGAACATTTTGCAATGTATACAAATGTATACAAATGTTGCAATGTATACAAATGTATTGTTATACAAATATAATTGCTATATAGGTATCACTATATACCTAAAATAATATAACATTGTATGTAAATTATACCTCAATAAATTTTTTAAAAGACCCATTTTCTATAGTGTGGTCATGGATATAGACAAATAAAATAATTATTTTTAAGTAATCTCTACACCCAACATGGGACTTGAACTCAACACCCTGAGATCAAGTAGTGTTCTCTACCCACTAAGCCAGTCAGGTGCACCTGCAAATAAAATAATTAGAATAGAGTAAGTGCTATGATAAAATAATTGCATATAGACAAGTGTCCTTAGCAGATCTCAGGGGTTCAAGAAATCTTTCTAGAAGAAAAGATCTAGGGGAGCCTGGGTGTCTCAGTCAGTGAAGTGACAGACTCCTGATTTCGGCTCAGGTCATGATCTCATGGTTAGTGAGATTGAGCCCTGCATCAGGCTCTGTGCTGATAGCATGGAGCCTGCTTGGGATTCTCTCTCTTCCCCCCCCCCCCCGCCCCTCTCTGCCCCTTCCCTTGCTCACATACACACTCTCTCTCTCAAAATACATAAATACAATTTTTAAAAAAGAAAAGATCTATAAGGTGAAATCTGGAAAATGAGTAGAAGTCATTAAAAAGGGAAGGAGAGGAAGAATGTTTCACCAGTGGGGATAATAATCATAAAAGCATGATGATCACAGAAAACATGACCCTTTCCAGAACTTCAAATACGTCAGTGTATTGGGATCTTTTTGCAAATGGATTATGCAGAAGGATAAGGTTAGCTGAATAGGGAGCGGACTATGCAGGGCTTTATAAGCCATGGTCCAGAAAATTGAATTTATTATACCGAATTCTTATTATACTGAATTCATATAACTATGAAAGTTATATGAATGGGTTGCAGACAGAAGAGGTACTTTGCATCAAAGTAAGATAGATAAGTTAATCATTTAAACAATTATTTGGTTGTAGTTTTAGAAAGCAGATTGAAGTAAACAATTTAGGCATGGAAACAAGTTGGGGGTATGATGTACATCATGATGACTACAGTTAACAGTACTATATTGTGTATCTGAAATTTGCTGAGAAAGTAGTTCTTAACAGTTCTCATCACAAGCAAAAATTTTTGTAACTATGTGAGATGATGGAAGTTAACTAAACTGATTATAGTAATCATCCTGCAATATATACATATATCAAATCATTATGTTGTATACCATGAAGTTATACAATGTTATATGTCAATTATATCTCAATGAGTCTGGGGGGAAAACCTACATTCTGCCTTCATAGAAATTCCTAAGCTTTTGATAATGGTACACAGTAGACACTTAAGGAATATTGGTTGATTGAATAAAAGTATTAATGAGTGAGTGAAATTAATATGGAAATACAAGGCCAAACTAAAGGCTTCTAATTTAAAATAATACGATTTCTCTTGGGGTTAGTGTGAGGGTAGGACAGTAATATGCTTATAAATATTTGAACAAATGCCTGGCCTAAGTGAGAGGGAGCAACTCAGTCTTTTAAGCTGAATTAAGCTCTGTGAGCGGCTCTTTAGGTAATAGTAAATTGATATAAATCAAAATAGAATGATAGACAAATGCAGAATTTGCTTTTGGATATGTAGCAACAACAAACAAAATTGAATCAGTGTTTTCCTAGAGAAATTTCAAAAGCTTTGACTCAGACTTGGATGATTGTCTAATGGTAACTAAACAATGGAATTCTTCCCTCAGGTGGGGGAAGGAGTAATGCTGACTTTAGGATTATAACAAAAGATAGTAAATACAAAAAAGGAAGTCAATAATATTTCGTAGGAGGTAAACTGAGAATTCCTTAGTGCTTTTTGTTAATAGAAGTCTTCACAGCAAGAGGAACAAATACAATAAATGGGGACCCTAGAAATACATCTGCCATAGATTCCATGAGCTGTGTCACTCTGCAATTATAACTCTTATGACAATATGCCTCATTTGATATACCATCAAAGTACATCTAGTATCTGAGCAGAATATGAATAATCAAAAAAGAAAAGGATATGCAATGATTAGGAAATCCTAAATTTGGGGGCTGTTGACCTTTGACCCAATTTAACTTACCCTTATCAAAAACTTGTTCATGTTTTTTTTTTCCCCTTAGAGAAATTCAAGGCCTGGAGATTAATGACATAAATGAAATGCAATCTCAGGAAAATGTGGCACATGATATCTCCAATACTAGTGATAAAATTTCCAAGAATTGATTTTGGCATTGATCTAGAAAAATTCTAGATATGCAGAGTCTCTTAGAGATTAGAGATTTACCTTCCTGGGATATGTTATATTCTCAATTATGAACTTTTGTTGTTGGTAGAATTGCAACTTCTCTTTGGAAGCTTTATATCTCTTCTGGATTAATGCTTGTAATGAATAGATGAAAACAATGTATGAATTCTGTATTTTGAGCTTTACAAATGATCATCTATACATTGGAAATGAGAGAAGTCACAAGGAAATTTTATAACCTTTAGGTCTTGATTCAGAGAAGTAGAAGAGTGCTTCTAGAAATCATTGATGTATAATAAACCTGGCATGTTGTTGATTTTCACACAACAGGACAAATAAATATCGAGGTTGAGATCTAGAGGGGTAGTAGAAGAGGGGTGGCACAAGTACACAATAGTATAGTAGATGGCTTTGGATTGTGCTGAGAACAATAAGACATTTGGATTTGGGACCAGTGGGAACAGTGGATCACATTTTATGTATAACAATAAGATCTTGCACAAATCCTTATCTATATATTCATTTGTTTGTTTTTCCTACAAGAAACACAAGAATATTTCAGGTACTAGTACAAGGAATAAAAGGTCACTTTTGACCAGTATTCCACAGTAGAACCAGTCTTTACCTTGGTTTGGGCTTCACAGGATATGGGGCAAGATTAGATGCCTCAAAGGCTGGGATGAATCATTTATTACTTAAATGGGATCAGCTCCTAATATTTTCAAGGTATCAGTAGATTCCTTGGCCCAGAGGTTATCATAGACCTTAACTAATTCATCAACCTGAGATCGGGTTAAGTACATGGGATCAAAAAACCTCAACTGAAACTATTAGTGTATATTGCATGCCAGAGATGTCAGGTATTTCAGGGAACAGTCCATCTGAAAAACAGCTTATTTGATAGTTACATTTGAAAGGAATCTCTCAAAAATAAATGTGTTTGTATTATCACAAAGGAAGAAAGTTGGTTCACGAGAGGGCTGAAAATTATTGTTATACTCTGGGTGAGGGAGAAGGCCTGAGGGTATGTAAAAAAAAAAATCTACCACCTTAGTAGTCTGAAGATTCCTAAGACCAGTGTAAAAGCTGTGGCAGGATTGATAGTTGACCAAAACCAATTTCATTTAGAAAGTTTTGCTTCTGTCCTTCTATTGCTAGAATAGCCAGTTAATTAGGTCCTAACAGGATTCCTGGAAGCCAGCAAAGAGGAAGTCATGGCCAACTATGAGTAAATCAGAAACTGACTTGGCAGCACTCCAAAACAAAACTGTAAGAAACCAGATCAAACCAGACAGGCCCAAGATGGCTGACAAAAGTTCATATTATTCCTTCATTATACTACATTAACACACTCCTCCCTAAGAATGCCATGACAGGAAATCCCTGACCAAATAAGGAAGAAAAAGCACATGACCCTGCTTCCAATAAATCAATCCCCACCTCAGGTAATGAATATCCTGCCTCCTTGTTAACCGTTGTCAACGAAAGATAAAAACCTAAACCCCAGACTCACCAGCTCTCCTTGTACTCACCTACTCTTATATCATCAGAGTATACTTTTGCTTTAATAAACTTTCCTGTTGTATTTCTAATCTGCAGTGTTGTGTCTGCCCTGAATTTTTATCTTTGACAAAACCAAGGGCCTCCCTTGACATCTTTTGGACATGCTGGGTCAAGGTCTCAGGACCCAAGGTCTCCCTAGTCCACCAGGCAACACTATTACAAGAGATGGTTCTATTTGATAGTTTAAAAAAAATCATTGGAAATTGGGTACTACGGTCTTCCTTGGTGCCCCTTTCGAACCCTGAGAGACCCCTAGTTCTTTTCTGTTTGTTGTTGTTGTTAAGATGGGACTTTTTATTATTGAAATGATTTTCCAATTCATTTTCTATTGGACTTTTTGTTTACAACACCAATAAAAGTCTTGGTAAAGGGAATTTTTATAAAAGGGTGGCAGTTCTCCCTTCATCTCCTTATTTTTAAATCTGTGCCTTTAGTTTGAGGGTGTTTTCCCCTATCTAAATACTATTCAATGCATTCTCCCAAAGCCTGAAATTTATATAATGTAGTCACTAACCTTTTTTTGTACATACCAAATCATCAATTTCTGGTTTTAGGTCATCTACAAATATATTGGAGAGGGTAGTGGAAATGTTAGCATCCAGGCCTAATGCTGAATGATACTGAAGGCACCGATTATCTCCAAAGTCTTCTATGAATCTACTATTTTGCACTTTATAGGATTGAACCAGGGCTCATAACTACTTTAGCAAGACCAGAGACAGAGCTCCTAAAGTAGGTTGTCTAATGATGAGAGAGTAAAAGTCAAGTTGAGGGCAAAGCACAAGCCAATACCCTGCAACACCCCTAACCCCCACAAAGGTGGGATATGTGTGACATTCCTCAGGCACTCCTGGCTGCCCAAGAACAAAGGAAAGGGAAAAACAAATGGTTAACTGATAGAGATCACAGTCATGTAGGACATGAGTCTCCATCAATTTGCAACTGTTTTGATGGTTTACAAGAAAAACAGCCATCTCCAGAAACCTATAGACTCAATTGCCTGGAGCCCTAACATCACCCTCCCTTCCATAAAACAGAAAATCTTACATAGTCACTCTTAATAACCCCAGTGCAGCTCTTTCTGCCAATGGGTCCTGTCCCCGTGCTATAATAAAACCAACTTCTTGCACAGAAGACACCTCAAGAATTCTTTCTTGGCCATTGGCTCTGAACCACAGTACTTCAAGCCACATCACTAACTTATGTACCCTTAGATATTTCATTATAGAAAATTTTATTTCATTAACCTTTAAATCCTTTTCAGGGTCCTGCAATGGGCTTTGTACAAGCAGGTTTTGGCATTTTCTGGCTCCACCAAAAGATGTACTAATTGATAAAGGTCAGAGAGGCCTCAAATGTGTGTGCCCAGGAAAGTCTGATTTTAACAAAACGTCTTTTCCTTCCTGTCCTGGAAATGGATAGTCCTTAACAATGTCACAGAGATATTCAATGATTAGGGTTTGAAGTCCATGTACCAGGAATTTCCTTCCTAAGCAGCTTCAATTTTTAATGAATGTCTCAGGAGAAAGAGGGAAAGAAAGATTAAGAAGTACTTTGGATTGAATTAAATTTATGGTTGGAGCAAGAAGAGGTAAGGGAAAGGTGAGATACAAATAGGAAAACTCTAACTAATTTTCTTGTCTCTTACTAGGGAGTCTTTTAGGGAAGCAATGTTGCAGTTCAGACTGTATTTGAAAGTCTCATCGTACTATTTAAGGACTGTAGAGCATTGGATAGTCCAGATTTCATTCCTTTTTATTTTAAGGCTTCTCTCAAATGAACATTCCTATTGATACTTAAAATTTCTATAAAACATTCATTGTAATTTGAAATTGTCTTTCATCAGTGTGAATTTATCCTATTTAGTGGAGAGGCATGCATGAATGAGCAAAACAGAATTCACAGTAGTTCTAATGGACACAAAGACAAGATTGAGGAAGGTACTTCTAAGATTTTGCAAAGTTGATGCAAGGGCTAAGTTGATCTAAAGTACGCTGGTGTAATGAGATCGACTGAACTTGGATCTGACTCTAGGAACAAACTTATTGGCCATATGTCAGTCCTTCCACTACAGACTTGCTTTTATAGACAAAACTTGAGAAACTGTACAAGCAGATAGACAATAGGGGAAATGTTAATAGCCAAAATTTTCAAGGTAAAACATATAATCGGATCATAATTCAAAAACCTCAAGATAAAAAAAATAAATATAAAGTTATAGGGGTGAATGAAATGTTTAGAAATCAGATTCAGTGAGTATTGTTCATTTTCTGTTGGAAATATCATTTTCTGATTGTCAGCAAGAGTGGTCGTCTTCACCTTCTGCGATTGTCGGGAGAGTATAATTCCAAATTCTCACACTAATGCAATCCTTCAAAGTGGGCTGTGAGACTATGTTAGAGATGAAGGCAATGCTTTATCCTGATTTTTCATTAACATAAGCTCTTTATGTAGTATCCAGTATGAGTTCATGACACACCAAATTTCTTATTACTTTTCAATTCCTTTGTTTATTCGTTTATTTATAGCATTGTTCTAACCTTTAGACATACAATAGTGTTTAAAACAAAAATAAAATCCGTGCTGTTTTAATGGAGCTTCTAGTCTACTGTTCTAGTGGAAAGGATAGAAAACAAGCAACGTATAACTAAATATATTTTGGGCAATAACAGTACTATTATTTGAGCAAATAAAGAAGGGTCAGGTGATAGAGGACCCAGAGTGGGGTTTGGTAGTAGTGTGTTTTTACTTTATTTTATTTTATTTTATTTTATTTTATTTTATTTTATTTTATTTTATTATTTTTATTTTTATTTTATTTTATTTTAAAGTTTATTTTTTTGAGAGACAGAGAGAGAGAGAGAAGAGAGAGAGTGAGAGAGAGAGAATTCCAAGCAGGCTCTGCACTGTCAGTGCAAGCCTGATGCGGGTCTCAAACACATGAACTGTGAATCATGACCTGAGCCAAAGTCGGATGCTTAACCGTCTGAGCCACCCAGGCACCCTGTGGTGTGTTATTTTAAAGAGTCAACAAGAGGACTTTTCTACAGTGGTGACTTTGAGCAAAGATCTGAGTGAAAGAAAGGGGTAGTACTTTTGAAGATCTAAGAAAATAAATAGTGTTGCAAGTAGTGAGAACAGAATAACAGCCAGTGTGGCTAGAGCAGAATGAAATGGCAAGTGTTATGAGATGAGGTCAGAGAGGTAAATAATAACTAGATCATGTGGAGTCTTGTACAGAGTGTGATAAAGGGTTTGGATTTCCTCCTCAGTCATGAGAGATTATGAGAAGTCATGGGAGTTTTGAGCAGGAGACTTACATAATCTGATTTTTTCTTTTATACAGTATTCTGCTCACTGTAAGATTGGCACTAGGGAGTGTGCGTGAAAGCATGGGATAGAAGTTGGCTGTGATAACCACAGGAGAGATGACAGTGACTCGACCAGTTTGATGAGAGAGTTCTCAGACATGCTTATCGTCAGGGAATGACTTGAAATTAGAGTTAAAAGGACTGGCCAATGGATTTGATATAGTGATTATACAGAAGAACAAGGGATTGCCCCTGAGTTTGGGGCCAAATAAACTGAATAAATAGTGGAGCCATTTCAGAATGGGAGAGATTAGGAGGGAATGGAGGAGCTGGGGGGAAATCAAGAGCTCTGTTTTGGGAGTGCTATGTTTGAAATACTTCTTGCAAGTCCATTGCCACTGTTAAATAGGGGAGAGGGTGGAACTGGGGATATGCTGGGAGCCATCGGTGCCTAGATAAGAATTAAAGCTGTGAATGGAGGAGATCACTGTGGAAAAATAAATGGACATAAAGAGGGTACTGAGTTTTGGGACATTTCGAAATATAGAATTCTAGAAGAGGAAATTTTCCCAGCAAAGAACACAAAATGGAGGGTTAGTGAGCTAAGAGATAATCCAGGGTACAGATCTTCTGGATTTATGATGGGGTTACATCTTGATAGACCCATGCTAAACTGACAATGTCATAAGTCAGTAATGCATTTAGTACACCCAACCTACCAAACATCATAGCCAGGTCCAGACTACCTTAAATGTGCTCGGAAACACTTACATTAGTTTACAGTTGAGCAAAATCATCTAACAGAAAGCCTATTTTATAATAAAGTGCTGGATATCCAACGTAATTTATTGAATACTGTACTGGCAATTAAAAACACGATTGCTGTATGGGTACACAGTGGTTGTCAGTGTATTGGATATTTACCCTCGTGACCACTCAGATGACTGGGTGCTGCTGCCCTCTGCCTCTCTGCATCAGGAGAGAGGACTGTGCAGCATATTGCTAGCTGGGGAAAAGGAAAAGACAAAATTCAAAATTCAAAGTATGGTTTCTAGTGAATTCATATAGCCTTTGCACCATTATAAACCCAAAAGATATAAGTTGAACCATTATAAGTTGGGGACCATCTGTACATGATTTTCTGAAAGCTCACTACAGACTGGTTCTGATTGAGGAAGTGATCAGTTGGGACCCCATTGTACTTCTCCAGATTGTCCTAAGGCACCTTGTAGAAGCTTTGAAAATATTTCTCTTGGTGCAAGCAAAGGAATTCATGTTACATTGTGGATTAATTATGTATTTTTATGCATATTTTTATAATAAATTTCATTTTAATTTGATGACAAAAATTGAGCTATTTTGTGCTTTGATAGTATTACAGATTTAGGTAAATGAAGACGTTGACTAGTTAACTTAGGGAATGATGATTCAATATTAGGAAGAGGCTGTAAAATGAGATCTGCTTGAATCTTCTCTATATTGTCCTCTCGGAACTCCTAAAGACTATCTCTAGCATGCCAAGTAATCTTATACTGTAAATTTAAATAAGAAGGTCAAAGTATACACACTACTAGCAGGTTTTTAAATTATTTATAATTTTCTGAAAACATTTATTAAAAGAATATTCTTATTTAGGTTAATTCCAATGTTTTGTTTCCTCAGCTTTTACTTATTAGTCCAAAATTCCTCCTCGAAGTAAAACAAAATAGATTAAATTCTTGTTTATTATGTCAATGCTGCAAAAACTATACTCATTCTAAGTCTTCTCGAAGCAATATGTGACATGGTTTTAGCTATTATGGTAATCAGCTTTTGGTAATCATCCAATTTATAAATTTCCTCTTCCAAATGTGACTACCCAAATGGAGAATGGAGGTAATTATGACTAACATCCCCTGTCACATTTTTGGTAATTAATGTATTAGTCACATTACTGATAGTACTACTATTAATATTGTTATTATTACCAATAACAACAGCTGCTGCAGATGTAGTTATAACAGCAGAGGTAGTTTTTGTTATTTTCTTGTTTAATATGTAACACTCTTTGTATTTTTTTTTGAGCTTCCAGAGGACTAAAACTCTTAAGTATATGTTCTGTTCCAAGCAGAAATTACTAGACAGCCACATTTGTTCTCATGGTAGACTGCTAGCTCTATATGTGTTATCCTTGTCATTTCCATGACTGGAATCCCTTAGTTTCAGCTTTAGTCACAATGGGCAGGTAGCACAGTAATTAGAAATACTTCTTTGGACTATTTTAAATCCTGGATCCAACACTTACTGTATAATTTCAGGCAAGTCAATACATTTCTGTACCATATTATTTCTTCATCCATAACATGAAGATAAGGAAATAAAACTTTGGCACTTGTTACATCACAGAAGTCCTGTGTTTGTAAATTGATTTTGCAATTGTTATCCGGTAAACATGACTATCTCCAGTAACTCGACTTCTACTGCATTCCCTCAAATACAAGTCCCCATTTTGATAAGGCAAATGGTTCTCTTCTATGCTTGCTTAGTCATTAATGCATTATTGCTGGATCCTTTGGGTGTCTCATTAAACTTCATCATAATTTACCCATATGGACAACTACTAGGTTGTGCCATGTGCTGTCTGTCCTGACACCAACAATTATATCAATCAAAATAATGTATTGAGTATTAATACACGACATACCCATGAGAAAATTTTATAATCTTATCATTTAATTTTTATGAAGAATTAGATACTTTAATTATTTTGTTTTTATAGACACAAAAATGAGGTTTGGGGATGTTAACTCAATTGCCCAAAGTCATTACTGGCGAGTGGTAAAACAAGATTTAAGACAATGGCTGTATGACCCTCAAATCTAAACTTTTAAGTCATTTATACTGACCTCATAAAGGGTATCGAACTGCACGGTCTTGACCCGTAAACATTTATGTTAAGAGATTTCTGCGTACCAGGAATCTGTAGGAACCTCGTGTTAACATACTGATTGCTTTTGCTGCTTTGAGAACTGTCACCATGTCCTTCAGATATCTTACTCTCATCTTACGCCAAAAATGCAGTTTTTTATCTACACGGTGGGTTATTTCTAGATCCTGATCCTTCTCACTGCTCCTCCCTTGCATGAGGTACCATTTTCTTGCCCTATTTGAATGGGTCTAAGTGGCTGGGCAACTGGCTACGTGAGCTGGCAAAAGAGATCCACTTATTTGGTCTCAGAGAGTGTTGAGATACTGGGTACCTCTCACAACCAAAAATAGAACGAGGGACTTGAAACCTAAGGAATTTAAACGGCAAGTAGTTTGTCACTGTTAAATGTAGGCTTATTTCCACAGTTCATATTTTTCTTCTGTGTCTATATTATACATAAGCTGAAAGATGCTTTTCTCTAACAAAAATGTTTCATGTCAAATTCTCCCAGCACCATTTGGGAAAGTCATTGAATAAACTAATCGTAGGCTTCCAAGCCAAGAGTAATTATGTTACATTGCTCTCTTTTTGGCAGGGAGCTATTTTTTCCTGTAAATGAAGCACTTGAACATAAGCACACTTTTACACTGTAAAGTGGAGGAGGATTTGATGCAGATGTCTTTCAGGTGAGAAACAAGATCATATTTTTCCCACTTCTAGATTAATGTAATGAAGTGATCGATCAATCAATCAATTAATCAATCAATGACTTTTCCTGGTAATCCCTGTAGCAGGTAATGATTAGAAATGGAAACATACACCTGTAAAAGTTAAGTCTCTTTCTTGATAGCTGAACATTATGTGACATTTTATATTCAGAAAACACTTTAAAATCATTCATATTAGTTTTTTCCTTTAAGCCAAATTTTGAGGAGAGTTATTTCTCTGATTGCCAGTTTTAGAGGGGCAAACTGGTTCAGGGAGGTTAAATAACTTGCCCAAATATGGTTAGCACCTAGATGGCAAAAGTGAAGCTGGCAATCATGTTTGTAGCCCATCTATTTTAGCATAGGTCACTATAACGGATGTGTTATCTTCATTTCTCATTTTCTCCAGAAGAGAAATTTGAAGACATCATGAAAGTTTATGAAATTGAGTTTACATATAGCGAGGGTCAAGAAAAACCCATTTTATAAATTTATGCCATTTTCATATTAATATATGCAGTTAAATCTATAGGGGAAAGAACTGAAGCATTTAAGATGCATATATCAAATAAACCTATTGAACATAGAGTTTAGTTGGAAGTCCATAAATTATCTTCAGAACATAATACTAATTTTGGCTAACATGTAGTGATAGTTTATAAGGTAACATTCAGGATGCCAAACAAATGATCCCATCTGAATCTCATTAAACCCAGCAAGTACTATAATTCTTATTTTAAAGTGAAGAAATTGAGGAAGTATGTAATTTACACAAGGTCACAAGAAGCAAGGGTTGGAGATAGGGCCAAGAAAAAGACTTATCGATTGTTCTAAAGACCCAATGTTTAAGCCCTCTATGATATTGTTTTCCACTTGCAGTCTATGCCTTTAGGTGAGTAACATCCCTCTTTCTATTATCTCTACTTCCAATTTGTACTGTGGGAGCATATATACCTTTACAATAGTGGAACAAATTATCCCATTGTTTTGTTAATCGATGAACAAACATTTCGGAACCCACTATGCTATGTTCTGAGTCTAAATTTGTTTCTCACACAGTTAGAAAATGTATTTGTGTGTGTATGTGTAATAGTATTATGGTAGGTATAGGATACAGTGCTTTAGAACTGAGTCCAAACCTAAACACTTTGCCAGGCCAAAAATTTGGCCTACCATCAAACAAATGATAACAAAATATTTATTCAATATACAATCTGCACTGAGACTGAGTGTTACACAGGATCAGTTTGGGAAGGACTGCCTTGGGCAACATTTGTTCCCTGTATTGCCCCGACCAATTCAGTTCTGACCCCAAATTTGCATTTTCCAACAAAACAGCAAAAAATATATGATTAAACAGATCCACCATTCTTATAAGCCACTTTAAGAATTTTTGCTACTTATAGTAAGTGCACAGTAGCATACTGTTCATAACCTCCCACCCACCACCCCTACCCAAAGCAGCTTTAAAAAAAAATAATAATAATTCTTGGACACATACAACTTAACTGGTGTATTCTGATTGGTAGGTGACTCCCATCCAAATGATCACCTTTTCTTTTTATGGCCTTGCAATTTCCTAAGAGCTTGATCTTCTGAATCCAGCCTATAGACAGGAAAGAAAGAGTAGGAGTGGTGGAGGCATATCCACTTTTAATCAAATCCCTTTGTCCAAGAAGTGACATATCACTCTACTCCTATCCCAATGCTCTGAATGAGTCACAGTGCCTTACATAGATCCAGATGGGGCTGGGGAATGCAGAAACTAGGTAGACATCCTCTTCTCAGCAACAAGTCTGCACTCTGAAAAAGGACAGCATTAAATTTTGTCTCTGCCAAAGGATGCAAAGTTGTCATGGAATGATTAAGCATTAACCGAGTGAAGAACAGAGCGGAGGGCATGCCAGGAAGAGGGAACAGCATGTTCAAAGATTGTGAAAGCATAATAATGTAATATTACTATAAATGTGGGAGATCAGAAGATGCCTAATGCCCACTGTGATTCAATCAGGAAATAGTGAACAGTATACATATGGTTGGCATTTTGTCCTAGAAGCAGAGAATATTGAGTCTAACAAAATGTAGTCCCTGATATAAAGGCATTTCTGATTCTTGCATGAGAGGCAGACACTTGGTCAATCACTATTTTTCCTAATGTCCCTTCTACTTTTGATTTCTAATACATTGTGAGTTACGAGTCAATGTTAATTTCAACATTTTGAATTCTGAGAAAATTCTGAGTTGGCTATTATTTAATTGATTCATTGATCTAAAATTCATTTTTTTTTCTTTTTCAACGTTTTATTTATTTTTGGGACAGAGAGAGACAGAGCATGAACGGGGGAGGGGCAGAGAGAGAGGGAGACACAGAATAGGAAACAGGCTCCAGGCTCCGACCCATCAGCCCAGAGCCCGACGCGGGGCTCGAACTCACGGACCGCGAGATCGTGACCTGGCTGAAGTCGGACGCTTAACCGACTGCGCCACCCAGGCGCCCCTAAAATTCATTTTTATACAATGCTTGCAAAATGCTGAATTCTCTTATGGCGGCAAGAGTAAGGTGGTAAACAAGATAGGTAGTATCCCATCTCCCATGGAGTTCCCATACTTGCAGAAGCTTTATGAGTTAGGGATTATTTCTAAATTGACTGACAGCTGGTTTGAGTTTGAAATAGGCATATTGATAGTATAAACAGAAATGGCATCTTATTATATGAGGCCCTTCACATGTAGCTTTTCATTATTATTTACAGGCTTCTAGGAGATGATTTTTCAATGAACAGTATTATGAAAAACACTACAGAAAGTCAGGATTCACATATAAGGTTATTTTAAAGATATATTGTTTTGCTTTGTATTCTGGAATCTAAAATAAATATTAAAAATGAGATTAGATGACTTTTTAAAATTATTCTCAGGAGCAAGAATTTGATGACTAAATTAGACATCGGCTAGAAATCTCATTGAGAGAATTAACTTGATACATTGATTAGATCTAAATCTTCATATATGTATAATCCAATGTCACTTTAAAGCCAACTTTTCAGTCAACACCTGATTTCTTTTTATTGATTCCAGTAGCTGAAATCTGAATTAGAATTCATCTTTCCATTTAAATGCAGATCCAGACTTTCTACTTGAGATGGGGGTGGTGAGTGATTTCTTTTGGCTGAAATACTAATGTATAGGGGAGTTTCATTTACATAAATATTCTTTCCCAGCACAGGTCTTTTCTTGTGATATCCAGAATATTTATTGCAATAATTTTATAACCTCCTTGTATTTATTTCATCTTTTTATGCTATAATTTCATGTGCTAAATAATGGAGATCCATACAAATTGAACTTTCAGTAGGCATTGGAAAAGTATGTGGGAATTTTAAAATGGAAGTGGTGAATTAAGCAACTGACCAAATCAAAACTGTAATAGAGGCTACTGAGAAGCTAAGCACATTAATATACTGACAGGGCTATAATATGGATAGCCATTTTATGCATTTTCTTTCATTTCCTTTTTAAAAAAAATTCTTTAAAAATTGTATCCTAGTAAGAGTGCTTTAAAATATACAGCCTTGAGTTATGTATGCCAACTCATCTAATGTATACCTGAAAAGCTGCTACACTTATCACCAATGTGGAGATTTATAACACAGAGGAAATCAAAGAGTGGCGATAAATCATTGTAAAAGAGTCCTATTAGCATCTTACTAAATGATTTCTTATTGTATTGAATAATAGCTGAAGACATAGTTCTATTTTAGTGAAAACATATGACAATTTTTGCCAGTTCAAATGCTATGAGAATCTAAGTTCAAATATGTGTGTGTGTGTATATATATACACACACACACACATATATATGTGTGTATATTATGTGTGTGTGTATATATGTATATATATATATACACACATATATATAATGTCTTTTCTAGGATAATATTTACACGTGGGAAAAATTTAAAGTAAGAAAACATTATTTATTCAGCTATTTAACAGAAAATTTTGCAAAGTTATTTTCATAATGCATCTCCTCCTTCAGAAGAGATTCCATCTGGAAGAATATTATTTATGGCAAATAGTACAATTTGTTATTACCAAGCCTCGAACGTTTTCATGCATTCATTAAACAAAATAAAAAAAAAAAATGTGAGCACATCTCATGTGCTAGGTGCTGGAGATTTAGAGGTTAAGCAGCTGGTCTATGAAGCAGGTAGCATACAACCAAAGTAAAAAAACAAATCTTCAGTACATTATAGTTTATAAGATTTAACTTGAAACATGTAAGGCTGAAACACCATAACCTTGGCTTCCCTGACTCCATCCTCATCTGTTTTTTTTTTTTTTTTGTGATTTTGTCTGGAAGTTCTAAGTCTTCTAAGTCTTCTAAGTCTCCTTAGGGACTCCGGTGCTTTTGGGGGTTTTCCATTTCGTTTTGAACTGTGTGTTTTTGTCACCCTATACTGTCCTTGAGGGATATTATCCAGGTGCACACCTTCATTCATCATCTCTGTCAGGGATTATCAAACATCATGCATGTAAGAATAACCTTATGATAAAGTTAGACTTGGCAAGTCTGGTTGGGACCTAGGAATTTTACCATGAACCCGTGGTGATTTTAATGCAGGTCATCTAAAACCACACTGTGAGGAATGCTGATCTAGGTACGAACTAACAATACCTCACTGACATATAACCACCCACCCATTGGAATTCTGCTCTCAGTTGTTGCAAATGTACCTCTTTGGCTACAAACCTCTCCACGTGGCAATGCCACTGCCCTCAGCATATATTTTATACTGTCTTTCCTGGCTTGGAGAATTGAATCTTAATACTCCTATATGATAAATTAGAAATATAGGTGTCATCACTAACTCCTCCCTCTACTGATTCCCCTCTTATGATCCGTTCCAAAATCCTACTAATAACTTTTAAGTGGATCCTGAGGTGTTCTGCTCTTTCCCCACTGCCGCTTCTGCTCCTACCTCACTGTCACCTACCTCTCTTGTTTACACACTCATCATTTCTCATTAATATTGTGGATATTGACTCCCAAATTTTCTCAGTCCTCCCGCATTAAACTTATACTACTCACTGTAAACCAGGTAATATTTCTACAAAACAAATCAGGGGAAAAATGTGGATAAATGAAAATGTCCATACTATAGTTACTAGTCCATGCTTGATAGAGCCCCGTTTAACTGTCCAATGTCCTCTCTCGCCCCTCTCCTTGCACTTATACTGAACTTAATGAAGTCCTTCAATGCACTCTTCTATTTTTACCCTTGTACTTTTTGAATGTGTTGTTCCCTCTACGTATAATTCTCATTCCTCACTTGGATAACTCCTTCTCCCCCTAGATGACAAAACCTCAGTGAGGGCTTTCTTATCTAGGAAGTTTAGCTTGGATCCATTTTCCACATGTGCCAAGAGTGCCTCATTTAACCTATTGGGTCTGTCTCCCAGACAGTATTTGGGATATAGTTCTACTAAAAAAATTATTCATTGTTTATCTTTGATTAAAATTTAATGGGCAAACTTGTGTTATGTCTAGTAACTCTGACATGTACCCACATAATTTATCATATCACATTTGGATTTCTTTACTATTTGCTTATATCCTTTAACAAACTGTAAATTCTTCATGGCACGAACCATGTCTCTATTTCTCTACATTATGTCACTATACTTTTTGGGAAGTGCCTGGCAGTTAAAAAATATTTGAGAAAAAGAATGAAATAATGTACCCACTATTGAAACCTCACTACGTCTGTTTTTCACTGCACTGTATTGCTTCTACATCGTAACAGCAGAAAATGTGCATTGAAAATTTGAATACTCGTTAAGCGTAAAAAAAATACTTTTTAATTCTTAACAGAGGCCAGGATTTCATTCCATAATGATGATTTCAATCAGTCAAGAATGATTATACTTTGGGTATAATCTACCCCTTTGCAACAAATGTAAGTGAGAGAAGCATTCTATATACCCAAAGCTCCACTGTTTTCTCAACGACACACAGAAGAGTGTTAAATAATGATGTGAACTGTCATTTTTGGAGTTTTCTTATTTCAATGAGAAAGAAGAGGTTTTTTTTTTTTATGAGAAAGCATCAGAAACTGAGTGATTTTTTCCCATTTGTATTCAACAAAAGAAAAAAGTCCATGATTCTCAATTTTCAGATTTTCAAAACCTCAACAAAAAAAATGTTCTTTGAAAAGACAGTCATTTAAACAGTTTTCTGAGACTAGATCAAGACTTTTCTATGTACTGTGACTGAAAACAGTGATCGAGATATTCTGAGTAAGTTCCAAAAATAGAAAATACCAGTATCAATTTTAGGTCCATTAAAACAAAGTTTTTCCTAATTGATTCTAGTAGCAATTGATCTCCAAATGTCACAAGATGCCATGGGGCTCCTAGAACTGATGATGGATAGCAATTTTAGCAAAATTAGGCATAGATACCACAAAGCAGAAACAGCATCTGTTACATGAATAAGGAGTTATTGGTGTATGAAAATAGCTGAAAAACAATATTTTGGGACTAGATAGGAAAATGTGCATTTTCCCCCTGTAATGGTATTCAAAAGTGAAGGAATAAGTAAACAAGAAATTGCAGATAATGGCAACTAGTATTTATTCATTGAACTAATACTTATTGAGACCTGAGTGTGTGCCTAATATTAATATTCTCTGCTTTGAGTAGGATATAGATAAGTAACAAAGAACAGAGTGACTAACATTTGACATAGCAGCATCACTTATTCTGCTGGTGTCTTGTAATTCCTAGATTTGAGGGCACTGTGAATACTGTTGGGCATGGAGTTTCTTTTTGTGTTTGGTGCCTTTATAAATAAAGCAAATTAGTTTTTCTCCATCCAAGAATCTGTGAAAAAAGTCTTCATTCAAACCATAGTCCTCATGCTATTACATATACAGCAACCTCACATCCACCATCTCTTAAATATTCTCTTCATCTGGCTCCTTCTTGCCATTTCTACTACTCTCCTTCCTATGAAGACTGTCTTTTGTTTTATTTTTTGTTCTAACTTCCTATCTTCTATATTTCCAGTAAATGAGAGAAATAATTTGTCCTCCTTGTTCACAGTTGCAACTTCCAAATCATTTCACCCCCTTGAATAAGAATCGAGACATAAAAATCAAAAGGATAATGGCAGCAAAATTCTTATTCTTTTGAAACTCATGCCATTCACTTCAGTTACACACTCTACCTCCTCTTTTCCCTCTTATCCTGACCTCTTATTCATTCTTGTCATTAACTGGAGAATTTAATTTATAAATGATAGTCTTTCTCTGTACCTTTTACTCCTGTCTCCATTCTTATCACTTCACTATTTAGCTGAGTGAAATATCCAAGTTCTATATCCTTGATTCCTTTACTCCTTTACCTCCAGTGTTTCAGCCACTCACTTCCTTTGATGCAAGCTCTGATCAGACCTTATCATTAGCAGGAACTGCCACTTCTAAGTTCTCTGCTTCAAATATTTCCATCTCTAACTACATTTTTCCAATCTTTGAGCTCACCTGGTTAATTACCTGTAACAGTGTAATTCTTTGGTTACCCTGACCTTGTCAATCCCTTAATCATATCTGTCTCTCATTTTCTAACAGCCCCTTCTCTCTTGACTTCCTATATCCCAGTCATTATAATTAGCCCATTGCAAATACCATGAACTCACTTGCATCGTTCTGTCTCACTCATTAGCAATTTCCTAGTCCTGAATGATCCATGTATCAGAAAAAGTACACTATTTTAGAAAAAAATCACATGATTATTTTAAGCTGATTGGTATCACTTTAAATTTAGCAAAATCTTTGTGAAATGGACTAGCATTCTTCCATGTTTTTATTCAATACATATGTATCCTCCTATGTACCAGAAGCTGTTCTAGGTGTAAGAATAATGAGTGAAAAATTCAAAGCAGATCTTGCTTTCATATGGTTTATATTCCATTGGAGTCTAGAAAGGAAGGCAGGAAAAACTGAGTAAAGAATTAAGCATTCCAGAAATAGAAGATAGTACTAAAATAGAAGATAGCTGTCTATTCACTGAAAAAGTATATATGTTGAGCACCTACTATCTGTCAGGCATAACATTTTAAAAATAATAAAATAATCCAAAACCAGCAGAAGAAGGAAAATAATAAAGATTAGAACAGAAATAAATGATATGGAAATTAAAACGAAAGTAGAAAGTATCAATGGACCTAGGAGGTAGTTCTTTAAAAGAATTAATGAATTAAATTAACAAATTAAAACAAACCCCTAGCCAGACTTATCAAAAGAAAAGACAAAGGACCAAAATAAATCAAATCACAACTGAAAGAGAAAAGATCATGACCAACATTATAGAAATACCATTACAAGGGTATATTATGAGAAATTATATGCCAAAAAAATTGGGCAATCTGAAAGAAATGGATAATTTCCTAGGAACATATAAACTACCAAAACTGAAACAGAAAGAAATTGAAAATTTGAACAGACCCATAACCAGTAAAGATATTGAATCCTTAGTCAAAAATCTCTCAACAAACAAGACTCCAGGGACAGATTGCTTCCCAGTGGAATTCTACCAAATATTTAAAGAAGAATTAATACCTATTCTTCTCAAACTGTTCAAAGAAATAGAAATGGAAGGAAAACTTCCAATTTTTTCTATGATGCCAGCATTATCTTGATTTCAAAACCGGGCAAAGATGCCACTAAAGGAGAATTACAGACCAATATCCCTAATAAACATCCCAGCAAAGATACTAGCAAATCAAATCCAACAGTATGTTAAAAGAATTATTCACCACAATCAAGTGGGATTTATTCCTGGACTGCAAGTGTGATTCAATATCCACAGATCAATTGATGTGATACACCACATTAATAAAAGAAAGAATAAGAACACATGGTTCTCTCAGTAGATCCAGAAAAAGCATTTGACAAAATACAACATCGTTTCTTGATAAAAGCCCTCAAGAAATTAAGGGTAGAAGTAAGGTACCTCAATATCATAAAGGCCAAATACAAAAGACCCACAGCTAGGGGCGCCTGGGTGGCTCAGTCGGTTAAGCGTCCGACTTCAGCTCAGGTCATGATCTCGCGGTCCGTGAGTTCAAGCCCCGCATCGGTCTCTGTGCTGACAGCTCAGAGCCTGGAGCCTGTTTCGGATTCTGTGTCTCCCTCTCTCTCTGACCCTCCCCTGTTCATGCTCTGTCTCTCTCTGTCTCAAAAATAAATAAATGTTAAAAAAAATTTTAAAAAAACAAAAGACCCACAGCTAATATCATCCTCAATGGGCAAAAACTGGGAACTTTTCCCTAAGGTCAGGAACATGACAGGGATGTCCTCTCTCACCACTGTTGTTCGAAATAGTACTGGAAATTCTAGCTTCAGCAATCACACAACAAAAATAAATAAAAGGCATCCATATCAACAAGAAAGAAGTCAAACTCAGTCTCTGAAGATGACAGGATACTCTATGTGGAAAACCCAAAAGACTCCACCAAAAAACCACTAGAACTGATACATGAATTCAGCAAAGTCGCAGGATATAAAATCAATGTACAAAAATCAGTTCCATTTCTATGCACCAATAATGAAGAAGCAGAAAGAGAAATCAAAGAATCAATCCCATTTACAACAAAAACCATAAAATACCTAGGAATAGACCTTACCAAAGAGGTAAAAGATCCGTACTCTGAAAATTATACACTTATGAAAGAAATTGAAGAAGATACAAAGAAAATGGCAAAACATTCCACACTCATGGATTTGAAAAGCAAATATTGTTAAAATGTCAATACTACCCAAAGCAACCTACACATTTCAATGTAATCCCTATCAAATAACACCAGCATTTTTCACGGAGCTAGAACAATTCTAAAATTTGTATGGAATCAGAAAAAAAACCTAAATAGCCAAAGTAATGTTGAAAAAGAAAAGCATGGGCACCTGGGTGGCTCAGTCAGTTGAGCATCTGACTTTGGCTTAGGTCATGATCTCACTGTTCATAGATTAATGCCCTGCATCAGGTTCTGTGTTGATGATTCTGTGTATCCCTCTCTCTCTGCCCCTCCCCTGCTCACGATCTTTCTCTCTCTCTCAAAAATAAATAAAACATTAAAAAAAAAAAAAAGAGGGGCACCTGAGTGGCTCAGTCCATTGATTGTCCAACTTCAGCTCAGGTCATGATCTCACGGTTCATGAGTTCAAGCCCTATGTCAGGTTCTGTGCTGACAGCCTGGAGCCTGGAGCCTGCTTTGGATTCTGTGTGTCCCTCTCTCTCTGCACCCCCCCATTCATGCTCTTGCTCGCTCTCTCTCTCTCTCTCTCTCTCTCAAAAATAAACATTAAAAAAAAGAAAGAAAGAAAAAAAAAAAAGAAAAAGAAAACCAAAGTGGGAGACATCACAATTCCAGAATTCAAGTTGTATTACAAAGCTGCAATCCTCAAGACAGTATGGTACTGGCATAAAACAGACACACAGATCAATGGAACAGAATACAGGACCCAGAAATGGATCCACAACTATATGGTCAATTCATCTTTGACAAAACAGGAAAGAATATCCAATGAAAAAAAAGACAGTCTCTTCAACAAATGGCGTTGGGAAAACTGGACAATGACAGGCAGAGAAATGAACCTGGGCCACTTTCTTACCCCATACACAAAAATAATTTTAAAATGGATGAAAGACCTAAACATGAGACAGGAAACCATAAAATCTTAGAGGAGAACACAGGCAGCAACCACTTTGACCTTGGCCATAGCAACTTCTTACCAGACATATCTCTGAAGACAAGGAAAACAAAAGCAAACATGAACTATTGGGACTTCATCAATATAAAAACCTTCTGCATAGCGAAGAACACAATCAACAAAACTAAAAGTCAACCTACGGAATGGGAGAAGATATTTGCCAAATACATAAAAAAGGGCTTGAATCAAAAATCTATAAAGAACTTACCAAACTCAACATAAATAAATAATCCAGTTAAGAAATGGGCAGAAGACATGAATAGACGTTTTTCCAAAGAAGACATCCAGATGGCAGAGACACATGAAAAGGTGCTCAACATCACTCACCATTAGGGAAATACAAATCAAAACCACAATGGGATACCATCTCACACCTGTCAGAATGGGTAAAATTAACTCAGGAAATAACAGACGTTGGATAGCATGTGAAGAAAGGGGAACCTCCTACACTGTAGGTGGGAATTCAAACTGGTACAGCCACTCTGGAAAGCAGTGTGGAGTTTCCTCAGAAAGTTAAAGATAAACTACTCTACAACAGAGCAATTGCACTACTAGATTTTATCCGAAGAATAAAAAAATACTGATTTGCAGGGGCACATGCACTCCAATGTTTATAGCAGCATTACCAACAATAGTCAAATTATGGAAAGAGCCCAAATGTCCATCAACTGATGAATGGATGAAGAAGATGTGGTATATGTGTGTGTGTGTGTGTGTGTGTGTGTGTGTGTGCATGGATGGAGCTAGAATGCATCATGCTAAGCAAAATAAGTCAGTCGGAGAAAGATAAATACCATCTGATTTCACTCATATGAGAAATTTAAGAAACAAAACAGATGATCTTCGGGAAGGGAAGGAAAAATAAGATAAAAACAGAGAGGGAGGCAAACCATAAGAGACTCTTAACTCTAGATAATAAACTGAGTGTTACTGGAGGGGAGGTAGGGCGGAACATGCTAAATGGTTGATGGGCAATGGGAGGGCACTTGTGATAAGCACTGGGTGTTATATGTAAGTGATGAATCACTAAATTCTACTCCTCAAACCGATACTATATTGTATGTTAACTGACCTGAATTTAAATAAAATCTTTGAAGAAAAAAAAAAAAGAAAAAAAGGAACAACAACAAAAATAAAATAATAAAACAGGGTAATGATATAGAAAGCTTGGGATAGAGGAAAACTTTATAAACACTGTGTAATGCCTCCCTGATGGGGATACATTTTTGCTGAGACCTTAATTATGGAGGCTGGCAGAAGAGTATTTCATGAAGGAAAGATCGGTCTTCCAAAGTGCTGAATTAGACAAAAAACATGTTCTATTCAAGGATAGAAAGAAAATACAGAAGATAAAAGGAAAATCAGTGTTGGCTGGAGCTTTGTGGCCCTGTGATATTATCTCAGGTTGGAGAGGTGGGAAGGGACTATTATAAGATACACTCATCCATGGTACATTTTCCCCTTTGGTAGGAAGCTATGAAGTCAGGAGGAAATATTGACTTTCCTTCCTCAAACACCCTCTCCTTTCATTTTAAGCTAATTCCTTCACTTTATACATCATTAAGAAAGTAGAAACCATCAATACGACATATCTCCCCTATCTTTCCACCTATAACCTACTATATATTTTTTTTCTTCTCACCTGTTGTAATGGATGTTGTGTTCCATCTTGTGGTATTGGCCTAACCCTCTTACCCTTTTCTTCACAGTCTTCCATTCTTCAATTATAACCTCTATTTCCAATGTCATTAATATCTCCATCTCCATCATTCCGATTCAACATTAAACCATATGATAATGTCTCCCAATTCAAAAGAGAAATCCTTCCTTAACCCTCTCCCCCATCTCTTTCTAAGAAATCCTCTCTACTTAAGCTCCCACCCCACCATAACTTAATATATCCCCCTCAAACTTATCAACAGTCTTCATGTTTCAATTTTTTTTTTAATTTTTTTTTCAACGTTTATTTATCTTTGGGACAGAGAGAGACAGAGCATGAACAGGGGAGGGGCAGAGAGAGAGAAAGACACAGAATCGGAAACAGGCTCCAGGCTCTGAGCCATCAGCCCAGAGCCCGACGCGGGGCTCGAACCCACTGACCGTGAGATCGTGACCTGGCTGAAGTCGGACGCCCAACCGACTGCGCCACCCAGGCGCCCCTAAATTTTTTTTTTTTACGTTTATTTATTTTTGAGACAGAGAGAGACAGAGCATGAACGGGGGAGGGGCAGAGAGAGAGGGAGACACAGAATCCGAAGCGGGCCCCAGGCTCTGAGCCATCAGCCCAGAGCCCGACGCGGGGCTCGAACTCACGGACCGCGAGATCGTGTCCTGAGCCGAAGTCGGACGCCTAACCGACTGAGCCACCCAGGCGCCCCTTCATGCTTCAATTTTAAAGACTTGTCACCATTTTAATCTTACTTAACCTCCCAGCAGCATTCCACAGAAGGAAACACTACATAGTAAAGTAGCAAATAAACAAGTGTCTCTCTTTTAGTGCTCACAAATACACCCTTCCCATCTCTGCCTCTATTCCTATTCCTATCCGTCTCTCTCTCTCTCTCTCTCTCTCTCTCTCTCTCTCTCTCTAGTCTCTGTCTCTATCTCCATCTCCACTTATACAATAACTAAGAGCTCTGAGATTTTCTTCCTAGTCTTAGTCTCTGGGTGGTCAAGTAAGTCTCTGTACTGAAAAGTAAAGTATAGTATTGAATTAACTTATATTTTAATCAAGAACATTATTGGCATCCCCCTCTACAATACAATAAATGTGTGTAAATGTATATACATTTTTCTTCTAAGCTTTAAGAAAAAAAATATGTGATGATATAGAGACTGCTATGCATCAGAGACTGATATGATTATAATGTGTGTGTCCTTATGATCTTAATCTCTCAGTGTTATATACTGAAACGTCTCTTCCACAATTCTGAATATGAATTCCCCTACTCATCTCCCTTTTGCTGATTAGAAGGGGTCTTCTGTGGCATTCAAATTAGAATTGGGTTTTACAAAGCACTGCAACTCTAGAAGCTGAAAAAAGAAACATGGAAAATAATTGACAAATATTTTAAAGAAAGAACTTCTTATGTTCATGACATTTTAAAGGACTGAATATTTTTAGAATATCTAAAATGCAAAGTAGATAATTTCTTTCAACATTTTGTTTTAAATTAAATAAATTTTCAAAGAAATCTCAGTATGTTTGTTTTTTACTGCCTGTTTCTCCATCAACTAATGTTATTTTTGTAGCCCAAAGCAGGCTTTTAAAAAGTGTAGTGTAGTAATTGCTTTATTCTGACAGGAAGTTCCATATGCTGAAGATGTGAACATAATTCTTTGATTGGCCTATTCAGATGTAAACATGCCTAGTGGGTAAATGAGTTCAGATTATTAATCATTTTCTGAGTAGTTATGTATTTTTGAAATTGTTAATGAGATTATACAGTTTTCCTCCTCATACCTGTCAGAGATAGCTGGCCAACACGAGGACATGTCTGAGAAGTTTGGTAGTGCTGTAAGATAAAGTGGCTTTCTGTTTTCTCTGCTGGCAACTCTGGGGCAGCAGGGTTCTTTGTCAAGTTTCAGTACTGTTTTAGCTCCTCCAGGCCACTGACAGTTATGTGGTTTTCAGTTTTCTTGGCTTTGCATGATAGACTGCTCAGATCCTGAGGCATCAGAATCAAGCTAGTGTTTACATCTAAATGGCTTCCTTCATTAAACTCCAACTTTGATTTTCAATATATTAAATTTGTGTGTCGTTCAAAGGAATAAAATGATCTCAGGCATTTATTTAATTGGCTTTGTTTGTATAATTATTAAATTAAGATTGTCACTGACTAGTACTTCATCTGGAATGATAATTTCAAAGCTGTCATTTTACAAACAATTTCAAAAGTGTAGCAGAATTCTGAAGTCAATTTTAGTGAATAAAGTTTTTTTCTTACTGTGTGCTACAGTGAAACTGAACCAAATAATTTAATTTTGAAGCCAAGTCGAATGGAATTCACAAAATATATAAATGGTAGAACACTTTTAAGAGATTGAAATTAAATTTAAAAAACAGATTTTAAAGAGTTGATATCTTCTCAAATACACTGTAACACAAGTCAGTGGCTAATACAGTGTTGTTAATTTAGGGTGCTTCAAACTTTCTTCACTGCATGTGTAAGAATCATCTGAATTGAGCATTTTGTTTGTTTGTTTATAAGTAAATGATAATTCTAAGCCAGGAGAAAGAGGCTTCTTCTCAGTAGTAGGTTTTTAGATTCCAAATAGTTTATCATATATTTTAATTTATTAAGTAAATATTTTACTTAAAGACAATGCAAAGATAAATTTGATCATGGATTCTAAAAATTTTACAAAGTTAAATTCCTATAGTTCAGTGTATATTGGGATATCTCTATACATAATATATTGATCACAAAAAGGAAATGGATTCTTTGTAAAGATATTACAGCATGGTCATATGTAAATGCCTGTTTAAAGGGAAACTGTTTCAGATGAAAGAGAATGGGATGTAGATAGATTCACCTTCCATTATCATATGATAGGAACAGAGGAATGACCTTCAATGTCTTCCCAGACCTGAGATAAAATGGCACTTTCTGGACATGTAGGGAAAAAAAAAAAAAGAAAGAAAACAAAACCCAAAACATGACTTGCATTTATTCTGCCAATTCATCCTCTGTAACCTGTCAGAAATAGTCATTTCGAGATTATCAAGAACTCATTTTAATCTTGGTTTCAATTTCTTTCCCCAGAAGCGTTTTGGCAGAGAAAACAAAAGTAGCTAAGTTTCCTGCTCTGACTTGCAATTTGCATTCCTCTCTCCTTACACTGAGATTAAGGACAAAATCTGGAAGACCTCGAAATTACTTTCACCCTTTTCACCTTTTCATGTTTCCAACCCCCTCTGGATGTGAAAAAGAGAAACAGAATCACTGATTCCATCCTGGACATTGATAATGTCCATGGTTAAATTTACTTTGATAATGTCAGTTTTCTATTTCAAAGGCAGCCCCTCATTCGGTGCCTTGTGATAAAACGTATTAAAACTAGCAGATGCCTCTTATATATCTGATTTTGCATTAAAGATCAGATTTCTGATTTTTGCTTCAGAAATTTATACAACATGCCATTTGGAAAAGGCCAATATTTTGGTTCACTTGTCAATGATAATCAGTGTTTAATGAAGCAAAGTGTAGCTGTGTTGATATTTTTATTGTGGTACTTGATCATTCTTTCACTGGCAGACCCACAGATGGCCTTTTTTAATCCAGAAAGTATTTGGCTAAATACATTCTATTTTTGATCTATTTGTTGTTCACATGTTCTTTGGGAACCTCTGCTGCCTTTGCTTTTTCACTGTGGAAGCTTTTAGGATAAAATATTTACATTTACTTCCTAGCTTTCTTGAAAGCCTTACCCAATTTGCATCCCAACCCACCTTTCCAAACTTCATTTTACCACTCCGTTCAATATTTCCTCTACTTTAGCTAAACTGAACTGATTTTCCTTCTCTATGAAAACCTGTCATCGTTTCTCCATTCATGGGCTTCCCTTTGTTGGAATTTTCCTCACACCCACCAATCCACACTAACCCTCATCTCCGGCTATGTGGCTTTCTATTAAAGCACGCCAAGTCAAGTCTTCAATGCTATTAAGTAATAATGCGCTGACTTGTTTTGGAGATTTTTTTTCTCTTTTGAACTCTGGAAGCAATGCCTTTTCTTTTAGGATAATTTTCTGTTTATAAAGTGTAGACCTTTGTTACCTTTTTCCTTTGAGAGTACTTATTCAAGTACTATTACTTCAACTATTCTGAAATTCAGTCACTGTCTTCCTTTTACTGACCCCTACTTTCTCCAATCTTTTCAGCTCTCCTTTTTCTTCATTAGCTTGGACTTCATGTCACTCAGTATTATTCAGGCCCCCTAAAGTTTTTGTCTTTTTTTTTTAATGTTTATTTATTTTTGAGAGAGAGAAAGAGAGACAAAGCACGAGCAGGGAAGGGGTAGAGAGAGAGGGAGACACAGAATGAGAAGCAGGCTCCAGGTTCTGAGCTGTCAGCATAGAGCCCGACTCAGGGCATGAACCCACGAGCCTTGGAGCAGTGAGATCATAACCTGAGCTGAAATCAGCCGGATAAGGGACAGAGGGAGAGAGAGAGAGAGAGAGAGAGAGAGAGAGAGAGAGAGAGAATCCCAAGCAGGCTCTCACTGTCAGCACAGAGCCTAACCAGGGCCACGAACCTGAGCCGAAATCAAATTTGGATGCTTACCTGCCTGAGCCACCTAGGTACCCCTTTTATCTTTACTTTAAACCCAAACTTGCATGAATTCTCCTCACTGTGACTCATCTTCTACTTTATAAAAAATATATACCTATATAGAAACAACCTGAGGAAGTCTCTCTGATTGTCCCTGCACATCCATACACCCCATTCTAGTAGAGGTATTCTGAATGCTCCTATCTGAAGAAATGTCCCCTGTGTCTATGGATCGCACCCACTCTTGTTTTAATAGACACTTTATCCTACTCTGACCAGCCTATCTTTTCTCTCTCGTATATTAAATTCCTGCTCATTGTCCCAGAGATCCTATACATAGTCAATTTTCTCTAATGAGTTAAACAAACAAAGAAACAAAAACAAACACCATCTATAACAAAAAATCCAAACCCCAGTTACTCAGGCTAATCTCTCCTCCCTTCTTTAGTCAGTGCCCTACACCCAAGATCTCAATTTCCTTGGCTCCTACTTACTGTTCAGTTCATGCTAACGTGGCTTCAGTTATCATGATTCTATGAAATAATTTTCACCACTGATACCAATGACTCTGTGTTGATAAAGATAACAAATATTTTTTAAGTACTTTTTTCGTATCTTTGCAGCATTTGATGCAGTTAACCACTGCTTAAAATTCGATCCTTCCTGAGGCTCTTGGGTGGCTCCGCTGTTGAGCGTCTGACTCTTGATTCTTGCTTAGGTCATGATCTCACGAAGTAGATGAAGCCCCGCATAGGGCTCTGTGCTGACAACACAGAGCCTGCCTGGGATTCTCTCTCTCTCCCTCTCTCTCTGCTCCCTCTCCCCCCAGCAAATAAATAAAACTTAAAAAAATAAAATAAAAGGATGTGGAAAAAAAAAAACACACTATCCTTCCCATCATTTCTGTGACAGGATTTTCTCCTAGTTTTCTCCTAACCCTCTGGCTATACTTTCTCTACTTCTTTTGTAGCCTCATCCTCCTCTACCTGGCCAATAAATTTAGAATTCCTCAAGGCTCACTTCAAATTCTTTTCTCTAACAACTGTATATTCTCTTCTCAGGGAATCTCATCTATACTCAGGGATTTAATTACCATGGACGTTCTTCTCTTTCTCAGATTTATCTTTTCAGCAAGACCTACTACACTGAGTCTTTTTTAAAGTTTATTTATTTATTTTGAGAGAGACAGAGAGAGAGAGAGAGAGACAGAGAGAGAGAGAGAGAGAGAGAGAATCCCAAGCAGGCTCCATACCGGCAGCTGACAGCATAGACCAAGAGTCTGATGCGTAACAGACTGAGACACCCAGGTGCCCTATAGACCAACTCCTCTGAGTCTTATCCAATCTGTTTTATACATGGTAGCTCAAGGGATATTTTCAAAATAAGAATTTGTCTTTTGAGGCCCTCTACTCCAGATGTTCCCATTCCTGCTTCAAATTCTTGAATAATTTCCCCTTGGGATCTTCCCATGCTAAGCTCTTCCACTTCAATCACCCAGATGTCTTTTTGATTCATAGGAATCATCATGATTCTTCCTACTACACATCATTTTCACATGCCATTTCCTTTTGCTTAGATGCTCTCCCCTTGCCTCTTTAAATTAAGTCCAACTCATCCTTGGATGTCAGCTAAAGTATAACGTCCTCAAGGTAGATTGCCTCGACCTTTCTGACTAGAATAGCCCCTCATATATGTATGGCATACGTCTCCTTCATACCATTTTGCAGAGTTATCCATTTATCTTTATTAGACTATTTGATTAATATCTCTCTTCCTTCCCAAGGGCAGTTACAAGGTCTTTCTTTTTTTGAAAAGAACAGAGCCTAACACAAAATAGTAGTTCAATAAGTGTTTGGTGGGTGAATGAGTGAATACATGATGAATTCTTCTTTCAGTCTATGTCACTCATCAAAACATAATACGTTTGTCATGGTAAGAGTTCCATAAGTAGTTGTAGAATTGTGTGCATATATGTAATATATATATTTGCATAACTGAATTATATTTGAAAGAATATAAATATAGGATAGCATCTGTAACTTAGAACAACGGATTTACAATCCATTCAACTTTGTTCATGATTATTTTCAGATTGTTTTGTGTAGCATTTGAACAAGATTCATGGCAATTGGTTTTCTTTTGGATTAAGAAATATGCAGTATTGTCCTTCAACTCATTTATTAGAACATCTGATTAAGGTTGGCTATACCAGTTTCTGTTTAAATTGAAATGTCACTTTGTTGTCCCTTTTAGACTGACATGAACTGACTAATAATTTACACTTTACATTACATTAAACCCCAAGGTCTTCGAATGAAAAAGCTAGTACTGTCACACTTCTGGAGTGTGGTTTTGATGAGCATATTTTTCCCACTCCCCAGAAAAAAGGAGTTATAAAAATTCAGTATAACATTATTCATTCATCTTGTTTTTGGAGCAGTGTGCATAAGATGGTAACGAAAAAGTTATTTTTTAGGGATGATTCATTTTAGCACATTTTAAAGTAATCATTACTTTGTGACCTTTCATTAATAGAGGAGATGCAGAAACCACAAGCAATAACCACTAATCACTAATTAAAGTCACTGATGGGAGAAATTTGAAAGAAAAGCTGTTTACAATTTGTTTTGATGAAAATTCAGAAGTGTGGCCGGGCTCTGGTTAAGGTTACACATTTTATCTAGACCAGGCGATCTAATACCCGAATTGCAGACTCTATATTAATCACCACTTCTAATTAAAACTTGAAAATATAACACTGCCTTTTTATTAAACAAAAATGGGTGTCAATTCCCGCTAATTAAAAAGGAAATTATTATTACAGGACAGGGTTCCAGGAAGTCCTAAAAAAATTTGCCAGGTTGATTTTGTAATAAATATTTTAATACAAACATCAATGAAATTATATTAAAGGTTAGAAATGAATGAGCAAAAATACCTTATTCCTTATATAATTATAAAGTAACATTTAATCTTCTGCCTGGTCGTGCTGCCTCCAATGTGGTTCTATCAAAGCTCTACTCTCTGTAGCCAGAGTGGTCTTTCTAAATGCCAACTAGATTGTATCTTTTGCTTTTTTGAAGTTCTTTGATTCCTCTCCCAGCATTTAGAATTAAGTCCAATGTCTTCAAGTTAAAAATGCTGGCCCCACACGATCTAGATAGAACTTGTCTATCATTCCAGCTTTAGTTAAAGCCAGAAACACACATATGCAAAATCTCACCCTCCAGTCACATGCAAGTGAATGTCATTTGTCACATGCTTTATGTTGTTTTCTTTCCCTGATCATTCACACGCCCGTTTGTATTCCGTGTAAAGCCCCTCCCTTTCTTCATCAAATTTCTGCACTTGTTTTCCAAAACGTTTTCAAATTAAACTGAATATTATCCAGTTCAAATATCACCTCCTCCAGGATGCTGATTCCTGATGCCCCAGTTCCTTTTAGATTTCCAGAACACTTGACAGTAAAACTCAGTCACAGACTTTGTAACTATAAGCATTGATTTATTTGTCTGCCTCGGGGCAAAACTGCACATACTTTGAGGACTAAATCTTCTTTAGTATCTGCTGGCCCCTGGTATACTGTATTCTTTTGCTAAATACTTACATATCTAGTGTCATATGCCAGTCCCTTAGCCTGAATCTGCAGACACAAACATTAAAGACCTCTAGCGTGGAGCTGTAGACACAAAGATTGAAGACTCACAGCCCCCACCCAGATGATTGGATCACCTATAGACAGAAAAACAGTCAAGATGTAACATTTCTAATTGCTGAGATAAATAAGTCTCATTTTTGAAGACTGGCTAATAGGAAAGCTACATAATCATGAAACGGTGATGAGAATCACAAATTTTTACAATTTATTATATGATTAAATGCTTGCATTCTAAATCGGTGACTCCATTGTACAACTGTAACTTCATGGGCCAAAACTGAAACTCAAACTCTTCTTCTTGGTCTTATACAAATTTCCATCATACGTGGCATATGCAGCATTTTATTTGCTGGAATCTTTGGTTTCACGGCTCAGGTCTGACATCCAGCCACCTTGTTGATGTCTCCTCCCTAGTCTGGCAGTGTTAAGGTTAAAAATGAAGACAGAAGCATTAGTCTGATTTTTCAGTTGGAAACTAAACAGAAAATTTTAGGATTGGTGGTGGAGGCTGAGACTGGTGTTGGGTGGGGACAAAAATAACTTGGGAGGCTAGAGGCAAATGAAACACTTGCTCCTGGCAACTTCCCAAGCCTGCCAGTGGTAGATGTTTATTACATCTCTTAATAGTTTCAGTAGCAAAGCTTTTGTCCCAGAGTGTGCTGGCAGCTACTCTGTTAATAGAAGGATTACCACTGAAACATCATCTTTCTATTAGGATAACCCCAGGCTGGGGATTTGTCTCCAAAACAAAGGTGCTGCTTCCAGTCCACACTCAAAACGATGTGCAATGTGCTGTATCAAGGAGAGATGATCTTGTTACTCAACTTAAACCTGATGAGGAAAGTACTGTGGGCCTCCTCTGGAGGTTTAGCATGGTCAATTTCCCATCGGTGACTACAGGGGGAAACATTTTATTTTTGCCCAGAAACATTCTCTAAAAGGTTAAAGATGTAATTAACATTGCTCTTAAGAGGATGAAAAGCTGCAATTTCCTGTATCTACTTCAAAATAGTCTTATTATTGTGCAACTCTGATAGCTCTACCAAGAGGTAGCACCTATACAAGTGAGGATATAGATTTTGGTGAAATTGGTCAGTAGTAACTGCCTTTGGCTTGTAAATTTTACAAAAATACCTGTGCACATTTGCTTAAAAATGAAATTGTAATAGAAAAAAAAAAAAACATTAACTCATGTAACGTACCATGTCAATGGTGTTTCAGCTGAAACTTTCTGTTGTTGTTTTTGTTTTTCTCTTTGCCCATTTTTGGGTGACAAGGACACATTACTGACATAACATTTTTCTGAGTTACCTCATCCATTCCAAGCTACAAAAGTATCCTAATCAAAGTGCCTGTATGCGGTGTGGCAAGTGGTGCCGTGACGATACACAGGCAAGTAACTCCACAAATTGGACAGATCTTGAGATGAGGGAAGCTCCATGACACTGAAATCTTATTTGAAAAAAAATCTGGCATTGTTCCTAGAGCTCATGGCTCTGTGCCACTTAATGAAACACTCATGATAGATGAGCAGTCTCCCTGTCATGCCTATAAAGGAATGCTTGATGATTTTATTAACACAGGCAGTGCTGAAACCTCTATTTGATGAACATTCTAATAAGGCTGCCCTCTATGCTAGCGAAAGTTCAGGGAAATAACAAGGAATAACAAATAGATGAAAGAAGACATAGTTTTGATCATAACATCACAACACATTGCAGGTGTCTGACTTAAATAATCATGTGCTCTGAAACAGTATGCAATGTATAGAATTAGGCCCAGAGAAAGAGAAAGTGTGATTTTCAACTTGCAACTGGCAAGGGAACAAGACAATAACCCTTTAAAAACAACATCTTGATTTTGAAAATTTCATATTTGTATTCTGAATTTTTTTTTTTTTACTATTTTATGTTAATCAAGAATTCCTTCCCTGGAATTAAGAACCCAAACACAAAATGATCTATTAAAAGTTGCACTTGCTCAATGAGAAACTAACAAGCCAGTGTAGGAACCACTGTAGCATAGATATGGAAATTGTTGTCTAAAGTCCATAAACCTGTTTAGATGAAAAGCTTAGACTTGGTGGTTAGTTATTAACAAGCAATACTTTGAAAATGAGGGAAGTGCAACTGTGCAAATGACATACTCTTTGTATTTGGCATGGCTTTTTCATTTAGAACTATTAATGTCCTTGTCAATACCACTTCTGCCTACTTCAATATCACCCACCATCTGCTTAGCCCATTACTGCTAATAATCCCTTATGATCTAGTTTAGAAGTCATACATTCTTGGAAGCCTCCCTCAGACCCACAACTGCCTCTCTGACATGCCAATGCTTCCCATCTTACATTGTATTTAAATTGCCTATTTACTTTCTTGCCTCAGTGAAATTATGACTTCCTAGAGGACAGTACTGTTGACCTATTTAAAATTATAACATAGATTTTATCACCTAACGTAGTATGTTTGAATGGATAAATTAATGAAAGTATACATGAATGTCTGCATTCAGTATGCAAACCAGCCTTGATTTATAAAATCATATTTGAAATATGTTCTGAAATAACACATGTATTTTGTATATGATAGAATTGAGGTGGAAATTTTATTTGACTGTTAACCAATCATAATACATTTACTGGATACAAAAATGGAAAAGGAATAATCATTTGATCCCTCTGAAATATGCAAATACACATATGTTGGAATGAATTTTATATATGTGTATCTGTATTTTTCCACATCTCTGATATAACATAATAGATCTATATCTGTATGCCTGTACCTATGTCTGTGTATCTGTATCTATCTAGGTATACAGAGATCTTTTCAACAGCATCTCTGCAACATTAGCATTTATTATACCCCAAAGACTTATGATATATTTACTCTCTTGGACATGGACGTCCAGGAAAAAATTCTAGTAATCTCAGCTCTATAAAAATGAAAATATATTGAACAATATGTTATTTCATACAAAACATAGAAGGCTTAAAAGATACACATCTTTAGATATAAATTTTTATTGATTATCCAAGGAAGTCTTGAAAACCAGCTTTAGCCATAATTTGAGAAATTTAATTGTTTCTTTTCTTTGAGAATTCCTGTGTGAATATCTGTATTTACATATCATTCATTCCAGAGCTTACACTGAATTTCAAAGAAAGGTGGTTTTTTTGTTTGTTTGTTTTTTAGTAAAAGCTGTGAACTCAATTATAAAATATGTAATGTTTTGAGAAAGTACATGGGAGATACAAATTTATGCTATAATAAAAAGTTGGTAAATGTACATGATACTAAATGCATAAATTAGACTTATGTGTTACACCATACATTTATAAATATATAATTTACAATTCTGCCAATTAAAGAGAAAAGCAATCATCTTTGATAATCAGTTTATGTTCACTGGCTTCTTTTTTTTTAACTATTACTTTGAATTATTCTTAGAAAATATCTCTTTACTTCTGGATAATATATATTATTGATGTAGTATATGTTTCAAAATATTGTCAGAATAAATATGAAACATGAATCTTAATACATTGTATATCCAGTATTGTTACATCATGGAAAATAATATCAATTCCACTATAAATTCAAATTATATCTATCTATATCTATCTATCTATTTATCTATCTATCTACATAATCGTACTATTCCAATTTATTACTTCAATTACACATTCTATGAATAAAATGTATTTCCCTCAAGGTAATATGAGAATTCTGATTCAACATTTTATGAACTTAGAAATACTCCTAGTATTAGGCTCATAGAACAATTATTCTTTTAATTGAGACATTAGTCTTTTTTGATGATATCTTTCTTTGCCAATTGTTCAGCATTTATACAAAGGCTCTACTTAAAATTTAAGTTAAAAGTAGTAGACAAAAAAGTATTTAACAAGGTCATTCTTTAAATTTGAAGAGTTCCTGCACTTTGCAATGCATCACAGTAATTTGTAACTGACAGTTTTCTTACCTAGAGTGCTTCTCAGTCTAGAGATTGTTCTCCAAAGACAGTCAGCTGGGTAAATGTCAGGAGCTCAAAAAGTAAATTATAGTGCAAACAGCGTTGATATTTCTATGAATGGAAGAAAAGCATATTTATTTTTAAAATGTAGAATTTTATTTAAAACAAGTGAAAACCTTCTATTGTGACCTTTACAAGATTCCAAACAGTGACGAATTTGGTCATTACAAATAACCTTTTCCAGAAAGAGCTTTACCATTCGGGACTTTCATTTGGTAATATATGTGAATTAATTTCCTTTCCACAAAATAACTCATGATATTAAATTTTTTATGAGATATTTTATCCCAGATATTACAGTTTTATACACATTTTAGAAGGGGAAAAAACTAAGGGAGCGAATATACGGTAGTCATTCATTTTAAGTCATGTGGAGGAAATCATTCAGTCATATTCTTTTCTTCCTTCTCTACAGAATGATATTGTATCTGTGTGAACTTTGTCAGGTAATTATTTCTCCCAACATTCATTATAGAGCTTAGTAGAATTCTATTTGGAAGCTTCATTCTAAGGCATTTAGCACCTTAACAAACAGGTTGGAATCTCTGAATGCATTAAGTCATTTGTTTGGAAGCTGGTACTACTTTTTACTATATAAATAATATTGTGTATGGTGGTTTAAGGTTATTTCCCAAGTTAGTCTTCACTATTTTTTTTAACTCATGGGGACTCAAAGGGAATATATACATGAAATATATTTTAGAATATGTAAGATTATATAAAAATAAATATAACATTATGAAAATAAATAAAAGAGTAGACAAATATTAGAAGTCCTAAGCAGATTGCGTAATAACATCTCCATGCAAATATGGGTTTAGAAAAGCAATGAACTTTCTTAGCCATTGTTTAAAGTGTTAGCCACAAATTCTATCCTTTTTATCCATTTTACATTTCTTTATAACCTTTATATTATTGATATTATATTTGTTTATTTTCTTCTTCCCCTGGAATAAAAGCTTCATTGTTCATATGTTTCTTTTGTGTAAGTTCATGTAGAATCCCCCAGGAGCTAGACAAGTGACCAGCATATGGTAGCACTAAATAAATATCTATTGAATGAATGGATACATGAATGAATACTAATGCAAGGGCTTAGTGGCTTTGAAACATGATTCACCGTCCATCAACTGATGAATGGATAAAGAAATTGTGGTTTATATACACAATGGAATACTACGTGGCAATGAGAAAGAATGAAATATGGCCCTTTGTAGCAACATGGATGGAACTGGAGAGTGTTATGCTAAGTGAAATAAGCCATACAGAGAAAGACACATACCATATGTTTTCACTCTTAGGTGGATCCTGAGAAACTTAACAGAAACCCATGGGGGAGGGGAAGGAAAAAACAAAAAGCGGTTAGAGTGGGAGAGAGCCAAAGCATAAGAGACTCTTAAAAACAGAGAACAGGGGCGCCTGGGTGGCGCAGTCGGTTAAGCGTCCGACTTCAGCCAGGTCACGATCTCGCGGTCGTGAGTTCAAGCCCCGCGTAGGGCTCTGGGCTGATGGCTCAGAGCCTGGAGCCTGTTTCCGATTCTGTGTCTCCCTCTCTCTCTGCCCCTCCCCCGTTCATGCTCTGTCTCTCTCTGTCCCAAAAATAAATAAACGTTGAAAAAAAAATTAAAAAAAACAAAACAAACAAACAAACAAAAAAACCAGAGAACAAACTGAGGGTTGATGGGGGGTGGGAGGGGGGGGAGGGTGGGTGATGGGTATTGAGGAGGGCGCCTTTTGGGATGAGCACTGGGTGTTGTATAGAAACCAATTTGACAATAAATTTCATATATTGAAAAAATAAATAAATAAAAAAAGAAACATGATTCACCTTGATAATACATGCTTATATAAATTTGATCTTACACACTGTAAACAAGAATAAACTCTCTTACTGGGAAGAAAGTTTTAGACACCTATTTAATAACTGCTTTGCAGATAGATTTCTTGTTTGAATCTGTTTTCCCTAATCCAAATCTACACAGATTTGGCTTTCTCTTTGGACCTTATTTCAAAGCCAAGACTCAAGTCTTGGTCACCTGTTTTCTCTGCTTCATGAATTGGCTACTATGTGGTTTGAAGTTGCATAGGGGGATAACGAAGTGGATGAGAGAGACAAAATTTCATTTTTTGTTTGTTTTTTTTTAATTTTTACTTATTTATTTATTTTTAATTTTTTTTTTAAATCTTGTTTTACTTAAATCCCAGTTAGTTAACATATAGTGTAACAATGGTTTCAAGAATAGAATATAGCGATTCATCACTTACGTGTAGCACCCAGTGCTCACCACAAGTGCCTTACTCATGCCCATCACCCATTTAGCTCATCCCTCCACCCAATACTCATCCAGCCAGCGTAAGAGACTCTTAAATACAGAGAACAAACTGAGGGTTGCTAAAGAGAGACAAAGTTACTGTGAAGGCCCTCTATTCAGAAGTAACCAAGGACAAAAAACATTGAAAAAATAAAATGAGGAAAAAAATGTCCATAGTCTACTTAATTTACACTACACTGCATAAGTGAATTATTTTCTCTTTTAGTATGTTTGGATCCTGAATAGCTGGGAGAAAAGTATACATGCTTTACCTGTAAGTGTGTCAAAAAGGACTATGGAAATGACAGAGGCGATAATACAGCCTATTGTTAATGGTGCTGGACAAACATATTTCCCGGTTTCTTTGTTTCAGAGACAGGCACTCAACTCATACCTACAGAAAATGTGTCCTCTTATTGGAACACAAAAGATGCATAAAAACATAAAGTATTCTTAATGCTCATTTTGAACAGAGATAATATGGGATTTCAGCTTTACCTTAATGAATACTGACCTGGAAGTTTATTTGTTTTGAGGATTAGTGTGATTCCACACAGGATTTCAGGTACATTAATGAAATGTATACAATGAAAAACAATGGTAAAAGAGTAATAATGAATCAGAATCAGACAATCTGTGAACTAGTGTGTAAAGGCCAGAAGTTTAATGTATCAAATATGACATGGTTACTCACAATTTTCACAAATATTTATTAAGCACCCAACTCATGCCAAGTGCAAAATAAGAAGAGCGAATGAATATGATAGAAATCCTGATTTTAATTCCACACACTTATTTTTGTAAGTACCTAGACTGTTACAGGCACTACAAAAACCACTGAGGACTTAAAGATAACTACCCTACTGAAATTTGGCATATACCTTCCCTGCCAACTCAAATTCCAGGTTGCAATTCATTTCCACTTTCTCCTCATTTAAATATTATCATTTCTATAATTTAAAAACATTTCTTAGGCATGTAATTACCTAATATATTTAATATTGTACTGGTGAAGTATATCAAGGTCACATAGACTGTAATAGTTTTGCTTTTACTATGAATATTTACATCCTGAGTGTATAAATATAACGCAAACTTAAATCAATATACATCTCAAAGAATCAGGTACTTTGTGAGATTTTATGCCTAGAACCATACTCTGATTTGAAAGAATATTTTCAGTGACGATGACAGGCATTTATAATATAAAAATGAAAATTCAAAGAGAATATAATGTCTGTGGAAGAATACATGTTTTCAAATTGTTTGACTAAACAACTAGTACAATGGGGTTTAGATTGCAGCTGAAAATAATAGTCACTTCTGGGGCACCTGGGTGGCTCAGTCAGTTAAGCATCTGACTTTGGCTCAGGTCATGATCTCACAGTTTTTGAGTTTGAGCCCCAATTTGGGTTCTGTTCTGACAGCACAGAGCCTGGAGCTTGTTTAGGATTGTGTGTGTGTGTGTGTGTGTGTGTGTGTGTCTCTCTCTCTCTCTCTGCCCCTCCCCTGCTCACTCTCTCTCTCTCTCTCAAAAATAAATAAATATTTTTAAAAAATTTAAAAACTAATAATAGCCACTACTCAGTGGGAATGTATTTTGTGGCAAGAACTATAATCTATCTCTAATCTTGAGAACAATTTTAGGGATTATATATTTTTCTTTCTTTTTTTTTTTTTTTGAAATTATTTTTTTAATGTGTATTTGTTTTTGAGAGACAGAGAGACAGAATGTGAGCAGGGGAGGGACAGAGTGAGAGGGAGACACAGAATCTGAGGCAGGCTCCAGGCTTTGAGCTGTCAGCACAGAACCAATGTGGGGCTCGAACTTACAAACCATGAGATCATGAACTGAGCTGAAGCTGAACGCTCAAACAACTGAGCCACCAGGCACTCCTGTAGATTATATATTTTTCTTATTTTATATAAGTTGAATGTAGTCTTAGGGAGTTTAAGACTTGCTAGAAATCAGGTACAACTAGAAAGCTGGGGTTTCATTTCTCAGGGTTTCCTCAAGACTTCAAAGTCTTAGCTCTTTCCACTAAATATGCTGACTCTCAATCCTTAATTGATTGAACTAATCAAAAATGACACTTAAGACCAAATTACTTAGAAGTACCCCTTTAAAATCCTCCTTAATAACACTGATCCCACCAATCATAATCTTGCTGTCTAAATACTCCAGAAGTTTTTAGCATCTTTACCTTTTTAGAAATAGTTTGTCTTACAGCATTTTTATTTACTTACTTGTTTTGGCTCCTTTACTAAATTATATTATGGAATACTGACATCAAGTTTAAGCATATATTTAAAAAATAGAACTCTGTGTAAATCTTTATCCCTTGGCCAACTCAGCATATCAGAAGGATTTTTACATATTAGCTTATCACAGCAAAACTCATTACTGATTATATAATATTAAAAACCTTCTTCTTTCCAAGCTGCCTGGATCACAAAGGTGCCCTAGCTTGCACCTGTCCTAATGACATTATATGTATCTCCTCAAGAAGGAAGGGACATTTTTAATTGATTGTATGTATAGACATACAAATCCCTTGCAATATAGTCTTCCTGTGAATAGTCTTCCTGTGGTTGGCAGAAAAATGATTCCCTCCTTCCCAAAGATGTAGACATCCTAATCCCTGGAACCTCTGATTATTTTATGTTACCTGGCAAAGCAGAGTTAAGACTGAAGATAGAATTAAGATTGCTAATCAGCTGATTTTGAGAAGGTAATCCTATATTACCAGGGTAGCTCCAAACGATTGCAAGAGGGATTCCGAGAGATAACTATGGAAAGTATCCCAGTGAATGTGATAAAGGTTGGATGAGCCATTCTTGCTTTGAATATGGCAGAAGGAGAGCATGAACCAAAAATTCAGGCAGACTCTAGAAGTTGGAAAGGCAAGAAAAAATGGGTTCTCCCCTAGAGCCTCCAAAAAGGAATGTAGCTGTTCCAACATTTTGGTTTTAGCCCAGTAAGACTCATTTTGGATTTCTGAACTATAGAAAAGGAAGATAATAAACTTGTGTTGTTCTAAGCCACTACATTTATGGTAATTTATTATAGCAGCCATAGAAAATTAATACACCTCCTTTGACTGCTGTTCCTTCCAAGCCAATAGCAATTTGGTAGATGCCAACATGTAAGTTTTTGTCAAATTCAGACTTCCTTTTTTATGTACTTTCTTCATTGGAAGACCAGGAAAGAGATATTTTTCCCACAGTAAAGTTCTGGCCTTGTGCTGTAGTCACAGGGTACAAATCCTGATTATATGCTTTGAAAGCCTGTTACATTCTTTTCTGTTAGTCTTAAACATACTTTTTTGAGAGAAAAAAAAATTTGTAAATTTTTCTTCCCAGGACAAAAAGTTCTGATTTTCTTCTGATGGAACAAAAAGAGTTTGCCTAGCAATATAAAAATTTGAATTGCTTTAACTCTAAATGACTCATGTTTTCTAATTTTCAGAGGAGAGTAAAAATAAAAACATCAGACCAGTTTCTTCATCCAAACAACATTTAGAAGATACAATGCAAATTTTAACATATGCATCTATTATCTCAAATGCAATTATATTCCCCAAATTATATTTCCGTGCTAGATCAGTACTGCTTTTATATTCCAGAAACAGGTAGTTAGTGTCATATGGTAAAAGAGAGAGAGAGAGAGAGAATACATGTAAGTTTTAGCCCCACAAGGATGTTCTTCAGCTTGTGCAATGTCTAGGACTGTGTAAAGAAAAACTTCATTTAACTTATGCCCATTTGGGAAAAATCTACAATCAAGATTTTCTTTTTTATAAAATATTTTCATATTCTTGGGAATGTGGCAGGTGTGACATTCCCGCTTCCTTGGAAATTCAGAGGGACTTCTTGTGTTCCATTACCCTTTGTCATTTCCACTCTCTTTTCAAGCTGAGCCACCTGTGCTTTTATAATATTTACTTGCTTTTTGTGTTGGCCTCTTGTCTTTCCACTAAATATGATAGAGAAGTTGGCCTCTTGTCTTTTCCACTAAAAAACACTATTTGCCGGAAAAAAACTTTATTTATTTTCTTCTTTGCTTTTTAGAACAAATATGTTTGTTTGGTGTTTTTTTTTTTTTTTTAATGTTTATTTCTTTTTGAGAGAGAGCATGGAAGCAGGGGAGGGGCAGAGAGAGAGGGAGACACAGAATTCAAAGCAGGCCCAAGGCTTTGAGCTGTCAGCACAGAGTCTGATGCAGGGCTGGAACCCATGAATTTTGAGATCATGACCTGAGCCACCCAGGTGCCCCGGAACAGACATATATGTTTTAGCATCCTCCTTTGAGTTATGAAGAGATTTGAAGATAAGAGATGAAGCCAATAACTTCTGAATGCAATAGCACCTATTGTTCATGCTAATCATCTCAATCTTCCCTCAAGAATAGTCATGATCTACACTAGGAATCTGCCTCTTAGAAAATCAGCACCTAACCCGGGCCTGCAGTCCATTTCTTTGTATCACACCTGGTGTATGGCTCATTTTCCCTGAGTGGTTCCATGAGTCTAAGCTTCAGGTATTCCCAGGGGTGTATGAAAAAGGCATGTAGGTAGGCCAGAGAGCAAGCATGGACCAAACTATCTGCTTTATTAATGACTAGCCAACATCCATCCTATTGTTCCCTAGTTATCTCATTCCATTTGTTATTATTTAGTGAACAATTCAATTGTGGCAGATATAACAATTTTTGAGAGTCAGGTATGGTAAGTTTTATGAAAAAGTAATAATGCAGATTAAGGAGGATAGAGAGTGATGGGGGGAGACTACTTTTTTATTGAGCAATCCAAGGTTTCTTTGTTCATCTTCTGAACAGAGAAGAAAAGAATATGAATACCTTGGTAAGGACTATTGAGACAGAGGAAACGGGTTTTGCTTGTTGGTGGCCCAGCAAGGAGTGAAAGAGATGGAAATAACAATAAGTAATAGTCTCAGAGAGAATGGAGGACCTAATTAGTAACACTTTAGATGGAGATCTGGTGGGTAAAAGCTGGACTGGAGTCCGGTCTTCTACTTCCACAGTCTAAGCCTTGAGATATGCACACTTACATATTCCCTTGGAGACTAATAGCTTAAGAACAATGATTAGAAGTCCAGATAATTGGTTCATCTTAATGAGTCATGGACAGACAGTGACATAGCAAGTAGCAAAGACAATAGGGCACTAGAGAAATGTGGTTCAGCCCATTAGAAATGTGGCCCAATGGCTAGTAAATTTTGATCCACCATTCTTTCTCTTTTAAGGAAAGAGTAAGTAAATGGGTAAAGATGGAGAGACCATCCATTTCAACCCTTAGTCATCCCATGATGTATGTGTGGAAATCTTAAGGAAAAGTGAGTCTAGGAATAAAAAAAAAAAAAAATATGTCCTGTTAAAACTTATCATTAGCTAGTAATGATGCAGCTTATCATTTTGAAAGTCATTTGATGTATGGGAGATGCCGTGGCATAAACCTTCTAAATAACACTGTTTTTAAGTGATTTGCCAATGATACCTATTTTGACAGCTTTGCTTTAGTCCATCCATAAGAAGACTGCTGAACAACCATTAATTGTGAACCATTAACTTAATTTTTTTTATGATTCCAGGCAAAAATATGATAGTTTATTGACTATTAGTGTATTATTAATTTTTTAAATTAATTTTCTATAAATTTGATGAGAATAATCTCAGGCAGATGTCAAAATGGAAATCGATACTGTGTCAATATTTTTCTTATCTGTTTTTAACTGTCCATTGAAAATGATTAGTTACAATAATATTAACCTCCATATGCCTAGTAATAAGAACTCAACCCCATAGATGAACCAGTCTTTTAACAAAGGTAAGATATGACATGGTAACATGACCACTCCTCTTCACATAAACTCCAAACCATTTTTTTTTTTTTACTAGATGGTGATTGTTTTGGATGAACTGTAAATGTAATTACAAATTTTTTTTGTTTTTATCATATGAAAAAAGAAGATGCTTACCAATGAATCATAGAAATGATGGGGAGGTTAATTATTTTGTAATTCTCCCCAATAAAAGTAGGTTTGCTTGTTCCTTTTTATTGAAAAGAATCACTTAATACATTCACATAAAAAATGCTTATAACAATGTTACCACACTAAAAAATAATCATTGTTAATGGTTCTGTGTAGATTCTTCCAAATTTTTTTCTGACATATATGGCATTTTAGAAAAATAGAATAATAATGTATATATTTCTTTGAATAATTTTCCCCACAATACAATACACTGTGGTTCTAGTTCCATGTCAAAAAATATACATGTATGTTAGCTCTATAAATGGCTTTATTCCTATAGTAGACAGTTATATATATATATATATATTATATGTATAATATAATGACATATTTTAAAATGTGGACATTCCACATTTTGTTCAACCATATTATTATAAAGAAAATTGTGGTGAACAACCATGGATAGTGACTTTCACAGACTTTTGGGAGGGCAGTGTAGATGAAGGAAATTATTACAAGAACAATTTATACATATTTTATAATTTTGGACACATATTGCTAAATTTTCTGTAGACAATTTATGTGATTTTTCCACTATCAATGTATGAGAGTGTTTATTACAAGACTGTCTATACTAGAAAATATTGTTAATTTCTTCATCATGTAAGAAAGAAGGGCAGATAAATGTTTTCTACAAAATAACTGGATTGGAAACAAAACTTTCTTAAAAATTAAATTTTATTAATGTTTTGATTATAAAAACAATTTCTCATTTTATTTATATATTTAGTTTTAAGGGAAGCTAAATATCTTCATATTGTTAATGTCTTTTTAAAATTTTCTGCTTATGTTCTTTACCTATTTTTTAAAAGATTTTTCATATTTATTTATTAGTACTCTATATTTTATGAACATTCACTATGTTATGATCTCTTCATATTTTCACTATTTGTGACATTTTTGTAAAATTGTCATTCTGCTTCTGAAATACACAAATTTATGATAATTCTGCTTCATTACATCTGCCTCTGTTGAGATCATATGTTGTTTGTTTGCCATGTTTTATTGTGGATGGATCTCATCAAACAACTAAAAATTTCAACTGCTCTTATAAGTTATCCGATTCATGGAGAAATGACTCAGTTACAATGAATACTGTAGTTAATTTGTATTTGGCTTACAAATATGTTCCCTCAAAAAAGGAAAGAAGAATACGAAATCTTCTGAATCCTACTATCCATTAAATTAATCATTTATTTTTTTCATCAATTAATTATCAGACGTCTCCAATATGTAGTCTACATTCTCTGGAGTCCAATGTCTGATCCTATTTCTGGCTACAGTGACCTACTAGGTGAAGAATTTCTGGGGCTTTTAGCTGTTTCAATCCCACTCAAGTGCTTTTTCATGTAAAACTGTGTTTTATAGATTTTTTTTTTCAGTTGGCAATATCTCCACTTTTATAATTTGCTCTTGGTTTACCTCTTATTCAGTCTCCTTCAGCGACTTCTCTTCGTCCTCTCTCAATTAAGTCATGCTTTCATTCCTCAGGTTGTCTCAACAGGACCATCTTAATGATGGTATATGCTCATGTATATTCAGCTATCACCTCTGTATAGTTGATTCTTGGTCTGTAACCTTGACCTATGACTTGTAACCTCTTTAGAGGCCAAATAAATGTTGAATAATGAGTGAAATAATGAAAAGGGTAATAACACACAACTTGGAATTAGAAAATCTGTGGTTTGTTCATTTATTCAACATTTATTCAACAACTATTTATTTGGCATTTACTATTAATGAGTCAGTGCATGGTTGTGGTGATAAATTAATATTTTAGTCCTAGGAAAAATCACTTTACCCAATTTTAAAGTGGGATTTATAATGCTTTCTTGCATTCAGGGTTTTTTGAATGTCAACATATTAATGCGTATTAATTTGCTTACTTATGTATAATGTTAAGAGAAATAAAAGGTAGGAAAGTTCACAAATTTTTTCAAAATAATTTGAGAAAAAAACAAAGAAAATTTGGAATGAAGTATTCAGAGCTGAAAGTTGTCAAGAAGCCCATTTATTAAAGTAGCCGGAGTGAAATTCGAGCCAGAGAGAAGCCTCTATTATGGTATACAGCTGCATTGCCTTAAGACAGAATATTGGAATGTCTATAATATAATGTGATTTGAATTTAAGACCAGATAAAATAGAATCCTGTTGTGTAGTTTGAGAGTTCTCTTATATGAAAAGACATATATTACTTGGTAAAATTCTCATAATAAAATAAAGGACACCAGGGAGTCTAAGAATGAAGTTCCCTTGATTGCTCAGTTAGATACCTGACTTCAGCGACCCAGTTCAGGACCTATCATCGTGCACACACACCCAGACATATCCTCTGAGATGGCAGTGGAGAGGGGAGAAATTGCTGTACCATTAACCACATTATAGGGGTAACCATAAGCCATCCCCTGAAGTTAAAGATGAATCAGATCAGGGAAACTTTGAGTCTCACATGTGTTTCATACTGAAATTGACTAGAAAGAGACAAAAGAATTGCTATTGTCTTTAACCCCTTGAATAGTGCAGGTTTGGACTTGCATTATGGCTTTTGGAAAGACTTTTCCCAAGTTTCTCAACACACGAACTGAGAATGCCCCTTTTTTTGCAAATCTCTGTTCTTACAAAAAGGTGGAGGAAAATCAGAGAACATCAGAGGCAGACTGTATGTGATGACTGTCTTTTGTTGAATTTTGACTTTGAACTAGACTTATTACCACTAAATATGCACTCTTTAAATAAAAATGAAATATTTACTTTTCTGATTATAAAAGGAATAAATATTAATGATTAAAAATATAGAAAGTTGCAGAAATTTTAAATAAACAATAAGATGAACTCACCAATGAAGAAGATGTCTTTCTAAAAATTGGGTTTTTAAAATTTTTATACATTTTTTCTGGTTTAATACTATGATGTAAGCATTTCATGGTGTTTTGTAATACTTTTGAATACTTTTTTTGAATACTTAAAGTATTCTTAATAAGGTATGAAAGTCCATCCTTGAATGCATCTCAATTTCTTACATCGAACTATATGAAATTACTGTGTCAAAAAGTTAAATATCAGCAATTTCATATCATAAACCTAATATATAACAAATTTTTAAAGACTGGTTATTGAAGTAGTTTCTAATGTTTTAATATTTTACATTTTACTTTTTTTATGTTGTTGGGAAGTTAATTGCCTGGATAATAAGTATTTAAAATTTACTCATAGGATGCTATTAAATATTTTTATCCTGTTGGCATTGTATCAGTCCTGAAGTACTAGATTAAAAAATAGAATTTAATAACATATATTTTAGTATAATCAAGTCTGTAGTAATATATAATGACAATGTATGGAGTTTGTCTTTGATCATTTGAGTATGTAGGATTTGAGTTTCTTATGTATATAATTTGTTGGGCTTTCAATTATTCTATGAAGATAAATTCTGTTTATATTTGGACAAATTGATCTAAAAGAATATTTCTGCTTCAAGAGTATTCCTGGTTCCACAGAATTGTATCATTTAATAAAATTTTATTTTAAATTTAGGTTTGATTTTGCAGATGCTATGAGACTCAAGGATAGAAGAAAACAATATAGGAAAAGACAACCTTTATTAATTTCTTACTATGTGTCAGATATTTTTCTACTTGTTTATTCATTGATTTAGTAGTCTCATGATCACACACTGATTGATAGGGCATCGAGTTGCCATATTTAAGAAAAACAAAGAACAAAAAAAAGATGTCAAATTTGAATTTCAAGTAGAAAACAAAAAACTTTTTTCAGTATAAGCATGCTGCATATGATATTTGGCATATAATTATACCAAAAGTACTCTTTTTCTGATATTCAAATTTAACTGGGCTTCCTGCATTTTCTATAGCAATTTAAATAGGAACAAGTTTAACCTTTTAACAGATTTTTCCATATGGGTTGAGCAACTTACAGTCCAATGTATATGAGTTATTTGAAGATTGGGAGGGCACCTTGGTGGCTCAGTTGGTTAAAAGACCAACTTTTGAGTTTGTCTCAGGTCATGGTCCCAGGGTCATGGGATGGGGCCTTGGGTTGAGCACTGTGCTGAGGGTGGAGCCTGCTTAAGATTCTCTCTCTCTTCCTCTCCCCTTCTCCCCTGTTCCTTCTATTGCTCCCTCTCTCCCTCTCTCTCTCTTTCTTAAAAAAAAAAAAAAAAGAGTTATCTGAGGCTTTTGTTAAAATGCAAGTTCTTATTCCTAACAAACTTCCAGGTAAAGTCAATAGTTGCCTGCTGCTGGCCAATTTTGAGTATCAAGAAATGTGTGGCAGGAAAATAAAAGAAGGAAAAAAGAAAGAAAATAGAAAAATAGAACAGATATCCTACATAGTAAAAGAGTTGGAAGAGTTAAGGCAATAGCTTTAATTCATGTATTGTTGTTCAAATATAAAAACTAATCCCCTACCACAAAGAATAAAATCAAAGCAAATGCAAATAATTAATATCTGATTCACTTATCATATAACAATTTTTAATTAAATTATCTTAATTCTTTGGAAGAAACTAAGAAAAAAGAAAAACCAGCAACTAACAACACAAATAATATGGTAGCTATATGCACACAAATGCATGAACACACACACACACACACACACACATATGTATATGTAAATATATAGATATATTTTCACAAACTCCCACCACCTGTTAATTCAGCTGCTGTAATACATTAAGGTGGATATACAGACATAAATATAAAGGTAGAGTTTTAACTGCCTCTGTGGATTGCCTCAATCATGAAAGTAACCCATACACCTGTCAGAGTCAGCAATTGGTCACTGGGAAAGGCAAAGATGAGACCAGGATAATGAAAGAAAGCAGTGTAATAGAAAAGACAGAGAGTCAAAAATGTCTAGTGTAACTATCTGTTAGGGATTAAAGCATCTGTTCATCTTCTTTTTGAGAAAGAAGGAGATAGGATTAAGTGAGGAGAGATGGAGAAAGATGAAAGAGAGAAGAAACTTTAAACATGCTACACGACAGTGAGGTTTGAGATTGTAGGGAATTGTATAATGCATGTTATTTCCTATAATTTAGTATGCCTCTCCAACCTGGACAGGTGTTCAGTAGCTTACTGTGAGTGTTGAGAATTCAACACGGGGACCAAGGTACATAGCTGTAGGAATCTCTGTCAAGTCAATGAAAATAATTACACCCATGCAGTTAAGAATCCTGCTAATTCCAAATAGATATTTTGAGAAGGATTAGCCCATATGGTCATGCTTAAAGTTACATATTTTTTTCTTGGATTAAAATTATCCCACTTAGAAAGTTGAAATTGATTTTTTTCTATTAAAAGAAGCATTTAAATCTATGTAAACAGTTTGCTAGCAATTTGCCTTTCAAAAATATCAGTTCAAAATAAGGATGAGTTTTCTAAGGGTAACTCCTACTGAAATTGTAGCAGTATATGTTAACAACCATCACCATTAAAATGTAGGAAAATCACCACTACATATCCACCTTTCATTTCACTATGGATTAGGAATTATTGATTTTTTCTAATGTGAGTTTTTTTTTTTTGTTTTATACTATAAATTCTGGAATAAAGTGAAGCTTGATTTGCTTAAGATAGTGGTTCTCAAAGTGTGGTCAGGCATAACAGCATAATGTAACAGGCATACTTGGGAACTTGTTAGAAATGGAAATTACTGGTCTCCCTCCCAGACCTATTTAAAAAGAACTCTTGGGTGTGGGATCAAGAAATATCTATTTAAATGCCTCCGTGGCTTTCTCATTTTCCCTAAAGTTTGAGAAGCAAAGTCTCAAGCAATGATTGCTTCCTTTTTAAAGATTTTCTGTTCTTCAACATGTTTCTGAAAATCCCTAGAGAATTCCTTAGGGACAAGAGTGACTCTTAGCATTAGGGTGAGCCGATGACTACTTTAATCTACCTGTTTATGATTGTGAAGTAATTTTGAATACCACAACTTTTTAGTAGCATTCCTAAATGGTAATGTCCCTGCATCATGCTCACAAATATGGCTTGTGGAAATGAAATTGTATTATGTAAATATGTAGCTTTTTTTAAAAAGTAAAACTGGTGTAAGGTTTAGGAGAATTTTGTTTACAGAATTTATTTACAAGTAGCAACTCAAAAATGTATTATGCATTATATAAAATATAAACCAGTTACACTATTACTTCATTGAAACTATAGTTATTGCCAACTTGTGCTATTGTAAATCTCGTGCTTGAATTACATTCAGAACCACTGTATAATAAGTGAATTCAGTCAGAATTATGCAGTGTCTTGATTACCAACAGTTAAAGAATGGAGTGGTTTATTTAAGATTGCCATCAGGAGAATTAACTCACAAAACAGGAGTTAACAGTCAGCATGGCTCTTAATGACCAACTCACACCAACTACAACAGTGAATCAATCTCCCATGGTTGATAACTAGAATGCAGTTGGTAAAGTACCTATGGTGTTATGTAAGGCCAGAAACGATCATTTGAATAAGGTTATGCAATAAGGCAAAAGTTAGTGACTTGAGAAAAATGTATCTGACTTCTTAAGTCGTATAGTTAAAGCTTCTTAGAATAGAGAAAAATTTAAAGAGGTTTCAAGCTAGGGATACCTGCACATTTTCCCTCTTGTTTGACCTCACTACTGCCAGGCCACTAGGCCAAGGATATTAGGCTTTGCTGTAGGTACTTTTGTTTTAAGCTTATTTTTTTATCTTAGTAATTTCTGCACCCAGCATAGGGCTTGAACCCATGCCCACGAGATCAAGAGTCACATGCTTTTCCAACTGAGCCAGCTGGGGGCCCCTGCTCTGGTTTACTCTAAAGACATCTTACTTGCCTCGCTCCAGTGCATGTAGGGATGATTAAAATACTCTTGGGGATGTTCCAAGTGCTTTCAATCCCTTCAAGAAAGGGCTCTGTTTTGATGGAGACACATTTAATATTTATTCAAAATCACACAGTTATTTAAATTTGGTGCATGCCATGATTTAGAATTATAGTCTTACTAATGTGATGTAAAACTTACATAAGGTTGACAATATTCACATTTGTGGCATGTATTACATTTATGCTAATAAACTCGTTATGAATTGCTGATGTAGACAACAAAAATGTATTCAGTAAGGGTACTTCAGAATATATTTTTGTTAATTAGGATAAAATCATTTATTAAATTTATATTATTTTTCAAATAATTTGGTGTAATTTAGAAATTAATTGAATGTGACAATAAGCTTAAGAGTGTTGTTCATCAACAACTACAGTTTTGACACTGCTCCATAAGGCCACGTTATTGTTTGTTTTATTTAGCAAAATTGGGAGGTACAGACCTGTCACTTAATTAAACTTGTAGCAAAAATATGAAATATTACACCTGTTAAGTTATTGCCAATGATTATTTAATAATAGAAATAATAAAGCAAAGATTAGATTATGGTTATTGATATAATTAAATGTTATAAATTAATCAAAGTAATTAATCAATTGCACCAGTCTTTCAGATATGAAGTGTGAAGCATTTAACAAAATTAACTTCACAAATATTTCAGTACTTGTTAGATTAAGAAAGTGTGTTCAGGGGCGCCTGGGGGGCTCAGTTGGTTAAGCGTCCGACTTCAGCTCATGTCATGGTCTCTCAGTTCATGAGTGTAAGCCCCACGTTGAGCTTGCTGCTGTCAGCACAGAGGCAGCTTCAGATCCTCTATCCCTCTGTCCCTCTTACTCTCTGCCATTCGCGCGCTCTCTCTCTCTCTCTTTCTCTCTCAAAAAAAAATTTTTTTTAATAAAAAAAAGGGATCCTGGGAGGCTCAGTCAGTTAAGTGTCTGACTTTGGCTCAAGTCATGATCTCACAAGTTCCATCCCCACGTCAGGCTCTGAACCTGCTTCAGATTCTGTGTTTCCCTCTCTTTCTGCCCCTCCCCTGCTCGTACTCTGTCTCTCTCGGTCTCAAAAATAAATAAACATTAAAAAAATAAAGTAAAATAAGAAAGTGTCTTCAAACTGGTGGTCAAAAAGTTGAAAGTGGTAAAAGCCAAATTTTGTAGGGAATGCTGCATAAATGGGCTTCAGAGCAAAATCCTTAGAATGTAGAGTATCTAGCCCCCAGGGATTATGAAAACCTTAAAACACCACATTATTTAAGTTTGAGATTACCACCACTCTTTAGCAAATTGCTGTATGATGATGGATATATAAATAAGGTGAACCATCAGTATTTAAGGATGAAAGGTGAAAATGGTAAGGAAATGTTAAAGATATTGGTCATAAAGCACTGCCTGGAATTCACCGTGACTTTAAAATCAGCCCCAGATAAATATGTCAATGGATGAGAAATACTACAGCAACCTTTAATCTAGCCAAATAATGAGATTGCTGTTGAAGATGAAATAAACCCATGGACAAGTTCTAAACTTTATCTTTCTCTAAGCCTAAGATTTTTCTTCCTGGAACTTATATAACTTTGGAAAATAAAATATCCTTGAGAAAAAAAATAAAAATAATGTTCCCTTCTTTCAGCCCTGACATTTTCCCAGTCTCTGAGTCGATTTCTGTAGAGGTAGAATCACTTGGTCTTAAGCATTTAGGCTCAGCGCTGCCCCATGTGCTGCTTGTCCTGATTCTTATTTGAGAGATATTCGAGAAACGATGCCAGCACTTATGTGATAATATCAGGGTATTTTATTCAATTGTGCTTTGATTCTCAACTGGTACCCCATTCTGATAAATGAGTTTCTTGCACTAAATTCCTCTGCTTCTCTTAGGACCTTATCCTTCTAGTCATGATCTCTCTGCCTATGTAATTGTGTAATTTGCCTTCATGTTTGTCTTTTTTCAACTGAAATAATATTATTTTCCTCTTTATGCTCCTCTTTCCCCCAAGTCTCACCTTCCTTTACTATTCAAAACCTAAGCCAGAGGTTAGGTCCCTGCCACCTGCCAAGAGACAATGTGGATGCAAACTGCTTGCTTTGTGGCCCAGACTTCTGGTGCTAATTGTGGCTATATTGGGATATATATATATATATATATATATATATATATATATATATATATCTCCAAACCGATGACTCCAGAACTGTGAGTCATCGGTTGGGATACCTCACTCCCCCATGTAGATTGCTTGGATGGTCGTCACTTGAAGCATGTAACGTTCTAATATTCAGCTAAATGAGAAATGAAAGCTCTTTAAAGCAAGAAAGAAGAAGCCACAGATGTATATCAAGTGACAATTGTTCGCTATACAGGGTTTCACATGGGGCATATTATGCACCTACCGTGTCGATTAAGACACATTATTGTTAATATCATCCACCACATGACTAGACTAGACTAAATTAGAAATTGTGGAAAGATGCAAAAATGTACAATTTCCATTTTTGAGGATGTGTATTCTAGCTATTGAGGCAAAGATGAGAAGCATGTAAGGATGCTTAGAAGATAGTTTTAACAATAAGAATCAAATTGCCCCAGCTTAAAAAAAAAAGATGTACAAACATTTTTGACAATTGACTAGAATGGCAATGGTATTAGGGCATGGAGTAGAATGTTTGAAATGTAACCAAATCTGTAATCATTTTCATTTTTCAACTGGTGGTATTCCATATTGACTGCTATAGGTGCAGAATAAAGAGAGAAAGGCAGCTTCGCTCTTTCCATGTGTGGCATCTCTATTTCTAGCACCATACTCTTGTGAAAGGTAAAGAGTGGTATTATCACTGAGTAGATTGCACATGCCTGATAGTAAACAAGCAAGCAATCCAAACACCCAAGGCTGACACTAACTCTTCAGTGTGTAATACCTTCAGCATTTTAAATCTGTTTTGTAATTCAAACATTATCAGCCTAAACTATAGGAAGCAAACATTGCATAAATCTTCTCATTCTGAGACCTTTGAAACTAAATACTTCTGAAATGGTGATAGTCTTCTAAACACTGATGACATATGTTGCTCAAAAGACATAAGTAAGTTGTAGCAACATCTGTAGAAGCAAAGTGAAAACCGTCAGTATAAGTCAACAGCATTAGCAATACCTGTTGGAAACCAGGTGCATCAATTAATAAACATTCTGTAAAAGAACCAGTACATTTTCAAAAATAGGGAGGTGCCCATATCTGAATGTCTGCTACAATGAAAAGGAGTATCAGAGAATATAGCCCTCAAAAGCTTAGTATGATAAATCCGTTGTGGAGAAAAGTTTAGTTCATAGTTCCATAAGGAAAACCTCTGGGACTATACAAAAAGCAGAGAGAGGCAAGAGCAAATCCCCTGGGAACACCATTAGTGTAATTGAGCACTTAAATGCATAAGAAACAAATTGAGACTACTTAAGTAAATAAGGAGAAAGCTATGTAAAGACAGCGTCAAGATGCTACAATTGATCTTTAACTGCTACCGTCTCTGGAATTCAGTAAGGCTGATGCCTCTGAGAACTAGTACCTGAGCACTGAGCTAATGGTTAATGGCCTGAGCTTCTGCAGTGACAGCTTGGGTTTGAACCCAAGCACCAGCACCTGGCAGATGGCTCATCATGGGCAAGGTTCATATTTTCTTCAAGACTCAGTTTACTTATCAGGGTGCCTCAGTGGCTCAGTGGGTTCTGCATCTGACTTCGGCTCAGGTCATGATCTCATGCTTGGTGGGTTCAAGTCCCATGTCAGGCTCTGTGCTGACAGCTCAGAGCCTGGAGCCTGCTTTGGATTTGGTGTCTCCCTGTCTTTCTGCCCCTTCCCCGCTTGTGCTGTCTCTCTCTCTCTCTCCCTCTTTCAAAAATAAACATTAAAAAAAAAAGACTCAGTTTTCTTATCTGAGAAATAACAACAAAATAATAACACCATATAATAGAGTGTTATGATTTTTAAATGAGATAGTGTTTACCATGATGTATGGTTCATAAAAAATATTTTTATTATATCTATTATTATTACTATGACTACTATCGCCAGGTATAAAGGGGCATGTAAACTTGAGATACATAAATACATAAGTGCAAAAGAGTGAATTTGCAGTTAATAGAATTTTTCTTGATATTAAAAATAAATCAACTCACAAAATAAATATTGATTCAAGACTATTTGGATCCGCATTAAATTGTTACTTTCCTTATGTAAAATTGAAAATGAATTGACTAATTTGGATTATAAATCTTGTAATATTATAACCAAGAAGAGAAAATTAAGAAGGTGAAGTTTTGCAAATTGATTTATGAACTGTAACTGACTACTTCAAAAATATAGCATCAATCTTGGTTAATATAACTGGATATTTAGACATAAATTATTAAACTGAATGGTGCATCAGCCACCTACAAAATGGTTTGATCTAGTTAAGAGAAGTGATTATAGATACTTGCATATGGTATTTTTGTGATATGTTATTTATTAAATACTTTTGGCAAAGTTTTTATCGAAGTGCCAAATATGTATAATAAAGGCATAAATCTTAGATTTGCAGGATGGTGATTTTTTTATAAAGTGAACACACCAGGGTAACCAGTGCTGAGATCATGGTGTAGAACATTACCAAGCACCCCAGATGCCTCTCCTGGACCTGTTCTTCAGTCATTACGCACCTGCAAAGGTACTACTATTCTGACTTCTATCACCATAGAGAAGTTACAAATGATTTGTGCTTTTTACACATGAAAGCATGTAGGATATGCTATTTTTTGTTTGGGGTTCTTTTGCTCAGCATGAGTCTATGAGATGTGTATATTATTGCTTGAAATATTTTTTTTCCTATTTCATTGCTGTATAGTAGTTTATTATATGAAGATATTATATAACATATATTTCCTGTTCTGTTATTGAGGGTGGTTATTTCCAATTTTTAGATACTGTGAATTGTGCTTAATGAACATTTTTGTACATGGTCTGTGCTGCATATGAATTGCTTGATCATAGGGCATGCAAAGATTTAGTTTAAATGGGAGATACTGCAACAGTTTTACACATTCGTACCAGTTTACAACACTATCAGAAATGTTTGAGACCATTGTTGACCCATTTAACTGCCCAGAATTAATATTATGAGTTTCTTTAAGTTGTAACCATTCTGGTGGTTATGTGACAGTATCTCATTGCGGTGTTTTTGTTTTTTAAGTCTATTTATTTATTTTGAGAGAGAGAGAGAAAGAGAGAGAGAGAGCAGGTGGGAGGGGTAGAAAGAGAGGGAGGGAGAGAAAATCCCAAGCAGGCACCACAACTGTCAGCATAGAGCCCAATGCAAGGCTCGAACTCATGAATCCTAAAATCAGGGTTGCCTGGGTGGCTCAGTCGGTTAAGCGTCCAACTTGGGCTCAGGTCATGATCTCATGGTCGGTGAGTTGGAGCCCCGCATCGGGCTCTTTGCTGACAGCTCAGAGCCTGTTTCAGATTCTGTGTCTCCCTCTCTCTCTGCCCCTCCCCTGTTCATGCTCTGTCTCTCTCTGTCTCAAAAATAAATAAACGGTAAAAAAAAATTAAAAAAAAATCATGACCTGAGCCTAAATCAGGGGCTGACATTTAACCAATTGAGCCCCCAGGCACCTCTCATGGTGGGTTTAATTTGTGTTTCCTAATTATTTATTAGGAACTGAGCACTTTTTCATATGCTTATTGGTCATTTGGATATCCTCTTTTGTGAAAATCCTGCCTGAAGTTTTCACTCATTTTTTAAAGAAGTTTGTTGTTTGCTTATTAATTTGTAGGATTTATTGAATAGAAGTTCTTCTATGGACACATATATGACAAGTATTTTCTCCTTTTTGGGGATTTGTCTTTTGAATTTTTAAAATGTGTCTTCATGAAACAGAGGTTTTCAAATCTCATAAAACCCAGTTCATCAATCTTTTCCTTATGATCAGTGATTTGTTATGTCCTCTTTCAGAAATTTGTGCCAATTTTGAAGTCATGTGGATTTTGTACTACAATAATTTCTAGAAGCTTCATTCTATTACCTTTACCTTAATTCTAGTATCCATTTCAAATTGATTTTCCAGTGTGTTGTTTCCAGTAAGTTTCAAGGTTCATTTTTTTTTTCAGATGAATACCATTCTTAAAGATTTATTGAAGTCATGTACCATCTAAGAGCAATTTCCCTGATACTCTTTTTTTTTTTAAATACTATTGCAAATGATTTTGAATTCTATCAATTCAAACATTTATCTGTGGCAGCTACTTTCTTTTAATAGTCTCAATTGCTAGGATCACCAATATAGTCTATCTTTTGTTTAATCTACTCTCTTTTAAAATAACTTCTTTTAGGTTTTATTGTACCCTTGCAGTAATGTTTCAAAGCCATTGTTTTGTATCCTTTCGATTCTAATAGCATTAAGTTGATTGAACATGTGCTTTAATAGGGATGGCCTACGAAACTATTCTCCAGCAGAAGAAATATGGTTCTGGCCTAAGAAACCAAATCTTCCTATCTATGCTCCATTCTAAAGATTATGAAAATCTGCTTATGTAATAATTTATCAGTGTATTTTAATTTTCATATTAAGAAATCTGGCCTCAGATAATGTCTATTTTGTGTTAGTTGGATTCATTGATGCATTTACCCATTTACTCATTTAACAAATATGTATAATGTACAGGCTCAGTGTTAAGTTTTGTGGATATGGTGAATTACAAACCAGATATGTTTATATAGTATGTAATATAGACAATACAGTTCTCTTTTCTCAAAAGCTTACAGCCTAGCATTAGAGTTAAATATCACTGAGTGATTTACCATACATAAGCTATATATTACCTTTGTGTTTTTTAACTATACAAAGTTTTGACTTATAATTTTATAAATAATTAATGAACCATAACAAGCCAGATTGATTAGTTGTAAAGTAAGCATGAGAATTAGTTTTTTAACAAATAACAACCTCCACTCCCAAATTCAAGAAGCATTTTAAAGCATGCATAATTTCTTATACTTATTTTATCTATTTGAAACCTACAGTTTGTGAAAATATCATAGTATGTTGAAGTGCCAAAATTCTTTAAGGAAAAAAGTTAAGTTACAGAATAAATTCAAGAATAGAGGGATTTGAGATTATTTTTTAATTGTGGCATAAGTGTGACAAAATATGAGGTTTTAGCCTCTCACGTGTAAATATGCAATGCTATGGTCCAGTGATATTACATAGCATTCATGGTGGACAAAAGCTGATTAAAAAGTACCTTATATACCAAATAGAATTTATAAAGCAGAAAAATATAAAAGAAATAATGTTTTTTAGTATTACAAAGCATGCTGAAACAAAATAATTAAGTAGTTAAGTCTTAGCTTAATTATAGCTTAGCCAACAATTCAGTGTAAGCTTAACCAAATAAAATAGCTGGGGGGAAATTATGGATTTAGATCCCACACCCATTGTTCATGCAGCAAAAAACATGCTTTGTTAGCATAAACTATCTTGCCACCATCAAATTGGAATATAAGCTGCCCAACCAAATGAAGGCAAAAAAAAAAAAAAAAAAATGGAGTATGATCAACTTTTCTGAATAATTGTATATTAGCACAGAAAACTATACTAAAGAAAACAAATTGTAAACTTGATCTAGAATGATGTTCAAATGGAAAATTCTGCAGGCTATAAAATGAGGATATAATGGGGAAAATTTAGAGATATGTTTAGACAATCAGTGAAATTATTCTTGCACAAAATCAAGCTGTCAAGATTACTTTATGTGGAACAGAATAGGAATGACCTGATCTTTTCAGAAAATTACAAGTTTAGGATAAAGAATTTTCTAAATCTTCAACCCATCTTCACCCTTTTATGAATATTCATAAAAAGCTTAGCATTTCCTCTTTTCAATCTTTATATACAATTCATCATCAGGCCCTATGCAGATGATCTTTGAGATAGCACTATTGCAACTGTCATAACTTAAATTTACTTTTATTTTACTTGTGGTTGAATTAAATGAATAGCACTTAATGATGCTGTTGACTCTAGGGTCCAGTCCATCTAAACTGTACAACATAGTGGGACAAAACTATTGTTTTATACCAATTTCTCTTACAAAAACATCCCGATTTCCTGTTGTATCAAATATAATCCCTCATCTTCCATTTTCCAGCTTCACTTTCCAACCACATTTCTGCCATTTGCTGCTATATGCTTTCTGCTATTAAAATGGCTTGATACTTTCTCCTGCATCATTCATAGGAATGATTGAGTTGTGTATCTACTACTTTTACTTAATGTTGGAAACTTATTGGCCCCTTGTAATATCATTTCCTTGTGAAGATGTGTTTTGAATTCTAACAAATCTATCTCTGCAATGAAAATTTTGAATATTTTTCATAAATTTGACACTGCAAATAATTCTTATCTTACATTTTTTGTTCCAATCATTGTATTTTCACAAATAGTTGTTGTCAGTCTTTACATTATTATGCTTTAGTAACTAGTTTTCACTTTTATACTTATCTGATTTTCCCTCCTTTTTATATTTTATTCACCTCTTGTTTTTAAATATTTATAGATTTTAGTTTTGTATATTCATTTAATCCACTAATATGTATTAAGTATTCAAAATTAACCAGACACTACACTAGTGAACTAGAAATTCACTAGTGAATATCAAAGTTGTACCCTCTGCAAAAAACAAAAAACAAACAAACAAACAAAAAAACCACTTAAACATGTTTAGTTTTCTATTGCTTCTTTAACATATTACCACAGTTTAGTGGCTTAAAATGCCCATTTATTATTTTACAGTTTTGTGGATCAGAGGTCTAGTCGAAATGTGACCCAACTGGGTCCTCTTCTAAGGGCCTCATGAGACCAAAATAAAATTATCAGCTGATCAGCTGTGCTGAGCTTTGATGTGGAAGCTCTGGTTGGGTCCCATTTCCAAGGGGCATCTGGGTGACTCGGTTAACCGTCTGACTTTGCCTCAGGTCGTGATCTCACAATTTGTGAGTTTGAGCCCTGTGTTGGGCTCTGTGCTGGCAGCTCAGAGCCTGGAACCTTCTTCAAATTCTGTGTCTCCCTATCTCTCTCTCTCTCTGCCACCCGCCCCCACCCCATCTCCCTCCCTCTCTCTCTCTCTCTCAAAAATAAATAAAAATTGAAAACAACTCCCATCCAAACTTTTCTAGGTGGCTGCCAGAATTCAGTTACTTGGATTTGTATAACTAAAATTCCAATTTTCTTGCCATTTCATCTTGAAGCCAACAACAACACATTGAATCCTCCTTGTGCTTCAAATCTCTGACTTCCTCTTCTGCTACGAAAAAAGAAAGAGCTCTGCTTTGAAGGGTGCATGTGAGCATTATAGACCCACTCACATTCTGCAGAATATTCTTCCTTACTTAAGTTCAGCTGATGAGTAGCTTTAATTACACCTGCAAAGCCCTTTTGTCATGTGATATAACATACTCATGAGAGTTTCACCAATGGGCAAAGTTCACAGAAGCCAAAATTCTGCCTGTCATACTTGTGGACTAGAAAATATACATAGGTATCTTCATGGTTTCTTTGTTGGCAAAGACAAAAAACTGGAAACAACCCAAACACGTACCTAAAGAAAAGTGCACAAATGAATGTAAAATGTTTGCTCAATAAAATATTCTGCAGAATTTAAAACTAATAAACTATAGGTACAAACTATAGCAGGGATACATTTTAATAATGTAACATTGAAGAATAAAAGACAAATCAAATTAAAACTAAATAAAAAAACTGAAAGTAAATGTAGAAATTAAAAACAAAAACATAACAATAATAAACATGATTTAGAAATATATATGTCTACAGGGCAATTTAAGAGAGAATTGGGGTAGGAATTTATAAATAGATTTGTTAATATAAAAGGATTCATTCTAAAAAGAAACTAACAATTTGCTATAGTGTTAGGTAGTGGGTTCATGTCTATCTTTTGCATTATCAATAGGTATATACATACCTAAGCAAGACAGTCATGGGGAAGATTTTCAAGTGTGTCATGAGCGAAAACTATGATTAATCAAAATTTATGTACTTGTGTCTATATGTAGAGAACTTCCAATATACTATATTATATGGGGTGCCTGCGTGGCTCAGTTAAGTGTCCGACGTCAGGTCAGGTCATGATCTCATGGCTCATGACTTCAAGCCCTGCATCTGCATCAGTCTCTGCACTGGTGGCATGGAGCCAGTGCTCCATGGGATTCTCTCTCTGCCTCTCTTTCTGTCCCTCAAAATAAATAAATAAACTTTAAAGAAATTTATATAAGGAAAATTACAGAGTGCTTTGAGAAAGTAAAACATGGATCCTGATTGAGGATAGGGAACAAAAACAACCTATCTTTGGAAGTAGTATTTCAGCTGAAATATGAAGGTCTATGATGATAAGAAATTGGCGGAAGTGCAGGGAAAAGCAATGACTTCACTCTGGAAATCTGTGTGAAGGCCCCGAGTCTAGACAATGATTAGAAGAGGAGTCTGTTGTGTTTCTGTATCGTGGAGAATGGCATAAGATAGGCAGAAGGGGCAGGGGTCAGATAAAAAGCAGAGAAGTAGCATGATCAAATGTATTTTAAAAAGATGACTTTACTGACTAAAAAACTTGCAGCTGGACAGTAATAGAAGAGAGAAGGTGATGTCTTGAGACCAAGAGGACAACTGAATTAAAATGAGCATGTGCTGAATTAAAATAAAATATGTAAGGAAAACTACGATCATACTCATGGCTTTGAACTGAATAAATGGAAGAATGGAGTTATCGTTTACAAAGATAAGAAATACTGAGGGTAGAGTAAATTTGAAAAGTTATTAAAAATTGAGAATCAGGTGCCTGGATGACTCAGTTAGTTAAGCATCTGACTCTTGATTTCCACTCAGGCCATGATCCCAGGGTCATGGGGTTGAGCCCCTCATCAGGCTCCATGCTGAGTGTGGTGCCTACTCGAGATTCTCTCTTTCCCTCCCTCCTCCTCTCCCCTGCTTACTTTCTCCCTCTCTTTCTAAAAAAACTAAAAATAAAAATAAAAAATCAGAATCGAACTTAAGCTGGTAAAGCTTATTGCACATTCAAAGGGAGATGTCAAATAAGCAATTGTATATATCAATATGGAGTTCAGGGAAGTGTCAGAAATACATACGTAAATTTTCAAATTATCGGAATAGATGTAACATTTTAAAGCAAGCTGCTGGCTGAGAAGATGTAAGAAGTCATTGTAAACTAAATGTAAACTGAGTCCTCGAGCTCCCACATGGATAAACCTCTAAAAAAAGTTGTAGAGTCCAATAAAGTTGTACAAAGTATGTACCATAATATACAATAAATAACATTGTAATGTAATGTAGAAAAGCCTGTGTTTGTGTATGGTGGATATGCAGTGCAAATATAAAACATATGGACAGGAAGTGATTCACAAAAATGTCAGGGTAACAGATGCTCTGAGGAGAGTGGGAAAAGAATGAGATGGGGAGAAATATACAAACGACTTTCCATTTTGGCATTAAAGTTTTGTTTCTAAGAAAAACAATTTGAAAGATAGGAAAATTGATTTAATGACTGGTAAGAGACTAGACAAAATGACTGTGTAGAAAATTCTACTTAGAAGTATTTTTTTCAGAATAAATGGAATAGAGAGATGGGGCCATAATCAAGGAAGGTTATGACTTCTTAGGTATTTTTCCTTTTTGGCTATTATTACGAGTTTGTTACTTCTTTAACTTTGTAAGAAGAGTGGTAAAAACTGTGTTTCAGTGCTGATGGACAGACAACTTTGTTAGGCAAGAGATAATTTCTCATTTTTTTTGTTTTTGTTTTTGTTTTTGGTTGTATTTGCTGTTTGTTAAAAAAGTTACTTGGAAAGTCCTTCGAGGTGCTTGCAGCAGTGAAATTTTTTGCCTGAGTTCAGCAGTAAGGATTTGAATACCATCCTGTGTACTCCATTACAAAAGGTTAAAAACAATTAGAATCTTTTTACTTTCATTTTAAGACAATTAAAATATTTTTTAAAGTTTTTATTTAAATTCCAGTTAGTTAACATGTAGTGTAATACTAATTTCAGGTGTGCAATATAATGATTCAATACATCCATACATCACTCGATGCTCATCACAACAAGTGAACTCCTTAATCCTCATCACCTAATTAATCCATGCCCCACCTAACTCCCCTCTGGTAACCATCAGTCTCTTCTCTATAGTTAAAAGTCTGGTTCTTGTTTTGCCTCTCACTCTTTTTTTCCCCTTTGTTCATTTGTTTTGTCTCTTAAATGCCATGTATGAGTGAAATTACATGGTATTTATCTTTCTCTGACTGACTTATTTAGCTTAGCATAGCATCTGTAGCTCCATCCACATCCATCCTTGTCATTCCAAATGACAAAATTTCATATATATATGTAATATATTTAATATATTATATATATATATTTTATATATATTCTTCTTTACCCATTCATCAGTCGTTGGACACGTGGGCTGTTTCCATAATTGGCTATTGTAGATAATGCTGGTATAAACATTAGGGTGCATGTATCCCTTTAAATTAGTATTTTTATATTCTTTGGGAAAATACCTATCAGTGTGATCACTGGATCATAGGCTAGTTCTGTTTTTAACTTTTGAAGAATTCCATGGCTGCACCAACTTGCATTCCCACCAACAGTGGAAGAAAGATCTCTTTCTCAATATCCTTGTCAACACCTACTGTTTCTTGTGTTATTGATTTTAGCCATCCTGACAAGTGTGAAGTGATATCTCATTGCAGTTTTGATTTGCATTTCCCTGATGATAAGTGATGTTGAGCATCTTTTCATGTGTCGGCCATCTATATGTCTTCTTTGGAAAATGTCTATTCATGTCTTCTGCCCATTTCTTGACTGGGTTATTTGTTTTTTGGGTGTTGAGTTTGATACATTCTTTATATATTTTGGATATTAACTCCTTATCAGATATGTCATTTGCAAATATCTTCTCCCATTCCATAGGTTGCCTTTAGTTTTGATGATTATTTCTTTCACTATGCAGAAGCTTTTTATTTTGATATAGTCCCAATACTTTATTTTTGCTTTTGTTTCTCTTGCCTCAGGTGACATATCTAGAAATAAGTTGCTAAGGCCAATGTCCAAGGGGTTACTGTTCTTCTCTAGGAATTTTATGGTTTTAAGTCTCACATTTAAACTTTCATCCATTTTGAACTTATTTTTGTGTATGGTGTAAGAAAGTGGTCCAGTTTTATTCTTTTGCATGTTGCTGTCCAGTTTTCTCAACACCATTGTTGAAGAGACAATCTTTTTTCCATAGGATATTCTTTCCTGTTTTGTTGAAGATTAATTGACCATATAATTGTGGATCCATTTCTGGGTTTTTGATTCTGTTCTATTGATCTTTATGTCTATTTTTGTGCCAGTACCGTACTAGTTTTGATTACTATAGCTTTGTAATAAAACTTGAAGTCCAGAATTGTGATGCCTCTAGCTTTGTTTTTCTTTTTCAAGATTGCTTTGGTTATTGCTTTTTTGAGGTTCCATACAAATTTTAGGATTATTTGTTCTAGCTCTGTGAAAAATGCTGTTGGTATTTTTATAGGGATTGCATTACATCTATAGATTGCTTTTGGTAGTATAGACATTTTAACTATATTTATTCTTCTTGTCCATGAGTATGGAATATCTTTCCATGACTTTGTGTCCTCTTCAATTTCTTTCATCAGTGTTTTATAGTTTTCAGAGTACAGGTCTTCCACCTCTTGAGTTAAGTTTATTCCTAGGTATCTTACTATTTTTGATGCAATTGTAAATGGGATTGATTCTTTAATTTCTTTTTCCACTGCTTCATTATTGGTGTATAGAGATGAAACTGACTTCTGTATATTAATTTTTTATCCTGTGGTTTTACTGAATTTGTTTACCAGTTCTAGCAGGTTTTGGTGGAGTGTTTTTGTTTTTCTATATACAATATCAGGTCATCTGCCAATAGTGAAAGTTCTACTTCTTGCTTAGGCAAGAGACAATTCCATCATTATAATGGGAGCAGAAAAGAGAGAAGACAGTGATAGGTATAATCAATTGGTGTACAGGTAGCCCCCACTTTCTCAGAGTTGCAGCACTTTAATTGAAAGCCTACATTAGGATGATGATGATATTCTCACAAAAGCGAAAATCCTCTTCCAATTTCCTTCAGTTAGAGAAAATAGGTGCTATTTTCAGTCTTTCACAAAAGTGAAATGGTATAACATAAATTTTTTGAAAGTCAGGGAGGGGAGAATATTCTGCTTTTTGCCATTTGTGATTAGGTAAGTTTTCACATGACCACTCTACTTTTGGACAGTGGGAAAAACCTGTATTTGGTTTTTTGTGTTTTTGGCTTTGTGTTTTTGGCTTTTAATTTCTCTAAAGTAAGAGTTAGAGCCCAGATTAGACAACAATGGAGACATTGGAAACTTGAGGTACATGGATATGTGAAATAGTAATTGTGAACAATGGGAGAGCAAAATTATTATAGAATATTTAAAATGTCCAAGAGGTTTTTAGAACCTACTTGAGATTGTGGATGTTGATAAAAACTGGCAGCAATTTATATGTATATTTTTCTCAGATCCTTGTCTGCAGTTACAATATAGATTGTTGGTTTGATCTAGATTTGTAATATTTCTCAGAATTTGACTAAAGAGAAGAGAAGCTATGATCTAAAGAGAGAAAAGGCAGCCCCAGCTGTTGGCTTGGTTATTTTATGGTGCCATTTGCAATTTGTTGTGCAATATCAGCCTGATTTTGCAAGGTGTATGTGGGCACTAAATGATAGTGCATGATTTGTATTACTTTTAGGCGGAATTTTCACTTCCAGCTATGTAAGGGATGGATATGAGACTATTCTCTGAAGAGTTACAAAATGCATATGGGATTTTGAAGCCTTGCTACTGAGTTCTGTTTGGCCAAGACTTTGTCCTCCTTCCAAACAAGTGTTCCAACTCTTTGAATAGGATTGACCTAGTGAGAGTTCAGGAATTAGATGGAATCAAAGGTTGGCAGTTTCACCTTTTCACATAAACCTTCATTCATTAGATTGCCCTATTCCATGGCAATATATCTATGAAGAGGGCTGTTCTCAATGTTGGATCAGGATCATGTTGAATCATTTTGCTATTCATTTGTTTTTCAATCCAGTGATTAAATCTACTACCACTTAGGATTGTTTAAAAAAAATTGATTTATGGTGAATGACTATTATGTATTTGTTCTTCATTTATTGTCCAATAGGCCATGTTTTAGAGAAAGAGTTTTTGAGTCTCATCATAGTAATTTTCATTGGACTATTTTACAAATAACATCATTTTATTATTTGGAACTACCTCTGCTTTAAAAAAAAATGTCCTCAGCTTCAAACTCCAAGTAGCCAAGACTAATTGTAGAAATCCACTCAAATTAGTTTAGGCAAGAAAGGTATGTATAGGTTCAGTAATATAGGGGAATTTAGTAACCAGTCATGTTTTATGCATGGGTATAGACAGTGGTCAAATGATGTTTTTAAGACTCTTCCTTTCTACCATTATTTCTTGCCTCCTGACTTAGCTTGGGCTGTTATAAGAAAATACCAAAGACTACATGGCTAAAACAGCATTTATGTGTCATAGCTCTGGAGACTGGGGAATCCAATATTAAGTTGGCAACTGATTTGGTTCCTGGGGAGGGCCCTCTACCTGGATTTCAGATGGCTATGTTCTTCCTGTATCCTCATGGGGAGGAGAGAGAAGCTTTGATGTTCCTTCCCATTCTTATAAAGGCACTCAAGCCACCATGGGGGCTCTACCCTCATGACTTCATCCAAGCCTAGTTAACTCCCAAAGGCCCAACCCCTTAATACCATTACATTTGGGATTAGGGCTTTAACATATGAATTTGAGGGGAGGGAAATGAACATTCAATCCATAACACTTCTCTTTGGGTTTGTTGTTTGTTGTTTGTTGTTTTCTCTCAGACTCCTATTGTAGACAAACTTTCTTAATGTAACAGGACACCAAGATCCTGGGTGCATATATTTACAATTTTTAAACTATCCTATAGAGATGACACTGATGTTTAATTAGCTAGTATCATGTATTATACATGTAAAATATGGTTAAGTGAAAAAAAAATTATAGAGTATACTCAATCTCCTGAGCTCTCATTATCCCACAGAGAAATGCACTTAGGGCAAACATTCTGAGACTAAGATGGACTCCAGCAGGATTGCAGCCTCCTGAATTATTCTGTATATTTATAAGGAAAGGGAGGTAGGAAACTTCTAGTTGAGCATATTAACAGTGGGAACTTACTGGTCAAGGAGAGCTTCTGGAACTGAGATGAGGAAATGCACCTGCTTCTCCCTTGAGATGGCTAATTGAGACTTGCTGATCATCTTCTTGATAAATCTCACCTCATAATTCAGAAGAAAGAGCTACAGGGGCACCTCGGTGGCTCAGTCGGTTGAGCATCTGACTCTTGATTCCAGCTCAGGTCATGATCTCACAGTTTCTGAGTTCAAGCCCAGCGTTGGGCTCCACCCTGGCAGCATGGAACTTACTTGGGATTCTCTCTCTCTCACTCTCTGTCCCTCCCCTGCTCATGTGCGCACACTCTCTCTCTCCCTGCCTCTCTCTCTCAAAATAAATAAATAAACATTAAAAATTTTAAAAAGGAAGAAAGAGCTATATTTCCATACCAATTGTTCAGTTCTTGTCTCTCAGCAGTTCCAACCTTATCTTTTGTACTCTGCTTTGTGATTCTGGGGCTGAGACTTACAAGCCACATTTTTGCTTTGTCAGCTCACTCAGCCAATCATGGAATTAGAGAGATATGGTAGGGTTTTAAGAATAAGAGGGACTTACTCTTCTGTTTGTTCCCTGTGGGCTTCTGGACTGCTTCCTGTTCCTGTAAGCATCACCCCAACAACACTTCTCAGCAAGAGCAGGACTTTCCCATTGCAGCAGCTGAATCCAGTTTGCAGCTTTCCCAACATTTGCAAACCCAGCCTCTTCACCCACCTCTCAGAGACACCAACACCATCTGCCAGTGTCTCATCCTTAGAGGCCTCATCTGAGACCCAAGGACCACACCTCCAAACTCAGAGGCACCAGCCCCAGCGAAACAATGCCTCCTTTTCAGCAGTCCAAATTTCAACTCTTGGAGCTTTTCCTCTAAGTTTCAATGTTTTAATAATTCCAGTCTTTTTCTATTGTTCCTTTGGCTCTAAGGGTGACAGCTACTTTCTGTTTTCTCTTACTCTGTGATACATTAGAGCTATCTTTTTTCACTTATCATGTATTTTGTTTTATTAAAAATATTTTTGGATAAAATACTCTTATTCAATAACTGATGTGGTAGGACTGAGTCCTGCCTGATACACTCTCTAAAACCAATTCATAAAAGTTCAGGATAGGAATCTGATTGCTCAAGTTCAGGTCTTGTGTCTCTCTCTAGGCCATTTACTATGCGGGATACAGTGGGACTATGATTGACCCAACTGGGTCAAATGTTCAGGCTTGTCACTGAGGTGAGGGGGCACCCTGATTGATTGTCTCAGCAGGACCATATGGAGCAACAGAGAAATTTTCCAAAGAAACAGATTGCTGCCACTAAAATAATGGGAATGGTAATGCCTCCCGTAGTGAAGTGGGGAGCTTTAACTACCACAGATAGATAGCATAGCACTGCCTATCCACTTATAAGAATAATAGTTTATTAAGTGGTCCAAATTAATGTTATAAACATGACATTGTTTTATTTATTTATTTATTTGTTTGTTTATTTATTTATTTATTTACTACAGTCATTGTTTCAGCCATATTCTGCAAAACATTTGTTAACTCTCCCCCCCCAAAAAAAATATTGGGTGGATTTCAGAACTTACTGTCACTTTCAATTAGGACAAATCTGTGTGGTTTTAGTCTATAACCTCATCTTCATTTCAACACTTTTTCCCTTCTCTGCCATATGAAAATATCATCCCTCTGCCCTCCACAGTCAGAGGTAAAAGAGAAAGTCATGACTGTGTTCTCCCTCTGTGCTGGGAGTTGTATGTTCTGCAGTGTATCAGGATGCACTGATGGGAGAGAGAAAGTTATACTTCTTTCTTAACAGGTTCTCTTGTAGATTTCTTTCTTGGTTAATTGTGACAGCTTTTCTGGCCACCACAGGTTTTGTCTGTGTGATTAGTGTGCAATGATCTGGGCACATTATAAGTTCTTATGAAGGTGCTATGGGTCCTCCCACCACACAGTGTCCTGATTTGGGAGATCGGGCACAGGCATCCTTGGTAATCGCTGTGACAGTTGCTTTGTTTTTCTTACACAGTGGGACAATTCATGAAGCTACCAAGCGAGTGGCTCAAATACAACTACTTCTAATTTCCCTTGACTAATGGGAAACTCAGATATTTAGACAGAGTGAGCAAGGTCTATGCCACCATTTCCTCCTCCTCCATAGCCTCATGAAGAAGTTATCCATACAATTCATTATTGTGGTAAGATATTTGATGATTAACTTTACGTGTCAACTTGGGTGGACCACCTTGCCTAGATCTGTGGTCAAACATTATTCTGGATGTTTTTGTGAGGGTGCTTTTAGATGAAATTTACCTTTAAATTGGTGAGCTGTGAATAATGCAGAAATCTCTCTATCACGTGAGTAGGCCTTATCTAATCAGTTAATGCCTGAAAAGAATAAAAGACTTCTTCCCAAATGTGCATCAGTGGTCTTTGGATGTGTAGTGCAGCATTCGCTCTTTCCTGGGTCTCCAGCCAGGCTTCCCATCCCACAAATTTCAGATATACCAGCCTCCAAACTCACGTGAGCCAAATCTTTAAAATCTCTATAGATAGATAATATATAGAGATAGAAATATGGATATAGATATATAAATACAATTAATTATGTTTCTCTGGAGAGCCCTGACTAACACAGAAATATTAGCAAACATAGAATACTCTCTTACAAGACTGCAATAATGGTGTTGGTTAATAGAGGTGGATGGATCTTTTGCTCTTGTAGTCTACATTAATAAATGCATCAATTCTCTTGTTTCCTCTAGGCTGGCCCAACAGCCATTTCCTCCCCTGCTCAGGGCAGATCAGCATATTTGGGGAATGTTTAATAGATGAATTAAATGTCACCTATTTTATCTCTTAGGCACCTTTTATCTCTACAATCTAATATTTTAGATAACTTCTTACTTGGCATGAACTTAGCGTGAACATGGCTATCCCAAGAAGTAGCCATTTGGCACACACACTCCTCCTGACCATTCCCAGCCTAAAATGGGAATGTTGGGGAGCTTCCCGGTGATAGCATAGCTGGTTATGCTCCCTTTTAGTAAACCTTAAAGGAATTGTTTGCTTCCATTTGTTTATGATTTTTATTAGAAAGATGAGTACTTTGTATCTCTTTGAGCACAGTTTTGATGATTTAGGCGATGGGAAAAGTTCCATCCCACCTCCTATTAACCAAGACTGTTTCTGTCTTACATACTGGTAGACAGTAATTTGATTTTACTGGAGCATCTTACCATAATGATGACATCGTTATTGCCTGGGCCTCTCTGGATACCACACCTCACAATGGCTCCCTGAATTCCTGCCAGTGGAAACATGTGTGCATTTCCCTCATTGTGAAAACAGAGCAGGAAAATATGGGTAGCCACCTGGCTTGAGTGCTGGCTTGGCCTTTGATATAGGAGCAAATGTTGGCAGGATTATTGGCTTTTGTATGTCTCTGGGGGAATCTCCACCTGTATAATTCCTTCCTTTGCCATGGGGGCAGCCACTAGGAAACAGGAGGATTGGCACAATGACTGATGTAAGCCACAAGAGTAAGTAGAAACTGTGTATAAGCTTTAAAAACACTGTCCTCCATAAATTTTATGAAAAGATTTCTGCTTCTGGCCAATGTACATATATGGTCCTTAATTTGCAACTACTAGAGAGGATGAGGAATCTAGTCAATGTTGTATTTCTTAATGTCTTACTATTATTTTAATGTCTTATGTATCATTTTCTTTAAGAGAGAGGCACCTGGGGGGCTCAGTTGGTTTAGCGTCTGACTTCAGCTCAGGTCATGATCTCATGGCTCATGGTTCAAGCCCCTCTTCAGGCTCTGTGCTGTCAGCTCAGAGCCTGGAGCCTGCTTCAGATTCTGTGTCTCCCTCTCTCTCTGCCCTTCTCCCACTCGCACTCTGTCTCTCTCTCTCAAAAATAATAAATAAACATTTAAAAAATTATTTTCTTTAAGAGAATTACATACCAGAATAGCTCAAATGACCTTCTTGGATCCTTTTAAACAAATATACATTTCAAATTGTTGACAAAATATTGAGAAAATTTTTAAATAGCAAAACCGATCCTATTCTTCCTTGTTTAGAAAATAGGCTGTGGTGTGCTTATTTGAAAAACTTCAAAATTATATCCTGTAAGAATAGATCAGGGCAAGAAAATTGTGAATTGTGACAAATTCAGTCAAATAGACATAACGGCGAAAAATAAGTTAATAATTATTCCTAGCATTTTTCTGAAGTAGAAATGTAAAAAAAGTCTTCATTAAAAAGTAGGAGTGCATTTGGAACCATTATCCTTACTTGCCAAATGACATAAAACAAGATACGTTAATGACAAAGAATTTAACAGTAGTTAAAATAGCCTGCTGCCACTATCAGTACCCTTCCTATTAATGTGAGGGTTGAGAAGTACTGCACTTAAAAACTAGCTTCTTTCAAAACATGTATTTTCTTTTGCAAAAAAGTATGAAGAAAAATAATGTCAACATAGACATCTGGCATCATACATTTTGAGGACCGTGTTTCCTTTAATGTTCCAGTTTTCCCTTACTCTCTAGGACACTGAAAAGGACCTATTTTAGGACATTTTAATTGTTGACATAATCAGACCAAGTAACTAGATAAGGTGTCCTACAGCAAACTAGGATAGTAAAGGAAAAACAGTTATCAAGGGGTAAATATCTAGTTAGTGACTCAATTCTTTGGAATTTTGAGTCGTACATGAATTAAATGATATTGTATTTGAACAGCAAACTGAGATTCCTGTTCAAATATAGATGTTGATATTATTGCATATTACATTATTGTTGGAAAAGGTAAAATTTAGTTTAAATTAAGTGATTTGTAGGATAATAAAACATGATATAAAATTGAAAATATGAGGATATGAGAAAATTTGACAACCAATATGGTTTATAAGTTGTTATCTTATTTAGATGACAAACTCAACAAAAGCATTCAACAACATTTGACATAGTAACATTTAACATATTAACCAATTAATTAGTGATATGACACACGACCATGGAGAACTTTCAGTAAAAATTTTGGAAATTCTGGGGTGCCTGGATGGCTCAGTGGGGCACATGGGTAGCCCAGTTGATTAAGTGTCCAATTCTTGATATCAGCTCAGGTCATGATTTCACGATTCGCAAGAAAGAGCCCTACATTGGCTTCTGTGCTAAAAGCGTGGAGCCTGCTTGGGATTCTCTCTCTCCTTGCTCTCTGACTCCCCTGCTCACTGTCTTTCTCTCTCAAAAGAAATAAACATTTAAAAATAAATAAATAAATAATAAAAATTTTCAAAATTCTTCATTCTCTAAAATTTAACTGAAAAAATATAGAAGCAACCAGAGGCATTTGCTGGCACCTTACTATAATTGAGGATTTGCATAATGCACTGGTAAGGTCAGAATATTTTTGCAAGCATTTAATACAAACCCACAAATGGAGGATGGAAAGTGTACAACTTTAGGAATCAGATTCTTGACACCACTCTGCCTTTTCTCACCTCAAGCAAGTGCCATTTAATTCCTTAAAGACACAATTTATTGCTCCAGCACAAATGAAATAATATATATGCATATAGAAGTGCTTTGTGCAAAAAAAAAGTGCTTTATGCATTATAGCGGGCAATACAGGATTAAGTTAAACATAGAATTTTAGGCTCTCTTCCGGAGGCCATGCCCATCCAGGGAGATTTATTAGAATATAGGAGTGGCTGATAAAGAGGAGGTATACAAATATTAGAATATGCTTTGTTAGAAAAACAAAAGTACGGCAGTTTTATAATAAGAACATTAGAATGTGAATTTTATGTTTTTATAAAGGGATGAATTTAAAACTGTAAGAATCATAGATTTAGTATGTAACATTTTATTCTAATTTTTTGAAAACCGTGCATCTCTAGTGTGAAATTCATTCATTAACATAAGTTAATCAACATATATTCTCCATAAATGATAATTTTCTATAGGTCAGTATTTAACTTCAGAGAAAAGAACACTGAGTATTCATCTGATAATTCAATGGACATATTCATCCAGTCATGTAATATAATTACACTTTTTTATAGGTTATAATATTAGAACTCAGGACAGTAATCCTGGGCTATCATAAACTGCAACAAGAAGGAAAAATATATTTAGCAGATTTCCAGGCATGGGTTTTTCCTTGTGAGAGAAGCTGTGACAAGGAGATAGGGCTGTAATCTCAGAGGGCTGTTTTTGGCAGAGACAGTCATTTTCCAGAACCTGGTTTTTGGCATAAGTGCAAAGAAAAGGGTGCTTGAACAAGCAGTGCTGAGAGGTCAGTTCGAATACAAGAGAAGAACATTGTAGTGAATGACTGCAAAAAAACAAAATGATTTTAGCAGATTCTAAGACAGCCTATTTTACTGAGAGTGATATCTAAAGAGAAATTTTAGGAAGCTTTACTAGGGGTTTGCAGTGGGAAATACTCATCAAATCTATAAGAAACTTATCATGAAATGTGTGTGTATATATATATATATATATATATATATACACACACACACTCACACACACACGCGCGCGCGCGCACACACACACACACACACACACACACATATACATACACTTACACTTAGGAATTTTGAATTTAGATTTAAGGGCAGGGTTATTTGTTTTAGAAGCAGTAGCGGTATCAAAGTAGCCCCAAGGTGACTCACCTTATATTCAAGATCAAAAAAGAAAAATACATGCATATTTCATAGCACACTACTTAATTGCAGGATAACATAAATCTTTTCTGTAGTTAACACAAGGGCTTCTGTTAGCTGTATATATCCTCTCCTGTAGGGTACTAAATCCAAGTTCATTCATATATATAATTTCTTTGTTTAGTCATATCTTCCTCAGAGTGGTAATATCTCACTTTAATATTTTTTGGATAGAAAATATATTTTATTAAAATTTCTTGTTGCTTTTCAGTTTTCAGTTTATCTAGCAGTTGTAAAATTTCAATAACTCAATTTTAATGTTTTCCTAACTTTTCTAACTCAATTTTTAAACATTTTATTTCTTTTTATTTTTCTGTAGGAATAATATTTCCTGTATTTAAATATATTTATATAAACTTACTTTGCCTCATACGTGAAACTTCAACAAAATATGCAGTTTTATTTTGTTTATAACATTTTTTGATCAGGTAATCAGTATTTTGTAAAACACCATGTCAATTTTTGATATATTTAAAAATAAATTTCAATAACATTTAAATAATTAGTGGTAGATTATGTGAGATTAAGGCAAAAACTTTTATATTGAACTGTAAGGACTTATGAATTAATTTTTAATCTGCATGAAAATTACAAAATTGTTCTAAAACTTTTATTGTTGTTGTTATGATACGATGATGATGATGATGATGATGATTTAATAGTCTTTGTTTATTAGAGCAGTTTTGGGTTCAGAACAAAATTAACCATAAGGTATAGAGATTTCACACAAACCTCTTGGTTTGGCCTTTCCAAACCCACCAGAATGGTACATTTAGTACAACGATGAACCTGCATTGAAACATCATTATCACTCAAAATTCATAGTTTACATTACATTTTATTTTCGGTGTTGTACATTCTAAGGGTTTGGACAAACGTGTGACGACCTGCATTCACCATTATTGTATCATGCGGAGTAGTTTCGTTGCCCTAAAAACCCTCTATGCTCTGCCTATTCATCCCTCCCTTTTCCTGTAGTTTGCCTTTTCCAGAATATCATATAGTTGGAATTATAAAGTATGTGTGTAGCCTTTTCAGATTGGCTTCCTTCATTTACTAATATGCATTTTCTCTGTGGGCAATTTTGTGGGTTGATAGTTTTGGCTTCTTTTTTTTATTTAAAACAATTTTTTAATATTTATTTTATTTTTGAGAGAGAGAGAAACAGAGCATGAGCAGGGGAGGGGCAGAGAGAGAGGGAGACACAGAATCTGAAGCAGGCTCTGGACTCTGAGCTGTCAGCATAGAGTCCAAGGCAGGCCTCAAACCACAAACTCTGAGATTATAACCTGAGCTGAAGTAGGACACTTAACCAACTGAGCCACCCAAATGCCCCTGGCTTCTTTTTAATGCTGAATAATATTCCATTGTCTGCATGTACCATAATCAATTTATCCATTGATGTACTGGAAAAATTCTTGGTTGCTTTCTATTTTGGCAAATGTGAATAAACCTGCTATAAAAAACATGTTTTTGTGTGAACATAAGTTCTCAACACCTTTGAGTAAATACAAGGAGTATTATTACTGGATGTTATGGTAAGTGTATGTTTAGTTTCGTAAAAATGTCCAAACTGTTCTCCCAAGTGGTTATATCACCTGAATTACAAATTCCACATTCCACTTGTTCATTGCAGTATGTAGGTACAGCACTGTTCCAAGTGACTGAGAGGTCCCATGCTCTACATCATCAACTGCATTTGGTGTTGTAGTGTTCTGGGTTTTGATCATTCTAATATATGCAGTGGTATCTCATCACTGTTATGGTTTGAATTTCCCTGATGACATATGCTATGGTGCATCCTTTTGTATGCTTATTTACATTTGTATATCTTCCTTGGTAAGGTGACTGTTTAGAACTTTCACCCATTTTTAAATCAGACTGTATGTGTTTTTACTTTTGAATTTTAACATTCTTCATATATTTTAGATAACATTTTCAGATATGTCTTTTGCAAATATTATCTCCCAGGCTTGGGCCTGTCTTTTAATTCTCTTGACAATGACTTTCAAAAGGCAGATATTTTTAATTTTAATAAAGTCCATATTGTCAAATCTTTGTTTCATAAATAGTGCTTTTAATATTGTATCTACAAAGTTACCAGGAAGCACAAGTTCATCTAGGTTTTTGATTATGTTATCATCTGGAAGATTTATAGTTTTGCAATTTATATTTAGGCCTGTGATCCTATGTGTGTTAACTTTTGGGAAGGAAATGTGATCTGAATCTATATTAATCTTTTGCATGTGCATGTTCAGTGATCCCAGCAGTATTTGTGGGAGAAACTTTCTTTTCTCAATGTATTGCCTTTAATCTTTTATCAAAGATCAGTTGGGCCACTTGGGTGGCTCAGTGGGTTAAGCCTCTGATTCTTGCTTGCAGTTTAGGTCATGAGATCAAGCCCTGCATCCAGCTGGGTGCTGATAGCCTGGAGCCTGCTTGAGAGTCTCTCTCTCCCTCTTTTTCTTCCCTACTCCCACTCACACTCTTTCTCTCTGTCTCTGTCTCTCTGTCTCTCTCTCTCTGTCTCTCTGTCTCTCTCTCTCTCTCTCTCTCACACACACACACACACACACACACACACACACGCAAAATAAATAAATAATCATTAAAATAAGATCAGTTGACTTTATTTATGTGGGTCCATTTCTCGGCTCTCTATTCTTTTTTTTTTCCTAAACATTTATCATTCTTGGTGTTCTCTGAGCTTTCTGGTCCTGTGGATTGGTATCTGACATTAATTTGTGGGAATTTTCAGTTATTATTTCAAATATTTCTTCTCCTTCTTTTGCATTGTTTTGGTATTCCCATCATGCATGTTTTACCTTTTATAGTTGTTCCACAGTTATCGAATATTCTTCTCTGCTTATGTCAGTCTTTCTTATGCTTGCTTTTCAGATATTCCCAAACTCACAAATTCTTCCTCAGCTATAACCAGTTGCTAATGGTCCCAAAACAGGAATTTAAAAAAAAATTTTATTACAGTGTTTTTGATTCCTAGCATTCCTTTTTTTTCCTTAGAATTTTCATCTCTCTGCTTATGTTGCCCACCTGTTTTTTATGTTGTCTACCTATTAGAGCCCTTAGCATATTAATCATAGTTGTATTAAATTTTTTTCACCTAATTCCCACATCTCTCCCATATCTATGTCTGGTCTAGTGATTGCTATGTCTTTCCATACTGTATGTTTTTTTTTTTTTGCCTGTTAATATGCCTAGTAATTTTTTGTTGACAGTAGGCATGATGTACTGGGTAAAAGAATCTTCTGTAAATGGGTCTTTAGTAATGTGGGGATAAGATGTATCAGAAGGAAAAGTGTTCTATAGTCCTATGATTAGGTCTCAGTCTTTAAGTAGATGTGTGCTTAACTATGAACTTCATTCATGCTTCTTAGTCCCCCTCCTCCCTTAAAGTGGGGCAGGATGGATAGAGTGGGTTAGAGTTGGATATTTCCCTTCTCCTACTTGGGAAGTGAGAGTCTGCTAGAAATGGGTAGTTCTCTTCCGCCAGGTGAGTTGGGTTCTGGTTAAACAGATTCACCTGAAGGCAGACCTTATTAAGAGAACAGAGTGCTCTGGCATGTTTCAAAATGGTTCCTCTGCCCCTCCTCTTGCTGAAAGCACAAGGGGATATTTACTGCAATAACTTGTTAGAACATCAGGAAGTAAAACTCACAGAAGTGTGGGGGCCTCCCAAAGACTGTGTCCTCTGGATATTGTGTCTCTCCAGCTGACCACACCGAGTTTCCAGCAAATCATTGATTACAGTTCACTATTTCCTACCCTAGCACTGGCTCCCACGCAGATTTCTGCTCCCAGGACTCTGTTCCGGTAAGTTGTGATTCTGTGTGTTTATCTGTTATCTCTCCAATTTTGAGGACAGCAATTTGCCCTGGGACCTTACTTCTCTGATGAGTGTAAGAAGAGTTGTTAATTTTTCAGTTTGTTCAGCTTATTACTTGTTAGGATGAAACGGCAACTTCCAAGCTTATTATATGCTGGGCCAGCACTCAAATCATTTTTATAAGGCAAAAATCTCTTGATTCTGGAAAAAAAGTTATCCCTTTTTCTGCACCTGTAAAACCATACTGCCAAGCTGACACCACCATGTAACTACTAATCCTTTCCTTTCAAATTATGGTAAGCATTTTAAAAAAGAATACTGTTTTCATAATACTGAAGACAAAATTTGTTTTCTAGTATGTTTTGAAATATTGCATATTGCCTTGAAAATAAATTTAAATAAAATATTTTCAGTCCTACTAATTGCATGCTTAAGCAATACTGTCTGCTGATCCCTTTTTTCCATATTTTGGCACCTATTTTCAGTACTCACAAACCTTAAGTAGCTGCTCAGGAATCTCATCTAATTAATTTCACAAATATGCTTTACCTTTTTTCTTCCATTTCCATATTTATACATAGTACATTTTCTGGTTGAAATATCTTTTCAAACATAACTGCCTGTCACCTCTCTTAATCGTGCATTAAGGCTTAAACACTACCTCCCACATGGATCTTATTATTTCAGTCTGTTGATTGCCTCAGCTTTTATTACGTCATGTAGTTTTTTCAGTTATTTTCAACAGTTTACAATCTAACCTTCTCTACTTTCTATGTGTAAGACTTTGCAAATAGGTTTTTTTTTTTTAATAAACCATGTGGAGAGCCAAAGGTAAATTTCCCTAAGGTCTCAGTATAAGAAAAATTTATAATTCCAATAAACATGAGGTATATTTTAAATTCACAGACATTAGCCCTTGTAATAGATTCTATTTTCTTTCTTTTGGAAGCTCAGGATCAAACTTGCATGTTGTATGTTAGAATTGTAGAGTGTCTTATGGCCTTAGTTTTGTATAAATCTGTTTTGCTAGTTTTTTTTCATATTTTTTCCTTTTCTAATTTCCTTTTTGTCCTGGTAGCTTTCATTTTTTTTTTTTTACATTTTTATATTCTTGAAACATCTCTGTAGACCACCTACAAATATCTATATATCTAAGAGAGTATGAGAAAATAAAACTGTGTGAAAATAATTATCTCTATCTGGAGAATTAATCCCAAAGTAGGAAGTACACAAGAAAATGATTTGAAATTTAGGATAATATATTTAAACTTCTACATTTATATCCTGTTTAAAAAGGAAACAAAAATTAGGAATTTAACATGCAAATGAAAGAAGTACATGTATGCACTTTAAAAAATAAGGATACACACGTGTGTCTCCCTCTTTCGGCGCTGAAGGCCCTGTTCCACTACGTGCTAGGACAATGACCTAGTCACAGCAGAAGACCTTTAACCTCTCCTAGAATTGCCTTTACCTAAAGTACATTGCCTTGACCAAGGCCACGGTCCTCCTTAAGGGTAGCCTACACCCAATAACTACTTGATATTGGGACTTTAAAAACCTGGCTCCCTTGCCCCCATTCAGTATAGCTCTGTAGTACTAGCCTAGCTTCAGAGCTCCCTGTGGAGTAAATTGGTGCTTTTGCTATGACTGCCTCCTGATCCAGCTTCAGCTGCTGCTCTGCTTCATCATGTGACCTATAGGTGTAAATCATGAGAACTCTTCCAGCAAACTTCCTGCATGCTAATCCCCATCTCAGAGTCTGCTTCTCAGAGATGTCAACCTGTACATAGATGGTTGGATACCTAGATAGATGAATCATAGATAGAAATATAGACTCACAGATTGATCAAAAGATAGCAGATGCACAGATGCAGCATAGATACTACATTTGTTCTTAGCAAAACGTCAGAGAAGTGAGACATGCCTGTGTAGATTGACAAGGAAGTCTGGTATCTGCCTACAGTACAAGGTAAATAAATACAACTGAACAAAGTGGACAGACTTCCATGACACTTGGAAATCACCTAAAAACACCAGTCATAAGCTATCATTTCTTATTCGCACAGGAATATGTTTAATTTTTTCATGTTACATTATGGTTGAGGGCTAATTTTCATCCAGCTGAATAAAGAACTGATCTTACCAACTGGGAGGCAACAATTAAGGCCTCTAGAACCAGCTGCTTGGGTTTGAATTCAGCAGCTCCATTTATTCAATGTGTGACCTTGGAGCAGTTAATTATACTCTCTGGGTCTCTTTTTCCTTATTTGTAACATGAACATAATAAGAATAACTATGTCACAGGGTTGTTGGGATGCTACACCAACCTAATATAAAATGCTTAGAAAAGAGTCTGGCAAATGCAAATGTGAACTGTAGTCATAATTTTTTTGGAGTTTGCATCACCCAGTTCTGTACATATAGCTCTTTGGGAGGGGTGGGTATTATCTTGACCAGCTGTTTCATACACCTTAGATAGATAACACTGTAGCACAAAGTTACTTAGAGCATGATAGAATTAATGACAATGAAAAGGTAGACACATGAATTGTTTCTTTGATGTTTGAGTATTATAAAAACAAAATAGATTTTAAAAACTAAAGATACCTGAAAGTACCACAAACTGTAGTTAGGCTATTAGGTTACAGTCATATTTCAAGAGGTGTTCTGGATAATTCAGGCCCCAAATTAGAGGGATGTATTGTGGTGGTTTTAAAATATGTGCATAAGGATCCTCTGTCCCCCTCTCTTCCTCTGCCCCTCCCCCTCCCTCCACAGCCTATGTGCTCTCTAAAAAATAAATACAACATTTTAAAAACAGGCAGGATTTCCTTTTTTAAGGCTAATATTCCATTGTGTGTGTGTGTGTGTGTGTGTGTGTGTGTGTGTGTGTGTGTGTGTGGCTCAGTCAGTTAAGCATCTGACTTCAGCTCAGGTCATGATCTCACAGTCTGTGGGTTCGAGCCCTGCATCAGGCTCTGTGCTGACAGCTCAGAGCCTGGAGCCTGCTTCAGATTCTGTGTCTCCCTCTCTCTCTGCCCTTCTCCTGATCGTGCTCTGTTTCTCTCTCTCAAAATAAATAAACACTAAAATAAATTTTAAAACGTGTGTAATTTCTTTTTCTTCCGACCTTATTGAGCTATAATTGACATATAACATGCATCAGTTTAAGATGTACAACCTAATGATTTAACATATGTACATATTGTGAAATGATTACCACAATGTTAGTTTACATGTCCGTCACCTCACGTAGTTATAATTTGTATGCATCTGCGTATATGTGCGTGTGTGGTGAAAACTTCTAAAACCTACTCTCAACATTCAAACATATAATACAATATTGTAACAATTATATCTCCAGAAATTATTCATCTTAAAATGGAAGTTTAGACCCTTTGATCACCTTCACATATTTTCCCCACTCCCTATTCCCCACCCCTAGAAACCACCTTTCTATTTTCATTTTTATAAGTTTTTAAGATTTCACATATAAGTGACTTTCTCTAACTTATGTAACAGCATAATGCCCTCAAGAGCCATCTATATTGTTACAAATGCCAGGATTTCAGGGCACCTGGGTGGCTCAGTCAGTTGAGACTCTGCCTTCTGCTCAGGTCATGATCTCATAATTTGTGAGTTTGAGTTCTGCATTGGCCTTGCTGCTGTCAGTGCACAGCCTGCTTTGGATCCTCTGTCCCCCTCTCTCCCTCTGCCCCCCCCCCCTCCCTCCACAGCCTACGTGCTCTCTAAAAAATAAATAAAACATTTTAAAAACAGGCAGGATTTCCTTTTTTAAGGCTAATATTCCATTGTGTGTGTGTGTGTGTGTGTGTGTGTGTGTGTGTATATATGTATACATATATATAATAATTTTTTAAATCTATTCATCCATCAATGGATACTTAGGTTATTTCCAAGTCTTGGCTATTATAAATAATATTGCAATAAACATTGGAGTGTGGAGGGGCGCCTGGGTGGCTTAGTCCTTTTACTGTTTGACTTCAGCTCAGGTCCTGATCTCACAGTTTGGTCCATGAGTTTGAGCCCCGCGTTGGGCTCTGTGCTGACAGCTCAAAGCCTGGAGTCTGCTTTGGATTCTGTGTCTCCCTCTCTCTCTGCCCATCTCCCACTCATGCTCTCTCTCTCAAAAATAAATGTTAAAAAAAATTTTAAAAAGCATTGGAAGGTGGATATCTCTTTGATATAGTGACTTCATTTTTTTCAGATATATACACAGGAGTGGAACTGCTAGATCATATGGTAGTTGTATTTTTAATTTTTTGAGGAACCTCCATATTGTTTTCCATAGTGACTGTACCAATATAAATTCCTATGAACAATATATAAAGGTACACTTTTCTTCACATCCTCCCAACAATTAACCCTTGTCATTTGGTAATAGCCATTTTAACAGGTGTGAGGCGATATCTCATAGTGGTTTTGATTTGCATTTCCTTGAGAATTGATGATGAGCATTTTTCAAGTACCAGGAGGTCACTTGACTGTTTTTTTGGAAGAATGTCTATCCAGGTCCTTTGCCCATTTTTAGATTGGATTTGCTTCTTAGCTACTGAGTTGTATGAGATCCTATGTATGTTGGATATTAATCCCTTATCAGATGTGGTTTGCAAATACTTTTTCCCATCTCATAGGATGTCTTTTCATTTTATTGACCATTTCTTTCACTATGCAGAAAATTTTTAGTTTGATGTAGTCCCACATATTTACTTTTGATTTTGTTGCTTTGAGTATCACATCCATAAAATCATGGACAAGATCAATAAAAAGGAGTCTCCCCCTCCCATATTTTCTACTGGGAGTTTTAGGGTTTCAGGTCTTAAGTTTAAGTTCTTAATCATTTTTACCTTTTACAAGTGGTTTAAGATAGGGATCTGATCATTATTTTGCATGTGAATATCCAGTTTTCCCAGCACCATTTATTGAAGAGACTATCTTTTATCCATTGAGTATTCTTGGCTCCATTCTCAAATATTAGTTGACCATATATGCATGGGTTTTATTCTGGGCTCTTGATTCTGTTCCATTGGTTTATGTTTTTATGTCAGTACCATACTGTTCTCATTACTTTAGCTTTGTAGTATAGTTTGAAACCAGGACGTGTAATGCCTTCACCTCTGTTCTTCTTTCTCAGAATTGTTTTGTGTTGTTAGGGTCTTATGGGGTTTTATATGAATTTTAGAATTTTTTCTATTTCTCTAAAACATGACTTAGAATTTGATAGTGATTGCATCCAATCTAAAATATCTATGGATATTTTAACATTCATTTTTCCAACTCGTGAACAGATATTTTTCCATTTATTATATATTCTTCAGTTTTTTTCATCAATCTTACTGTTTTCATTGTACAGATCTTACGCTTCCTTGGTTAAATTTATTACTAAGTATTTTATTGTTTTTGATGCTATTATAAATGGGTTTCTCTATTTCTCCTTCAGATACCTCATTGTTAGTATATGGAAACACAACTGATCTTTTGTATATTGACTTTATATCCTACAACTTTATGAAATTTGCTTATTCTGTTTTTTGGTGGCATCTTTAGACATTTCTATATATAAGACATCATCTACAAAAATGACTATTTTACTTCTTTATTTCTGATTTGGAAGTCTATCTTTTTTTGCCAGACTTGTTCTTTCTAGGACTTCCAGTAATATGTTTAATAGTAGTGGTGACAGTGGGAACCCTTGTCATCTTCCTAATATTTAAGGGATGGTTTTCATTTTTTCACCATTGAGTGTGATGTTTGCTCTGGGCTGGTCATGCATGGGTTTTATTATGTTGAGTGTTTTTATCACGAATAGATGGTAAACTTTGTTAAATATTTTTTTTCTGCATCTATTGAAGTGATCATGTGATTTATATCTTTTATTCTATTAATGTGATGTATCACATTTATTGTTTTGCATTCATTGACCCATCTTACAGCCTAAAGTTGAATCCCACTTGATTATGGTGTATGATTTCTCTCACGTGTTGTTGAATTCAGTTTGATAGTATTTTGGTGAGAATTTTTGCATCTATATTCATCATGTATGTTGGCTTATAGTTCTCTTTTCTTGTAGTGTCCTAATCTGGTATTGGTATGAGGGTAATGCTGTCCTCATAAAATGATTTTGCAATTTTCCCTCTTCAGTTTTTTTGAAAGTGTTTGAGAAAAGTTGGCATTAATCTTGAAATGTTTAATAGAATTCACAAGTGAAATTATCTGGTCCTGGGCCTTTTTGTTGTTTTTGTTAGGAGGTTTTTGATTACTGATTCAATCGCCTTAATCGTCATGGGTCTATGCATATTTTCAATTTCTTTCTGACTCAGTCTTGGCAGGTTGTACGTTTCTAGGAATTTAGGTTGTCCAATCTCTTAGGATTCTTTGAATTTCTGTGGTAACGGTTTTAATGTCTCCTTTTTCATTTACAATTTTCTTTATTAAAGTCATCTCCCTTTTTTCTTGTTTAACTAAAAAATGTGTCTATTTTGTTTACCTCTTCACAGAACCAATTCTTGGTTTTGTTAATCTTTTCTATTTCCTATTCTCTATTTCATTTATGTCTGCTGTAATCTTTATTATTTCCTTTCTTATGCTAATTTTCAGCTTTATTTATACTTTCTATTCCTTGAGATATAAAGCTAGGTAGCTTATTTGAGATCTTTCATATTTCTTGATGTATACATTTGTCACTACAATCTTCTCTCTTATGACTACTCTTATTGCATTTCATAATTTCATATGTTGTGTTCCCATTTTTGTTTTTCTCAGATTCTTAGAATTGTTCTTTTTTCCTTTCCTTCTTTGATACCTTCGTTGTTCACATGTTTGTAAATTCTGATATACTTTCCCTATCAAAAAGAGGATTTAATTTCCTCTCCTCTTGAAAATGGGTCATGTTTGGGACAGCCCAGAATGGGGTAGGAAGAACACTGTTGTTTCTGACTATCTTAACAAAGGGCATGCAGGTTTTCCTGGGAAGTCGTTGAACACTGGCTCTGGATGTTCCTTTACTCACCATTCAAGAAGTCCAATTACCATGTGACTATCTTGTGGAAAGAGTAGGAAGAGGGAGAGAGACCCACAGAAATGCCACAGAAATGCCAGAGGAGGCTTAGTGTTCCAGTTCCTGTTGACACCTTCCTAGCCCAGGTGCCAGGCAGATATACAAGCGATTAAGAGTCAAGATGACCCCATGAGAGAACCCAAGTAAGAATTGTAAGGCCAGTCATTCCCCAATCTGGAGCAAAATAAAACATTATTCATATTTTAAACCACTCTTCTGCAGTGGATTATCACACAGCCTAAGATAACTACAATAGACACAAACCCTTTCTACGTTCTAAATCAGTTGATTATCTCTTTATGTAAAGGGATGAATACAAGAATCAAAACTCCTACAACAGAAATTAAACAAAAAATTTAAAATATATTTTTTTAAAATATTAGAGATACTGTTAAATATATTTAAATTCTTCAAAGCAGTAATGAAATAGAATCCTGCTTGCTGCCTCAAATACTCCTACCATGGAGTTTCCTTTATTTATTTCAGAAGTGTGACTAGAAGAAGACTCTCCTCAACCTAATATTGAGCAATGAAAACAGGAATGATGTAAAGTCATAAATTTTACTTAGGGTCATAAGAAACTCACTACCTAGTCTCTAATAGAATTATGTTATAGTAGTGAGTATACATAATATTTCAAGACAGCAAGACCTATGAGAGTTTTCTAGCATGGTCTGTGCTTTCATGTTACTCATTGTTGTAACTTGTGAAAATTATCTTTTTAGAATAAAATAGCTTGTGATTCCAATGAAGCAGGAACACTACTGACAATTTATGAAGGCTGTTCTTTGAGGATAGAGGAACAGACACATGGCTAATGGCCAACAGTCTTGGTGTGCAAGCTCAGAATTTCCCAAGAGGGCCCTGGCTCAATAAAAGTTTCTGTTTTCTAATGGAAATCTATATAGATTTTTAGATGCTAGGATAAGCATTTGAAATTATTCATTACATTGATACTTTCTATTACAATTTATAAAGCAATTGGACCTATTTATTACTGGATAGGAGAGTCTGAACTATTGGCATATTTTCTTGCCAAATATTTCTTTGCATATGTATTCTCAGAGCACTTTAGAAAGAGGCTGTTTTTGTGAATCTACTATGCTTGATTGGTTGTTCCTTTAGACAATAAGGATTGGAAAGTGAATGATTTATTAAAGGATTGCTATATTAGTTTTAAACGGTAAAACTTTTTTTTTATTGTAGGTAAGCACATCTTTATGAATGAATTCAAAAGTACAATTCTTTACAGTATTTGGAGGCAGATACTAATGCTCTGAAGTCTCTATTGAGACTTGGTTTGTCACCTGTGGAAAACTAATTCTGAATAAGTAGCATTGAGATTAGTCATTCTAGCCTCTACTGAATTGTGGTTGTTCAAGCTTCACTAGAACCTTCCCCATCTTCTGGCACCTGAGAATTGTATATCTCACCTGTGACCAAAAACTGAAACTGAACCAATAGAATTGACATGCCCAGAATGGAAACATGAATGTTGGCAGTTGAGGGGGAGGACTCTCAGAGGAGGTCCAAGTTAATATGACAACTCCACTGAAGCATATCATCACTAAAGGAAAGAGACTCTAGCCTATGCAAGCTGTTTTTCATTATTATGCTGAATTTCTAGAAGAGAATATTAAGTTTCTTTATAATGTAGATAACTTTTTTCCTCAGCATTTCTTCAAGTTAGTTAAAGAACCATTGTGAGGCTTCTGAAACTCCAGTGGTTTTATGTGCACTCAGAAATCCTAGTATACAGGTATATAAAGTCCCCACAGGGAAAAGGGAAGCAGTAACAGCATTCTATCCCAAATTGTGTCAGGTAGTAATATGCCTTCTGACCAAGATTCAAGACAACTAAATATCCACCCACATAGATGAAGATAAAAGGAGTAGATTTTTTAATATTAGCTTTATTTTTCCCTCTTTAGAACAGTATTTCCATTTTCTTACAATAGAGTTCTCTATATCTTGTCCTCCTACTTTGTACTTTCCCTATTCATTCATTAAAGCCTTGGAGTTAGTACATTGTCAAATTAATTATATAATGATCAAAAAGTAAATTAATTTAGGAGACACTTACCTATTTGGGGGTAGAAGAGGCCTAAACTTTCTTTAGAATGCAGAAAAAATGAAAAATCATTGGTTTTTATTCATCCATTATACACACACACACACACATATGTATATTTGTGTGTGTGTGTGTGTATGTATTTATATGTATATAATTTTTTTCTTCATAGAAACTTTGGCTCAGGGGTAGGTATTAAGTACAGTTTTGTTCCTTTTATATGTAAATAGGTGAAGACCCATTTGAAGTCAGGGAAGGACAGTATCATGATTCCATACTATGAATATTATTAATCTTCATAATAATGTAATACACCAAGAAAGAGGGAAATGAAGGCATATATCATTTAAGCAGAAGTTTTGGAGGGGCACCTGGGTGGCTCAGTTAGTTGAGGATCTGACTCTTGATTTTGGTTCAGGTCATGATCCCAGGGTCATGGGATTGAGCCCCAAATGGGGCTCCATGCTGTGTGTGAGCTTGCTTGGGATTTTCTCTCTCCCTCCTTTCTTCCTTCCCCCCCTCCCTCCCTCCCTATTTCCCTCCCTGCCCCTCTGCCCATCTCCTCAGCTTCTGTTCTTTCTCTCTCTCTCTCTCAAAAACAAAACAAAACAAAAACAACAAACAAAACCTAAATGGAAATTTGGGAAATAGAAACAAGTTCTTGAACTTTAGTTTGTATTTCATTAAAAGACTTTGATTTTCTTAAGCTGAGATGATGGACCATAAAAAATGGTTTCTATGTCTCTACCTAGGTTCCTTTGTCTTTATGGTGACTGTGAAACTTCTCCAAAAGCATTTTGGTAGAATATTTCTTATATTTCCAACAGATTCTTCAGCTGCTTTAAAAAAAGTTATTTATTAATTTTTTGGTCATGGTAAAGAAATACATTATCAAACTATAGTTACACTAAAAATATTTTTACTTCTCTGAATATAGAGATAATGCATAAGTATTGAGCACCACAGCTATAATTATTACCTCAGTGATTTTAATATAATTAATAATAAATATGTAATTTCAACTTTAAACTCTAGTAAGAGATGGATTTTTCTCTGTCACTTAGAATTTAGATTTATGTCTTTAGCTCATTTAAGAGAGTTCCTATGTAGGAGTATGTCATTCATCAAAGTATTCCGATTTGTTTGTGACTGGATTTTTTTCCCATGAGAAGTGTGTATTTTCTTGGGTGTATATAGTTCCAGAGAGATTCTGCATACAAAATGATTGAAAGACAGTTCAGCTCAATACTAAAATAAACATTTTTCCTTGACTCTATTAAATGGTCATTATCTCCATAAAGAGTAGTTCTCAAAGTGTAGTCCTCAGAATAGTAGCAGCAGCATTATATGTTGATTTCTCAACACACACACACACACACACACACACAAAATCAGAACTTATGAAGAAATACTGATTCAGAAACTCTGCATGTGAGACCCAACAATCTGTTTCAATGAGCTCATCAGATGATGGTGATTTGTGGGCAAGTTTGGGGGTCATTGGCTATAAGAATAAAATTGATAGGATTGAAAACAAAATATATAAAAGACCAGACAGACTTGATGGTCCAATATATAGAGCAATAATGCAGTAATAGGAGGTACAAAGAACATAGTCACCATCACATGTGCCATGTTAATCAACTTTATATAATTTGTTGGCATAATAATAGTTTATAAATTAGCACATGGAAATTACCAAATTGCTTTCAGGTATGTCACCATATTGGCTGCTTATAACAAATAAACTTCTGAGTTAGAAGAAACAAAGTTGATCCTAATCTATAAGTAAGAAACTCAAAATTTTGTCAAAGTTCATCTAGTTGCAAACAATGTTAGAACTCTTCTTTTTTCCCCTGGGACTTCTTATAACATAGCATGTTACTATGAGACCCTTATGAAAAGAGAGTGATTAAAATATGGTACATTGTAGTCATTCCCCATTAATAATATCTCCAAGTTTGGTTCTTACTCTTATATTAAGTGATGTATTAAAGTGTATCAGAGGAAATATCTTCACTTGTTAGAATTTTCGTGATCTGCATGATATGATTTATTGAGAAAAATTTAACCTCTTATATATACTTCATATAAAGTTCATCTATTGTATTGAGGTATTGTTATATTGTAAAATTTCTAACAAAATAACATTTCAAGAAAATTTCTGTCTCAGACTAAAATTCTGCAGTCAAGTCTTTACTATTTTCACACTGGAGGCATTTTTTGAGTGCTTACTTTACAGCATGTCCTCTTCTAGGCATTAGGAAAATAAATACACGCTATAAGGCTTGCACTCCAGGAAATTCCTTTATCTAGAAACAAAACAAGACTCAGAAAAGGCTAAGGCACCACCATATGGCCTAAAATATAGAAATACTGCATATATCCTTCTCCCTGCCCAACAGACAATGAACCTTTGCAAACATAATCTATCATTTCTCTAAAACTCTCCGGAAGGTTCTCATAACATTTAAAGAATAAAATACTAAATATTTTCTGTAAGATACAAGGTTCCACATTATCTGACTCCTATGTACCCTTTTGACTTACTGTGCTTTAACTATTTATTGTTCCTTCAATACGTTAAGTATATGCCTAACCTAGGTCCTTTGTTTCAGCTGGTCATTTGGTCTGGAAGAATTTTGCCCTAAAGATTTGCATAGCTTGTTATTTTATTTCATTCTTGTCTATATTCAAATGTTACCTCTTTAGAAAGGCCTTCTGTGACTGACAACTTGATGCAAAATAGTCCCACACACTCCCAACCTAGTTACTTTCAAATGCTTCATCTTGCCAGGTTTCTTGTTCAAAGTGTTAGCACCACATATCCCTGACAGTATGTCTTATATTATGTATAAATTTTATGCTGCTTAATGTTTTATATTCTAAAGAATGTACCAATTATAACATATGTTTATACTTAGTCTTTTCACCAGAAGTTGCATTCCATAAAGGGATTTTTGCCATTTTGTACATCTCTTTTGTACATTTTTGCCACTAAGATCTAAAAGCTATGAACCAAATTATGCATTTAAAATGCTCAGATTATTTCACAATAGAAAATTTCATTAATGACAAAAAGTAGCCCATGGCACAATTATGCCCTAAGTAACACCATTACCATGTATCCACAAGGTAAATAGATGGATTTGAAGGAGAAAATACAGACAAAGGTAGCAGGAGAGTTTGACTATCCTTTGCAAGGTAAAAACTGAGCTAGTAAATAAACATAATTAAAACATATAAAAATATCTAATATAATGAAAATTTATAAATTAGCGAACATTACGTAGAAATACAAAAGAACTACATGACATGAGTAGAGACATCCTAATTTCCTCCATTTTTATTTATATCCGTGGATTCCTGATAGGAAAAATAAAACTTCATGAGGAATTACAAATGTTGATATTTTTTTCATATTCTATAAATGAATGACCAATGTTGTTGAACTCTGTTTTCAAAAAGTTGGAGTATTTATGGGGCCCCTGACACCTGACTCTTGATATCGGCTCAGGCCATGATCTCGTGGTTGTGAGATACAGCCTCATGTCAAGCCCTGTGAGGGACTCCACACTGGCCATGGAGCCTAAGATTCTCTCTCCCTCTCTCTCTGCCCCTCCCCTACTAGCATGCACACACTCTCTCGTGCTCGCTCTCTCTCTCTCTCTCTCTCTCTCTCTCTCAAAGTAAATAAACTTAACAAAAAATGTTGGAGTACAGAGTCTGTGCTGGAGTATGATACGTTTGTAATTTCTTCTAAAGAACAAGTTCATTGAGGTAAGATGTTTTTCTTATTCATCCTCAAATCCCCATAATATATAATAAAATATTTTTAGATAATGTTTTTATATGTAAAAGAATAGCATGAATTTACATTTTTATCTTCAAATAGCTTGGAGCTCTTTTTCTTTCTTCTATTTAAGGTCAGCTTACTGGCTATCCTTTCCCAGTGGTAAGGCATTTTTCACTCCAATTTAGTATAAATCCTTACCCTCTGGTGCTGTCAGTCTGTAGGTAATGCTTTCATTACTCATCAATCATTTTCCTCTTCCTAGTTATAGAGGTGTGGTGTGTAACCTACAAGATTCTGTACAAGAAAAATGCCCCTTATGAGTAAGATGCCAACCTGTTGGAACTATTGCACTAGTGAATGATGACCTTTGTAAATAGGTGGGCAAATAGAAAACCTCCAAAATATATTTGGAAGCAGTATATTAGCTAAGTTCTTATATGTAAACCTGATGCCTTGAAAGCAATAAGGAGGCAAAATTTCCAATATTCATCCTCCATGAATTGATGTGAATAATTTGGTTTTTAAGAAATACATGGGGTGCCTGGGTGGCTCAGTCGGTTAAGCGTCCGACTTCAGCTCAGGTCACGATCTCGCGGTCCGTGAGTTCAAGCCCTGCATCGGGCTCTGGGCTGATGGCTCAGAGCCTGGAGCCTGCTTCCAATTCTGTGTCTCCCTCTCTCTCTGCCCCTCCCCCTTTCATGCTCTGTCTCTCTCTGTCTCAAAAATAAATAAACATTAAAAAAAATTTAAAAAAATACGGTACTACTTCAATCTTTCTCTTTTGGATGTAAATATAAATGAGAAGGAAATGTATTTGGAAATCCTGCCTTTCTAAATAGGGAATTTTGATATCCAGCATCATTATAACTTACAATGAATAACAAAAGTACATTAAGTTCCTACTGGTTTATCTCAAAGAGAGGATAACTGCACATACAGTTGAAGAGGAACCAAGGATTTCTAAATACTCTAAAGGAGAGGGGGATTTTTCCTCAAACAATTAAATGGACTTCTTTTCCAATGTTAAGGAACTTAAATAAATATTATTGGTCTTTTTATACTCTAATCATACTTTCAGAAATATCTTTAAAGATTCAGAGTATGTAAAAGTTCAAACTGGTGATATAAAACACTCAACATGTTTAAAAGTTCAAAGTAGTGATGTAAAACATTGCTGATGATATTAACAGACAATAGCAGGAGTTGTGTGGTAAACTGTACTTCCATGGGTAGACTTAAGACACATTTGTTAACCTGTTTTTAACATACCCACCATCGTTGGAATTTAGATATGGACTCTGATTTAAATTCCTATTACGTAGTACATAAAATCATTTCTCTTCTCTCAACCCTATGGATTAACACATAATAAGCCAAAGAAATATAGTGTATAACAACAGAGAAATTAGATAAATAATATTTGTCTTTGAGGGAAATTATAATAATTTTATCATCTACTTGATACATAATTTTCTGTAAGATTCATCAATATCATCTTTATGGTTCGTAGCATGTAAACATAATGACTTATTTGACAATGATTGCTATTAACAATAATAGTCTCCATTATTGAATGTGTCCTATGTACTTGTCATTGGACTAGACATATTGTATACATTATTTGACTATACCTCACTATATCACTATGAGATAATAACATCTCTATTTTTTTAAATATTTATTGTCAAACTGGTTTCCATACAACACCCAGTGCTCATCCCAACAGGTGCCCTCCTCAATAACATCTCTATTTTACTGATAATATGTTACTAGGGTTTTACCAATTTATATACCTGATACATCTGACTTTAAATCCCCTGCCTTTCTCACGCTGTCAAACTGAAGAACTCTATAGATGTTTTCTATTAGGCAGGTATTTTTTCTCTTCTCTGCATGTTTCACTGAGTGATTACTAGTACCTTAAAAACATGGGGCAGCTGAGTAGCTCAGTCAGTTAAGCGTCCGACTTTGGCTCAGGTCATGATCTCACGGTTGGTGGGTTTGAGCCCCACATCGGGCTCTATATTGACAGCTTAGAGCCTGGAGCCTGCTTTGGATTCTGTGTCTCTCCCTGTCTCTTCCCCTCCCCTGTTTATGCTCTGTCTCTGTCTGTCTCTTTCTGTCTCTCTCAAAAATAAACATTTGAAAAAGTACACAGAATCCCCTTGTTTGTCATTGGAGACTGTAAAGAAAGACAGTAAAGCTATTGCTCCATGCAGTCATCGCAAGAGGATGGGAGTGGGTAACAGTAGAACCCCAAGGAACCACACGTACAATGGCAGCTTGAAAGAAAGGAAGCTGGTTGAACATCTTGTTCTACAATTGGTGGAGTTAGTTTAGGGCTGAGAAAGAGCTGCCTGATTGAGAAACTTAACAGCTCATACATCCCTAAACTGTACTATGTAGTCAATTGAGCTAAAAGTTGCACCTAAGACAGTTAGGAATCTTTTGTTGTCGTTGGGTATAGAATGAAAGTGAACTATAAAAAAGATTTTTTTTGATATGCTTGATGACTAGAGCTGTTGAAGAAAAAGGTGTGAAATAACTCAAAAAATTTTCAATATTTATTTTTGAGAGTGAGAGTATAAGCAGGGGAGAGGCAGAGAGAGAGGGAGAAACAGAATCTGAAGCAGGCTCCAGGCTCCAAGCTGCCAGCAGAGCTCGATGTGGGGCTCAAACCCATGAACTGTGAGATCATGACCTGAGCCGAAGTCAATGCTCAACTGACTGAACCATCCAGGTGCCCTGAAATACTCAAATTTGATGGATGAAACATTTCAACAATATCTAGAAGCACATGCTCTTCAAATCTACACTATAGCCCTTTGTCCACCTGAACTCCCCAATGCTGTGATAATGTTCTACATTGTGAAAAATTGCTATCTCAGATACTTTTATCTCTTCTGCCAGAAGATACTAAGGAAGTTGCCCATCCACAAGCTAGGTATAACCTGCAAGTACAAGAGTTTAAATCCCCAGGAAGAACTGTCATCCAATGAAGAGTATAGTCCATAGACAAAATTCTTTAGCTTCCCTGTTGTTTAGCTGTCCTGTGTAGTAATTTTATTTCAAGTTTCACATGGTTTCTTAGACAATCCTTGGTGGGACTGAGCTGCAGTTACTCGTGGCAGTAACTCCATCAGTGAACACGTTTCATTGGTTTTTGTTGCTTTGTTGTCTTACTTTCCCACTTACACTTATGTACCTTCTGGAATCCTATCCCAAAAGAACTACATGCTTGAAGTTCTTGCCTTAGAATCTCCTTTTGGTGAACCCAAACTAAGTCTATTCTCTAAAGAATGCCATTTAAAATGTAGAGAATTTCTCAAAAGTGCCTTTCCCATTATCACATTTAGTTCTATAGATTGTTTAGACTTGTTCTTCCTGTAGACTACAAACTCTGCATGGGTAGATACATCTGTTTTCTTTCCTTCTCTTTCCTCCCCTCTTCTTTCCTCCCCCTATATTTTCCTCTTGTCCCTAGCATAGTACCTGGCACATATTAGTGCTTAATAAATGCTTGATGATTGACTGAAGTTATCAACACAATTGTGTGGTTGGTGTTACTGAATTATTTTATAAAAAAGTTAAACACCTTACCCACTATCATATAGAAAATTGACAGAAACAAACTCTAATTCAGGTCTGTCTGCCTAAAATTCACACCTTTTCCACATGTGTCATTCTCCAACAGTCTAGATCAGGGAGAAAATTTTCACGTACTTAGCCCTTGTTTGAGATTCCAATTTACTGGCTACCAAACAAAAGAATGATTAAATCTGAAAACTTGTAGATCTTAAAGTAAACCTCAGTAGTATTTCATATGTAAATGGGACCATCTTTGTCAGAAAATGCTTTCAGCAGTAACTCCTGTTCTGTTTCCCATGTGTATGCGCTGGAGATTAGAGAAAAATGTCATGTGTAGAGTTTAGTGTGGATGGTAATTGAACAAAAACAACAAAATGGATTCACATTTAAGCTATTTCTTTTTTTTCCTTTTTTTTAAAGTTTATTTTTTTTTAGGGTGAGCACTGAATGTTGTGTGTAAACGATGGATCACAAGAATCCACACCCAAAACCTAGAGCACACTGTATACACTGTATGTTAGCCAACTGGCCTATATATTATTAAAAAAAAAAAAGTTTCTTCTTGAGAAAAAGTGTGAGTGGAGAAGGGGCAGGGAGAGAGAGAGAGAGAGAGAGAGAGAGAGAGAGAGAATCCCAAGCAGGCTCCACACTGTCAGTGCAGAGTGGGCTTGAACCCATCATCTGTGAGATCATGATTTGAACTGAAGGGGGACATTTAACTGACTGAGTCACCCAGGCTCTTCACATTTGAGCTATTTGTCGATCCCATTTCCTTTACGTGGAATTACTCTTTTGTATTTGAAGAGTGTCATACATTCAGTATTTTTGCAGGAGATGTAGAATAAATTAGATTTATGTTCAGCTTCCATTTTATAAACCATGGCACGTTTATCAATCCAAATAGTGAAAGCACTGAGGGACCATCCTTTTGGAAACCAAATATTTGCTATGATGAAAAAAATATCAGGAGGATTTCAGGATATTTTTATTAAATATTTTTACTTGTCTAGTTTAATTGCATATGCTTTAAAGTATTTTATGTGCTCATATGTAAAATAACTTCATCTATTTGTGACTAGCCAGATAAAATTTTTCTAGCAAGAATATATAAACTAACATATATTGAACAAATATATTTAGCAATTTAAATATATATAATATTTAACTTAATTATATAGATATTTAAAATTACATATATGAAATATTGAATTAATTTTTAATGTTATTTTTGTCAGCTTCACAATATATAGTAATTTTTTCAAGCCATCACTTGTACCTTTAGCATTAATGTCATTACCTGTAGTTGAGTATATTGGGTCATCCAACCTCATCTTTATTTCTGAGTTAGTTGAGATATAAACTTTTAAAAGAAAATTTTTTTTAATGTTTATTATTGAGAGAGATAGAGCATGTGTGGGAGAGGGGCAGAGAGAGAAGAAGACACAGACTCCAAAGCAGGCCCCAGACTCTGAGCTGTCAGCACAGAGCCTAATGTGTAGCTCAAACTACGAACCTCAAGATCATGACCTGAGCTGAAGTCGGACACTTAATCGATGGAGCCACTCAAGTGCCCCATTGAGATATAAACTTTCTGAACCAATGGGGATTTTCTCTCAAGTTACAGGATGTCATTTACATAGCATGAGGACAATTTCTCTTATTATATTTTTAATTCCGAGAATGTATAATTGCGATCGTTCAATGTGACTCCTTGCTTCCTCTGTCCATTTCCAAACTGATCCCTGGTCTGTCTATTTACTTATGTTTGTTTGCTTGTTTATGCTTATTTATTTTTTCAGAGGGAGAGACACAGTGTGAGTGGGGGAGGCACAGAGAGAGGAGGAGACACAGAATCTGAAGCAGGCCCCAGGCTCTGAGCCATTAGCGCAGAGCCCGACACAGGGCTCAAACCCACAAACTGCAAGATCATGACCTGAGCCAAAGTTGGGTGCTCAACCCACTGAGCCACCTAGGCTCCCCTATCTCTGGTCTTTTTAAAGATGTCTCACACTTGCAACTGTTCACTGAATTTTCTATAGATACTAAATTTCTGAGTTTCTTTTCCCACTTTTTTCTTATATGAGATCCAAATCTAGCATTAATTGAGGTTATTTCTGACTGTTGTGCCTTTCTCCAATGAAACATTGCTGTTCAGAATATAGTGATAGAGTGCCCTTTAAATAGAGAATATTTTAAGAGCATAAATAGGCAAGTCTATTTTTTTTAAACTTTATTTCGTTATTTTTATTTATTTTTTGAGAGAGACAGAGCAAGTGGGAGAGGGTTAGAGAGAAAGGGAGACAGAGAATCCCAAGCGGGCTCCGCACTGCCAGTGCAGAGTCCCATGTGGGTCTCAAACTCAGGAAACCATGCGATCATGACCCAAGCCAAAACCAAGAGTTGGACACTTAACCAACTGAACTACCCAAATGCCCAAATCTGTTTATAAAGAAGAATTTTGATTAAAGGTTCTCATATTTGAGTATAATGACAAATTAGTTTCCTAACTAGAGTGGTTTCTTGGCCTAATTTTCCTGCGTTCATCGTGAATAAATCATTTTTAACAAAAAATCTAAGTGCTAGCATTATTTTCAAATATAGGAATTTTCATACTCTTTAGTTTTAAAGATGATTTGTACAGATAATTTTGCTTTAACTACATATGTGTATATGTGCATATATATGTATATATATGTAAATATATATGTACATGTATGTATATATTTATAGGAGCAATCTGTTTGGAATAAATTATTTTAGTTAATTTATTTTTTAATTTACAACCAAGTTGATTAGCATATAGTGCAGCAATAATTTCAGGAGTAGATTCCAGTACTCCATCCCCTATGTTTAACACACAGTGCTCATCCCAACAAGTATCTTCCTTAATGCCCCTTACCCATTTAGCCCATCATCCCTCTCACATCCCCTCCAGCAACCCTCTGTTCTCTATATTTAAGAGTCTCTTATGTTTTTTCCTCCTCCCTGTTTTTATATTCTTTTTGCTTCCCTTCCCTTATGTTCATCTGTTTTGTATCTTAAAGTCCTCATATGAGTGAAGTCATATGATATTTGTCTTTCTTTGATTGGCTAATTTCACTTAGCATAATACCCTCTAGTTCTATCCACACAGTTGCAAATGGCAAGATTTCTTTCTTGATTGCCAAGTAATACTCAATTGTGTGTGTGTGTGTGCGCGTATCTTCTTTATCCATTCATCCATCGGTAGACATTTGGACTCTTTCCACACTTTGGCTATTGTTGATAGTGCTGCTATAAACATGGGTGTGCATGTATCCCTTTGAAACAGCACACCTGTATCCCTTGGATAAATACCTAGTAGTGCAATTGCTGGATCAGAGGGTATTTCTATTTTTAATTTTTTCAGGGACCTCCATCCTGTTTTCCAGAGTGGCTACACCAGCTTGCATTCCCGCCAGCAGTGCAAAAGAGGTCCCTTTTCTCCACATCCTCGCCAACATCTCTTGTTGCCTGAGGTGTTAATGTTAGCCCTTCGACAGGTGTGAGGTGGTATCTCATTGTGGTTTTGGTTTATATTTCCCTGATGATGAGTGATGCTGAGTATTTTTTCATATGTCAGACATCTGGATGTCTTCTTTGGAGAAGGGTCTATTCATGTCTTTGGCCCATTTCTTCACTGGATTATTTGGGTTTTAGGTGTTGAGTTTGATAAGTTCTTTATAGGTTTTGGATACTATATCTGATGGGGCATTTGCAAATATCTTCTCCCATTCCATCAGTTGCCTTTTAGTTTTGCTGATTGTTTCCTTCACTGTGCAGAAGCTTTTTTTTTTTGATGAGGTCCCAGTAGTTCATTTTTGCTTTTGTTTCCCTTGCCTCTGGAGACGTGTTGAGTAAGAAGTTGCTGCGGCCGAGGTCAAAGAGGTTTTTGCCTGCTTTCTCCTCTAGGATTTTGATGGCTTCCTGTCTTGCATTTAGGTCTTTCATCCATTTTGAGTTTATTTTTGTGTATGGTGTAAGAAAGAGGTCCAGGTTCACTTCTTTGCATGTTGCTGTGTAGTTTTCCCAGCACCACTTGCTGAAGAGACCATCTTTATTCCATTGGATATTCTTTCCTGCTTTGTCAAAGATTAGTTGGCTGTACATTTGTGGGTCCATTTCTGGGTTCTCTATTCTGTTCCATTGATCTGAGTGTCTGTTTTTGTGCCATGTGTATTATAAATTTTTGAAAGATATTTAGCTTGGGAATAAAAGTCTATGAAACTAGATAATAATAGGCTAATAATGTATACTTCATGGTAGAACTAGCTCCAAGTACAGTATATAGATTATGTTATATATTCTGTTTTTACCAGAGGTGAGCTTAGCTGGTAGAGAATAAAAGTCTCTTCCTCTAACTTAGCTGAATCTACTATGTTTTATGAACTATTCGGTTGTCCTCCTGGAGATAAGGCTTGGTCACTATTGTATGGTGATTATGGGAACCCTCTCTGGGCTATAGTTGTTGCCAAGGAAGAAGAGTAACTTAACAGTGCCCATCAAAAACTTGTGCCATTGAGGGTCTTCATTTATAGTATTTAGAAGCAGTAAATTCAATTACAGTAAAGAGTGGTCACTGATAACATGGATGTATGCCTATCCTATGTGTGAGTAGCACTTCTGTTAATTTCAAAAATAATTGTGTACACAGATAACAAAAATTCTAATTCCTTTCCTATACTATAAAGATTAACTTACTAGTAATGATTTGTTTTTTCTTTTACTTTTTGTTTTGTTTTAATGAATCATCTGTTCATTCTGCCCCCTCCAAAAAAAAAAAAAAAAGAATATACAAAATAGCTGTATGGGTCAAATTTTTACAATTCTTGACCCTGAAGCAAAACAAATTTCCAGACAGTATCACAGACAGCAAAGCCATTTTATGCCATTTTATGCCATTTTATTTCCTCCTGTTTTTCTGCTATCCCCCATCTAGATAAAAAAAACTGGTAAGAATGGTGTCGTTCCATGAAAAACCTATTGGGTAATGTTTTTTTATTAGCTATGCTTCACTTACTTGGATTCAGTCTATAAAAAATTAGGACAAAATCTAATCAAAAGAATATTAAAAGGAAATTGTCACTCTCTTTTCTATAAAATGTAAAACAATTGCTGGTGTGAGTTCTGCAATGATTTATTGTATATTATCAGTGAATGGGCACACTGAAAAGCAGCTATTTGATGGGTAGGAGTGATAAATATTCATAAATATAGTTAACACCAAAACATTTTCTTCTCTACTACTTATTCTACTTTACTTATTTCTACTTGCTAGAGTGGTAGACATATTAAAATATTAATTTTCCGCTTTACTGGAATGATTTCAGAGTCAAGTGCCATTAAAATTTTGAATGTAAATATGAAAAAAGGATATGGCTCATTCTAATCCTCTTCATTGGTTTTTTAAACTATTTATTTGCTGTTTTTTTTAAAGCTACTATTTCAAATTTTTTAATTGCTTTGAGAGACTTATGCAGAGTCCAGAAAAGGTATCACAGTTTTGTGAAATACTGTCTGTCATTCGGAAAGCATTTGGATAGTCCCTTACCAAGTACATTTAAGCTTGTAAAATAGCAGCTTTTTAGAGTCAGGGCATCATGTGATGGCCAAGGCCACATTTCACTGCCATGCAGAGCACTTCTTTACTCTTCTTTTTTAAATCTATTTCATATTTCAATTAGAGGGATAGGCTGAAAAGTGCCAGGCAGGGCAACTCTACATGTGTGAAGCCATTGTGCACCCTTGGCAGGCCTAGAGCACTGACGGAAAGTAGAGTGAGGAGCTCTGATGAAGAGGTTTGCCTTTGATGCTAGCCAAAGGGATTATAAACTGTGGATCCTGAATTTAACCTAATATGAATATATCATGATGTCCACTGTTTTTTTTTTTCCTTGTGATTTTTTTTTTCCTTCACTGCTGAATCTATCTTAGTTGGTTTGCTGGTTCTAATATTACATTGAATCTATTACCAACCCTCATACCCTCCCCCTCCACACAGAGGCACTTATTGGAGGTAAAGCACTGTACTAACACTATTTTAAATTTTATTTTTAAAAAATCTGCACCCTTTCCCAGTATTCGTTTGGTTACCAGCTCCAAGACCCCTTCCCTCTGTGGCCATGCCACATTAGGACCCTTGGTATACCATACAATATTTAGCTACTGACCACAAACTTCTTGGGAGGCTTCTGATCTATTGAAACAGCCATGTTCTGAAGTAAGCCTGACTCTGAAGAAAACGGATGTTATATTGGGTGGCAATGTCCCTGTCAGCAACTCTCAGTTCTTTTGTCACCCATCTGTGTGTCTTGTTCCATGTTCCACTGATAACAAATACCTAAAACTTGTTGATCCAATTCTAAGTGTTTTGCATACTTTGACTAATTTAATATTTACAACCACCTTGTAAGTCATCACCTCTATTTAACAGAGAGATGGAGTAATTTTCCCAAGATCATATGGCTAATAAGAAACCAAGAAAAAATCCAAACCCAAGTGATCTGACTGTAGGATTCCTGCTTTTAACCACAGTGAATCCTGCCTCCCATAACTATGGAATGAAGAGAAGTTACTCCATATAATTTGTCTATGATAACCTGATACTCTTCAGCTTTTGATTACCACGTTATCTAAATGTAAACTCTGGTCATTTCAGAGGGGCAGAAAACAAGGTAAAATAGGTGAAAATTAGTTGGGAAAACAAAAGTAGTGGAGGAACTTCATTATGACAATGTAAGACATTCAAAGTTATTTGCCTTTTGGAGGTAATAGCAGTTCCCTTATCCGGACACAGATTTTATTTTAATTAATTAGCCTCTTTTTGGGTATTTCACTTTACTGTTAGACATCACTATGACTAATATTAGATGTCTATATCATCAAATTAATGCAATTCTTTATTTACATTAGTTCTTTTATATGTTATAATGCTTGAAATTTCTCTATAATAGATTACCATATAATATAGTAATTATTAAAGTCAATGTTTAGAGTAAAACATATCTTACACCATATAAATAAGCTTTAAAGAAATTTTTTTTTTAATTTTTTTTTCAACGTTTATTTATTTTTGGGACAGAGAGAGACAGAGCATGAACGGGGGAGGGGCAGAGAGAGAGGGAGACACAGAATCGGAAACAGGCTCCAGGCTCTGAGCCATCAGCCCAGAGCCTGACGCGGGGCTCGAACTCACGGACCGCGAGATCGTGACCTGGCTGAAGTGGGACGCTTAACCGACTGCGCCACCCAGGCGCCCCTAAAGAAATTTTTAAAAAATTATTCTAGGAAACGTTAATGTTGTTTACTGCATGCCATATGATATTGATTTTCAACTATAACCTTAGTTGCAATGTAACTCAATCTGATGTCTTTGATCTAACTCTAATTCAATATAATTTATCCTAGTTTTAATTAAGTCAATATAGATTCTATGAATATGGGGATTATAGCTAATGCTGCACCTATATTGTAGGCACACTTACCTCCAGATATATCAAATTATTTGCACTGCTTTCACATTTCCTATAGTATTTATCTTTCTTCTTACATATTTTTTTTCTCTTCCTGGAATTCTCTTCATTCACTTATTATGCAGCAAGTTCCTACATATTCTTTAAAACTTAAAGTATAAATTTACACTGAGTTCTTCATCCTGCTGTCCAAATTACATTACCTTCCTTTATTATCTAAATGTACTTTATGCTACATCAGCCATATCATTTAACAGGTTAATTTTTGATTTAGTTGTCCTTCTTTATCACTTTATCATATTTTAGAGTATATGCTGTAGGATATGAATCATATTTTACTTGGTTTTCCACCCATAGTGCCTATGATATGGCATATTTGTATTATAAACAGATGCATAAATTTAAATTGTAGCACAATAATTAGTGTTTCTTTTGAACTTACGTACTATGTAATAATACAGAGAGTTGTGGAACACAGAATTCTGAGGTGGGCAACAAGATTCCTGCTCCCTCCTACATACCCCTTTAATAATTTGCTACTCAACTATGGTTAGAACCTATGGATATTATGGGATATTCATTCCCATGATTATATTACAAATATATGATTTCATCTTTAGCAGATTGGAGAGGGATAGGAAGACAGACTCACTATAGTTGACCTAGATGAAAATAATAGCATTGCTGCAAACCACCTATGGGAGTCACATGGCAAGGAAATATGGGTGGCCTGTATGAGTTGAGAGTAATCATTGACTAACAGTAAGAATGTGACTGCAAGGAAATGCATTGTGCTGACAACCTGTGAGCTTAGAATAAGACCCTGAGACTGAGATGAGAATCTGACACTTTGATTTCACCCTGGTCCAACCTAGCACAGGACCCAGCTAATTGGACTCCTGAGGCATGAAAGCTGTTGAAACAATAAATGTTTTAAGCTATGAAATTTGTGGTCATTTCTACACAGCAGTAGAAAACTAATGCAAGGATGAACTCATTTTAACAGTTGGGAACAAATTACATACTTTAAACCCTTATCAGTAACTTAAGTATTCAAATTACTTGCCATTAAATTTGTGTACTTCCCACCTGTATGCTGCATCAGGTTACTTTCACTGTTTCTGTATGTATACAGTTTACATAAAATACTGTGAAGAATATAGATATTATCTATTCTACAAAAATATTTATGCATTTATTTATTGTGTATATGTGTTTTAGTTCATTTTTACCTTTCATTCTAAACAGTAAAAACCCCTTTAGTCTGTAACATCTTTCGTCAAAGTTATTTCTCACTAATACTAATTTATTAATTTTATATTTGAGAGAGTACTACTTAAAGACTGATTGGCTAATATTTTCCTCCTGCTAAATTTAATGTTAAATACCAACTGTGGAAATAAAATAAATGAAGTTAGATATAAAAAATGCATTTCTAATATAATCATCTCCTATTAAAATGGGTTACCAAGATTCAAGGCATTTCTCTTTCTGTAATTATTTAAAACAAAATTGCTAAGTTTATTATTTTTTTTAATCTGAAGAAAAGTGATTGAGTGAACACCATTAATATCTCCTTAGCTTTAGGAATTTTCTTTTAGTACTGTAGGAGCACTGCAAACAACCTACTAATGCTTTCCTAACACATTTTAAGAATGTAATAAATGGAATTAACTTTTGAGTAACATCTATAGTATTTTATCTGCTCTACCAATATGATCTTATAGAAAGGTAGCATGGAGAAATTATTTGCTGGCCTGAAATTCAAAAAACCTTTAGGAAAAAGCATAGCATAGTATTTACGAACATGTCGTGGTGTAATAAATAATCGTGTTGAATTTCAATTCTATCAATTGTGTGATTTGGGTTAGATATTTCACTTTTCAAGACTTATGTTTCTTGGCAAAATGGCTATAATTAATTTCTATATAAAACAGATCTGTGACTACATGACTTCTTAGAAGAATTGCTTCACAAAGATCATCAATTTATTGTTTCTCATGTATCATTTTGTGTTTTTGTATTCTAACCATTTATCCTTTACTTCTCATATTTGCAAGAGACAAATAATCCACCGTGTTTTTCCCTCTATTGTTATTAGATAATCTCTGGGGAGGATTTGGATAGTTATGAAATGATCTCAGAATGACAATTATTGCATTATTTTTTATCTAGAAAATTTAAATATGTCTCAACAGATGGTATATATACAGTTTGGTCTGCATAATTCTTTTATTTGCTTGTTGAGAAGATGAATACAAATTAGATACAGTAACGTGCATTTTTGGAATAAAGTAAAATTGAGGGATAATAAATATAATTGGCACAAAAATGGAATGTCATTGGCTTTCAAAAATTTTTGAACTTTACTCACCAAAAGAAACAACTAAGTATATACTTACATATATACAACAGAAACAAAAGTTTTATGAAATAATGCTTAAGATTTTTGGCAGACTAAAAATACCCACTAATTTTCAAGACATTCCTCCTAGATTTCAATTCATAGAGAAGTGAGGTCTGTGTCCCTTTTTCTTGAATTTTGGCTGGCTCTGTAACTCTTAACAATGATGTATGGTAGAAGTGCAGCTATGCCACTTTTCTAGTCCAGGACTTGAGAGACTAGCAGTTTTTACATCATGGCTCTTGAAACATTTGCTCTTGTAGCCTTAGGCAGAGCATAAGAAGTCTAACTACCCCCAGCCTCCAAGTTTACCAATCTATAAGAAAGCTTTAAGGACCTATGTGAAAAATCCTGTAGGGGAGCTGTCGGGGATAGCGAGGGGTGGGTGGAAAGAGAGAAAGAAATCTGATCTCTTGCCTAAGCCATTGCAATTACCAGCCATTTGAAGCATCCCAGCTAAGACCCTAGATTGTTTGGAGCAGAAACAATTCTTCTCCAAGGCTTTTGTTTGAATTCTGGGCTCACAGAACTAAGAAAACATTAGTGATTCATTTTTTTAATTACTAAGTTTTAGAGTAGTTATATAGCACTTGATAATCAAAGTGCTGTTTACATTCTATTAATCTGAAAAAAAAAATGGGTCTTGAACTACTATATACATTTTATGACCTACTGAGAGATTCTAACCTGTAGTACGAACAACATTTCTCTGGACTTTCTAATAAACAACACAAAATAGGTAACTTAAAAATAATTTCAAATTCCTTGCTTCTTTGTTGTATTTATGTGTGGGGGAAAAATCAAATCCTGAATCCTAAATCTAGTATAGTTTAGTTGAGAGTTCATGGGCTTTATTGTCCAAAATTAAAAAAAAAAATTGCCCTCAGTCCTGTCCCCAGTTCTTCACAAAATTCTGTCACCTCTCTGATCTTTATTTTTTTTCTGTTATAAGAATAATAATTCTTACATAAAAGTTGTTATACACATGGAATGAAACAAAAAATGAGAAAGCACCCCATACCATAAAGATGAGAATATACACATTATCTTTATCATTTTTATCACCCCATTTAAAAATAAATGATAAAAAGCTAATGCATTTTTACAATTTGCTGTAAATAATACCAGAAATAGGCACAGCCTCCAATTATGCCTGTGCCGTTTGAGAAATATATAAACATAGTAATTATGAATGGCTCTAGCTTTATTGGTCGCAATCTTATAGTTCAGTGAAAATTACCTTAGTAATCTTTCTGATCCAGGTGTGGGCAAAGTTGCAGGTAAACAAGACTAAAACTTGACTGAGACCAGCTTCACTTTAGCTTCTGCAAAGTGATTTCTCCACCCATTTTCCTTCTGAGTTACAATTTCTCTTCTCACTCTCAAGTGACCTGTCAAGTGGTTATCTCAGAGATAACTCTCTTCTTTCCAACTAGGAAAGTCTCTTAAACCAACCATTTATACTTGTTAGGAAACTCATCACACCTGGGTGTGAATAAACATTGCATAGTTTTGCTTCCATGCTATCCTCTTTAAATCTAAAAGTGAAGTTTTGATTCTTTCATGATTTTCAGTAAGAACAAGACAGAAGAAACACTTTGAAGGCTTTGTGCATAGGCATGAGCTAAAATTATACTTCATTTTCTCAGAAGGCTGACCACATGGTGAATGTAGAGGATGGGCAGAAGGGAAAGCCTTTAAATGATCCTGCTTCCCTAGAGAGGAAAAACTCCTTGCTCTTTTGTGGTCACTGGAGGGTACTTTATGAGAGCTCCTATTATAGGGAGAACATGTTCCATTTTACTCTTTTCCCACTTCTGGTAATAGCAATTTTAGGATATTATCCATATCTTTCCTTAAGCCCACCTTAGCCTTTTGTGGAAAATACATTGTTAAAATTGTAAGTATGAGCTTTAAAATCAGACATACTAGGTTTCAATTTTACCCCCCACTCCTTTACTGATTATTTGCTGATTGACCCTGAACTTCACTTTTCTGACACTCAGAGTTTTTCATCTGTAAGATTAAGCTAATAATGCTAATCACATAGAATCATTTTTTTCCAATTAAATGAAATAGCATTTATAAAGCATCTGTCATATCGCATGCAGAGATGCATATTAAATACCAGCTATCATCATCCTTATTATTCCATGTATAAGGCAGATCCAGTCCTTTTGCTTTATTCCCTACCCTGAGCAAAGGATTGGAAATAATATTATTAAATACATATGCTAAGGTAAGCACTATTTTTACCAATTTAGGTATGCTGTGTTATTTAAGCTTTGTAGCAAATCTATACAGGAAAATTTATTATTCCAAAATTTTAAATGAGGAAATTGAGGTGCAAAGAAATCACATAGCTAAGGAGGTAAATCAGACCCTTTAACTAAAATATGTGACTTCAAAGCCCCTGCTCTTCACACCATGGTGCCCCTTCCCCATTTTTGTCCAATATCCATTTTTAAGAGTAGATGTGTTTTGTGCTTTGGAGAACAATTTGCCTAATTCAGAACTGTGTATTTGGGATGTTTATTACCATTTATTTTCACTTACTTTGCCACTTAAGAATGCATCCATATTCCTCCAGTGATATTTCTACTACTGATAAGAATATTTATTTACTTTTTAATAAAGGATTGAGGTGTTGAATGCATCTATATGTAACAAAGGAATTCAGGTGAACTTATATTTATATGGTTGTTTTTGAACATTTTCAAGGAACATCCAATCTCTCATATTATCTAATTCTTATACCCATCTTTTATAATAGGCCCAGTAGATGTAATTCAACGGGTAAGAGTTAGATACAGAAAAACAAGACACAATAAAATAGACTAATTTCATGTATGTAATTCAAGACTTACTGAGAATCAAAGTGAAAGCCAAAATTTATTGCAAGCTAGTCTTTACATAGATTAACTTGTAGGAGTGCCTTAGAGGTACTCTTTCTTGGGAAGGTCATACTGATGAGTTTTTGGAGTGACGGGGGAGGGGCGGGCGGTTGTGGGGTCTGGAGCTGATGGCCAAAAAAGATTTCTTGAAGACATCTTTGGTGCAAAAAGATGATTTTATTAAAGCACAGGGACAGGACCCGTGGGCAGAAAGAGCTGCACTAGAGTTGTGAAGAGTGACTGCTTATATACTATGAAGTTGGGGGGAGGTAAAGTTACAAGGGAGGCTTCCAGAAAGATTTTGATATGCTAAAGAGGACTCCTAAGATACCTGAGGCCTTGCTATTGTCAAGCTAAGGTGGTTTTTCCTTCAAGGAAGTATTAGCATTAAAACAGTAGGGAGTTCCTGGATAAATGTTTTACTCTGACAACCTCAAGTATCTGTCAATGGGCTGCAGGTTATAAGGCAATTTAATTTTACCTGCCATTTCCTTCTTGCCTTTGTTCCCCACATCACTATCGCTATTAAGGGGTGATGTTGGTGCTCCAGGAAACTGAGTCTATAGGTTTCTGGAGATTAGGCTATTGATAAGATTATCTTTTTCTTGCACCTTACTAAGACATTTGTAAACTGATGGAGACCCATTGCAAGTATGACTGTGATCTCTCAGTTAACCACTTGTTTCCTTTCCTTTGTTCTTGGGCAGCCAGAAGTGCCTGAGGAATATCACACACATGGTTGGGGGGAGTTTTCTAGCTTGCGCTTTGTCCTCACCCCACCCCATGCTCCCTCATCAAATCCCCCCTAAATGATTTTGACCCTTAAACCTTTAAGGTTGCTGAAGGTGGAAGGTCTCATCTTCCGTAGCTTCTTCCTGCTAAGTAGGGGTGTAGAGTTTGCCCTACACCTATGGGTCAACACTGATCAGTTGGGGAACATATAGGAGAGTTACAAAAGGCAGAGACAGCTGAATCCAAGGTGGACAATGTATGAACCTTCTTGAGTAGGAAGGATCATCTGTTGGCCGAAGTTATTGTAGTGATAGAGTCTTGGCACTAGGCAGAGATATATGGGAGAAAACAGCAAACAAATTAGAATAACAAGAAAGAAACATCAATAAACGTCCTTTGGTACTTGACAAAAATCCTCCAGTCCAGGAGTTTAGCCTATCATGCAAGGGAAAAGAGGGACTGGTTAAAGTGTCAATTTTGAGTATTCATGTCAGTTAGAAGTCCAGATATATTTTTGTGGTAATCTGGAATGTATACACAGTATTGTTTTTATGAGAACACAAGTTTTACCTTGTGCAGCAGTTAAAACATCTAATGACATTCTGTTTTGTAGAACTGTTTTATGCATTTGATATATTTCAGTATTTAGTAATATAATGTCACTTTGAGAGCCATTTAAGTCCTTAACCATGTAACTGCTGGTGTTTAGCCATTATATAGACTCTGTTTTGTTTAGTAAACAGATAATTAATAAAAGGCATTTTTATAGAAACAAGAAAAATATAGGTTAGAGCAAGTTACAAACCCAGGGTGTACCAGTGCTGTCAGTGAGAAGGTTTTTCAGATGTCAGGCTTGAAGCAACCTCAGATGGAGTGGGAACAGGCAGCGGGAATCAGAAGGGTTTTTCTGGTTTGTAATCCAAATGTCTGTGATGATCCTTTTGAATGGCCCATTTTGAAAAGGAATTATATAAATTGGGAAAGGAGAATGAAAAAGAAAGACAAAACCATCATTAGAGAACTTTGAGGTATTTTACAGGTTCATGGAATGAGAAGGCACATCAGTTTGCTCATTTATTTTTTTGTAAACAGGGTACAGGTTTTACTTTAGATATAGGAGCCCATGAAGAATGGACTATACCTTTACTGCAGTGGGAGTACATAACAATGACCCTGAAAGGGGCCCTTTCATTTCGGAGTTAAATCCCCTGCTGTATTAGACTTTCAATCATTTAAATAAACCAGATCTCCTGGGTTTATATGGGGTGGGTTTCTAGTAACTGTTGGATGATATTTAGGGAGGATATGGTTTGCATATTCACTTAGAGATTTATGAATTAACCCAGCCTCAAGTGAATAGTTTAATAAGGCAGTATTGTCTTTATCTATTGATAGGTCTACAGTGAGAAAAGACTTTTCACATACAATTGTTGGGAGGAATCCATCCCATTTTGCAGTTGTTTAAACAATCATATGCCTATGGGGTCCTGTTACTATCCTCATAGAACAACAAACAAGAAGATTGTCCATACCTGTGCTATTGTGATAATTTGTCTGAAGTTTGCCTCAAGTTGTCCAGTTTAGGCAAACAACATTTAAAGACAATCACAACTAGAATTTAATATCCATAAAGGTGGTTTATTGAAACATAATTTTTCTCCCTAAAAAAACTTCATTTCCAAAGACAGCCAAATCAAGACTAATTCATTTGCAAATGAAGTCCAATTTTAACTTGGCTTAATTATTTACATTAACTCAGCAAGAATAGTGATTGTTCATATAGATCTTTTAAAGTCGGCTTTGCGGGAACCTTTTGTAAGGAATCTCCACACTGAACTCTTGCCAGCCTGTCCAGGCCAAAGGCCAAGCCAAGTACTTGCCTTCACACATGCCTATAATACCTGTAGAATTGGGCAAATTCCTTTTCACATGATCCCCAAGATATCTTGAGGTTCCTGCACCTGCCGGGAAGCAACGTTCTTTACTCACCTGGTAAGGCTGCTGGGAACCCTGTAAGCAAGGAATCAAGCCAATATTTCCAAGGGGCTCTTCTTTTCCATATTTCATATAGTCTTAGTTCCTTAAAGCTGTCTGGTCATATTTGAGTCTATGCATGTCTCTCAAATGACATTCCAATCAAAGCCTTGGTAAAATAATCAATGTTTCCAATTGTGTCCTGTTACTAGAACAGATTCTTAATGAACTAATGCAAATAAGTATGATTGCCATGGAAGGAAGAACACTCCTTGAGTTTGTGAATTTCAGAGGGTGTAGGTAGAGAAAAAAGATAAATGCTTTAGTTTGTTTATAAATAAATACTTCATCATATTTTTGTATATCATGTTCTTAAGAGATAGTTTGCTTAATCAGGAAGAACAAACATTAGAGAACCAGCAATACTTTCAAACAAGAGTCACAAAAACTATAATCTTTCTCAGTTCATTTAGTCCCTTGTTACTAATTTTTGTTGAGTATGAAGGCAGCTTCTTAGTTCTGGAAATTCTTACCAACTTTAGCATTAATCTTAAAAATGTCAAGTACCTTTATTCGTCCTAAAAGTCCTTTTTATGAATCTCCTTGAAGGTGAAATATGTTTTGTAAGAGAATAAGTACAATAACTATAAATGACAAAAGACTTAAAAATGGGCATGGTTAACAATCAGATTAGAATTCATTAGGATGCATTTGACAAGGAAGTTTGGTTATTTCTGTGACACAACACTCTGATAATTAGAATATCAAGTGATGACCTTATTACCAAAACATATTAAAACTTCAGGAATTACATTTATATTTGAGCAGTTACAGCATTTACCCAAGAATACAACCTAAGGTTTACCATTGTTTGACAGTGCTTTTCAAGTAACTTAACATACCAAACAAAAAGGTCTAATTGGTCAAAGAGACTTCATTTACAATTTAAATCTTGGGAAAGTTTGTTAAAACCTTAGAAAGTTATAAAGCGCATGCATCCTAAGTAGGATTACAGATTATTACAATTCTTAAAACTTTATTTATTTAACCAAGATGGCAAAAAGGGATTTCAAAAGCAAATATGTAGGGTTATATAGTTATTAGGAAAACCTAGCTCCTTTAACACTGAGAAGTTTTAACTAAGTAATCAAAGACCCCTTAAAGACAAAACAAAGTTTTGTTTTTTCTGGCAGACAAAAGACCCTTTTTACATTTTCTTTCAAAAGTAGACCAACAATGTAAGAAAACATCAAGAAAAGCAGAGTTTAATCTTATGCCAGTGTACTTTTAAAATCCATTCATTGCAATGTTAGTCCCTCCTAACCACACATAAAATTCCTTTTTAAAGATTTTCCTTCATGAACCTTCTACAACTTTCCTTTGCCTTCAAATTTTGTCCTAAGCCATTTTTCTCCAAACAACCAATCTCATTTTGGACAAAATGTGTTCTGTGTATTTGAGCAATTAACCATTCTGTTCCAGCTGATTATAATCTGAAGAGGATGTTTTGGCTTCTATTGGTCCATCATGTAGATGTGTGTAATGAAGCCATAAGGTTGTAACAATCAAAGAGATAATATACATTAATGGCTTAACACTCATTAGATAAGTAAATAATAAACAGCTATTATTGTTATAGAAGCTCTCATAAAAGACTGTCATCCTTCTCATTTACTATTGTCTTTTGCATGCTGAATATTTGAGAATATTAGACTCCTCTTTAAAAATATCAATTCTGGGGGCGCCTGGGTGGCGCAGTCGGTTAAGCGTCCGACTTCAGCCAGGTCACCATCTCGCGGTCCGTGAGTTTGAGCCCCGCGTCGGGCTCTGGGCTGATGGCTCAGAGCCTGGAGCCTGTTTCCGATTCTGTGTCTCCCTCTCTCTCTCTGCCCCTCCCCTGTTCATGCTGTCTCTCTCTGTCCCAAAAATAAATAAACGTTGAAAAAAAAAATTAAAAAAAAAATATCAATTCTGCTCCCACAAGTTCAGCTATATGAAAACCAAGGATCTTTTTTTTCTTTCCAAATGTCCTTATGACATGTAATTGGATGCTGTACTTACTATAAAATTGTTATTTCTAAGAAAAAATACTGATTTTTATTAAAACAATTAATGCTTTGGAAATATTAAGGAGGAAAAAGTTTTCCTCTGTCACCTAATGCTGCAGGATTTTTTTTTACCACAATACCTGGGATTTGTTGTCTCCCCACTTTGAAGAACAAAATAAGCAGCAGGCAAAAGTTTTATTAGAGTATAAGATCAGAAAGGAAGAATAGTATGAAGAGCTCTTTACTGAGAGGGGACTTCTGAAAGTGAATGGCCGAGGACTGTAGGCAATGGTCCTTCTTTTATAAGGTTCTGGTCAGCCCTCACCCTTCCCTTCACCCTAGTTCCTTCTCAGGTTCTATCTTTATTAACCTGATAGCTCTAGGAGCTGGGTTGTCCATTCCTGACTGGCTCCTTCTTATTGTAGGAGGGGTGGCCTATGGCCATACTTAGGTATTCTGTCAAATTGCTGAGGGAAACCTGAGGGGGAGTAGGTGGGGTCTGTTATATTCTTAAAAGGAACTTCAAGCCTGAAGGGGTTTGCTGTGGTCACACACTCCCAGCATTGTTCCAAAATAGTTGTTTTCCCCACCCAGGCAACTCAGGTCCTATCCTTTCCCTCTCTGCCTATTTTATACTATCTTTTTCTATCATACTAAGGTTCTTTTAACTGAACTAAGAATTAAATTGATGTGAGACAAATGACAGGAGAAAATCAAATTCAATTTTGTATGTATTGGTAATCACATAGACATGAGATTCCATAATGGACAAAATGAGGTATATATATATATATATGTCATCCTGAAGAAGAAGGGTTAGGGATCTAGGACTATAAAGGGAAGGAATGCAATTTACAGGAAGATGAAAGAACATTTAGTAAACAAATGTTTGCTATGCCCTTCAGAAACAGTGGGACAGAGGACTTTGATCAAATAGGACTGGATAGGTTCCTCCCTGTCTAGCACACCTACTTTACATCATAATACCGTTATCTTGTGGTGGTAGCTGTCTTCCCAGAGTAGGTCCTCCATCTAAATTCTTTTAGGTAGTTAATGGGGGCAGGTTAAAGTACCTTCTGAGTCTTATGGACCATGATTATTTTTCAACTTGGCGTAATCTGCATGCCAAATTGGCCCATCTTGGGGTGGCCTGTCATGGGCTCCTATATTTGGCATCTAAAAGGTGTGTCTAAAATCTGATTTTGAATTAGGTAGGAGTAAGAAAAGTAAAAAAATTTGAGATGAATAATGAAAAATCAGGATTCTGAATTTTGAATGCTTTCCTATTTCTCTTTATGGCATAGCAAACTAATCATGATATTGTGTTTTAGTTGCCTTTGTAAGATAACTTGAGAAAATCAAAATTAGTAGAGCCATCCTCAAATAAAATTATATATATAATATATATTAATATATTATATTAATATATATGTTTTATATATTATATATTATATATTATATATTAACATGTATATAATAATGTAATAATGTAATATATATTAATAAAGAATATATATATGTATTCTTTTTCCAATAATGTATGTGCCCTGATATGTTTTAAATTAAAATGAACTGTTTAATGCATGTATATGCTATTTATACTATTTTCATATTATTTGCGTTAACTGACTTCTATCTTTATGACCTTGTTGCATAAGACAGCTTCTATTCTGTTACAGTTAGCCTGAGTGCTGTCATTTATAAAGCAGGATTAATGACAACTGCCTGCCTCAAGTGGTTAAGATCAATTGAAATTGCTTAGGTAAAAGAACTAAGTATCGTATCTACAGCAGAGAATATGTACAAGATCTATTAACTTTGTCCCTCTCATTCTTTCCTTACACTTCCTTTTACTGTTTTTATTTTTCCATACCTCTTTACTTGATCATACCTTTCATTCTTGACAATGCTCTCATAATGCTGTAGTTGGAAAATATTAATTTCAAAGTTTAGTTTTACTTTAGTTTTCTATCAGAATGGTTGCAATCAGAAGGAAGTGCTGATTGTATTAAATCAGAAAAGTGGACTCTGGTTTAATAAATATCACATAAAAGCACAGCCACTCATTCGGTTTCTAATGGTGATTCAATTACTTCAAATTATCTGGGGAATTTTTGGTGTTTCTTGATAAGTTTAGGGGTGAGGGGTGTATAACACCAGTTATCTTCATCTTTTCCTTTTAAAGTGATAAGATTTTCAAAGAACAACTTATCTTTATAAATCCAAATTTCTAACCTAAAGTATTCCTTTTGAGAAACTTCAAAATTAATAGCAAGTTGAATTTATTTTAAAAATCAAGATCTACAGCACTTTGGTGGTACCTTTCATTATGTAGGCTAAAAAAAAAAAAAAAAAAAAAAAAACAAACAGGTCCATTAATAATCTTGCAAGATAAGTGGGTAGGGGAAGCTGACCTTTAACAAATTCAGCCTAATCAGTATTAAAACGTTTGTTAAATATCTTCTTAGAATTAAGGCACCTAGGAAAAACTTGAACTTGATGAAGTTTTGGGGTGATGGGGGGTTCGTGGGGTCTGGAGTCTGTGGCCAAGAAAGAATTCTTAAAGATGTCTTTGGTGCAAAAAGGTGATGTTATTAAAGGATAGGAGTAGGACCCATGGACAGGAAGAGCTGCACTTGGGTTGTGGGGGTGACCTTTTAATGGAGTTGGGGAGATAAAGTCAAGAAGGAGTTTCAGAAGAGACTTTCACATGTTAAAGTTTACTTGAGGCCTAGCTATTGTCAAGCTAAAGTTGTTTTTCCCTCTAGCAAGGCATTAACTTTAAGACAGTAGGGTGTTCCTGGACTTTTGGCCATTGATGGGACTGCCTTTTTCTGGTAAACCTGTGGAGACACTTACCAGTTTAACCATTTTTTTTTTTTGTCCTTTTCTATTTTTGGGTAGCTGGAAGTGTCCAAGGAATATCATACATGTCCCACCTGGGGGGGGGGGGGGGATGCGCAAACTTGTACTTTGCCTTCAGCTTGCCTCAAGCTCCTTCATCAAACCTATGGATCAAATGCAAAAATATTAGTTTATTTGTGCTATAGTCACATAACTGAAATTTATTTTGTCATGAAATGCTTTGAATGTCCTCAAAGATCATATTTCTGATGCACACAAGAGGCTTTTGCTGAAACTTGATAGACTTCATTATGCTAAATATCTAAATATTTTATGTGATAGGAATAGAATATGAATTTTATGAATGAACAAAATGCATATATCTGGTTTCCTTGATTGCATTGAAAATATTTCTTATGGTGATAACCTTAGTTCTTTTGAGGAGAAATTCCTGAACAATACTATCATCCGAGGAAGTGAGAGGCCATCAGTTTTAACTTCCAATGTGTTGGGTTTATATTGCATTGGGCCATTAAAAAGGCATTTTCTCTCGGTGATTCTGTGCCTTCTAATAGGCAGATATTAGGATATTTATCTACCTGGCAATATTCTCAGCCAATATTTGTCAGTCTTACTCTGCACAATTACAACAGAAAAGGATTGGAAAAGAAGGGAAAAAAGAATAGAGCACTAAGAAAGTAAATAATGTATTTATATAAGCGTATTTATATATGCTGCATGTAATGTTTTCAGATGGTGAGATTTCTTAAAGATACCTATATAAATAGTTTCTTCGCCTATAAATGGAATTAATTTATGAAGGGCAGCTTGGATCTCTATTTGTGACAGGAAAAATAGAATAAAAATGTAAACGAAATCCTTTAAATGTTAGAGTTCTTTGATATTTTATCTTCTCTTGAAAGACTTCATGGGCAGAAGGATGTTTAGGTAAGTGGAAGAGAGGTGAAACAAGTCAACTTGGACATGGCTTTCAGAACTTTTTCCTATGGTTTCAAAATTCTCACTAGTGATCTCTCATTTCCTAAGTCCATGGAAAGGAAAATATTAATAATGGTAATCAAAGCCAATGCTATTAGCCACAGGAAATCTTTTAGTCATAAACATTATTGAACAGACCAGTACAACTGCTTAGTATGTATGTTACAAAGAGAAACAATTGTAGCCAAGATTATCACATGCTAAAATCTATTCATTTAAAAATACATCATATGGTAGTTATTTCTCAAATAGGAGGATTAAAACGTAAACAAAACAAAGACAAAACCACACATAAGGGTGCTAATTCCAATGCTAAAGGATATAGTTCATAAAATAAAACCACTAAATGGTAATAAGAGTTTATAGAGTTAGTAAAATAAATGACCATTTCAAGGGAAATACAAAATTACAAAAACCACCTTAGATTATATTCCTAGTATAATCCACAGAGCAGTGGACAAGGTCCAGATACTGATATAAAGTTCTATAATACTTCTCATTGTAGTAGATATTTATGCTAAAGTTAATATAGTAAAATACTCAAGATCATTTTCTTTATTTCTTGTGTCAGCATATGATTTTGTTGAATACAATGACCTTTGGAAATAAATAGTTTTATATTTGGAGTTGTTTATATTAGTTGAAACCTAAAATATTGAGTATTCTATACTACTCTTGCAAATAAATATATAGCAAAATGATTCAATGGAATAAACATGTAATTGTTACAAACATAGCAGCCCTGGGCCATGCCACCAATTCAGGGATAAGAGTTCAGTGGAGGGCAGTGGAGGTGGGCTGCTGGATTCAGTTAATCAGGGATTCTTTGTGATTCTCCCATCTTCAGGACATGACTTTAAGGTTGCTGTGGACATCATTATCCCAGTCAGCCAGCAAAGAAAACAAACAATAAGGAAATTTTTGTGATCCATGTCTGTAAGTGACACACATCGATTCTGCTTACATGCTGTTGGTTGTATATCATTCACATTGCTTTAAAAAACAAACACAAAACAAAACAAAACTTTGAGAGAAGCAGAGAACAGTGTCTAGCTCAACGTGCCAAATTTCTATGTGATGTATAGTTTCCGCATTAGGTTAGAATGTGGGTACTTATTGTCTCAAGACTTGGAAACTCAAAATACAAGTCAACTGCATCTTCAAACTCAATATATAACTGTAGGTTGGCGAAAAGATATCCATACAAAACTAACTAATTTGGAATAGTGGGCAATGGGAAAGCACTGAAATAGCAAGGATAAAGAAAAGAATGGTGTAGGGAAGCATTAAGAGGAGTTCTACCCTGGCAATGAAAGAAATTATTTGATTAGAAATTGAATGTTCTCTCAGGGGAAAAATCTCATTTTCGGTGGTTCCAACTTTGCCTTTTGGGAGTTATTCCTTGCTTGTTAGTCTCCATACTCACTTTTCTAGGAAGTGTTGAGAATCTAATTCTCTTAGAGACTAGTACAGCTTTTGTTCTGTTTCTGCTGGTGCAAACATAGAAGCCCAAGGTTTATTTTTAGCTGAAACAATTAAAGACATTTTGGGGGCTGTCTTCTTTTTCCTTGGAAATATCTCCCTTGATATCATGATAGGCTACTGATCTATTTCCTAGTAGTTTTTTGCAGGTATTGAAAACTACATAAACCCAAAGTTTGCTGCTAGACATAGTTCTCAAGGCTTTTCTATCTTTGTCATTTGACTCCATCATTTTCTCATGCTCTCTACTTAATGGCAACTACCATGAGATTATCTAAAAGAAAATAGTCTTAAATGGGAATATAAATCCTTTATCTCCTATTTACCACAGATTTAAATCGGTCTTAAGAAGTCTTTTTTTAGGGGGCAGGATGGTTGTTAAGAAGTCTTAATGGGATTTTGTTGTTCAAAGTCTTTTTCAATCTTATATTCTTTAGGGTCCAGAATCCTTTGTTTTTTCCCAATATTTTGTGGACTTGGTCTTTGTTTTTACAGTAAATAATTGTTTCCCTGAACTCATCTCTAACTTGTAATACCAAGCCAAAAGCAGTAAGTAGTGTGAATACTTAAGAATAGTTGAATTTTTCCAACTATTTTTCCTAAAGCCTTAGGTGCGTTAATTAACTTTCATGTTTTTTCAGGTTGTACAAAATATTTTGCCATTGTATGAAATGAGTCTTCAGATTTCTAGCCTGTAGTGTCTTTTCCTTCTTTTCTGATTCCTGTGTGTGTGTGTGTGTGTGTGCGCGCGCGCGCGTGTGTAAGTAAAAAAAAAAAAAATCATTGAAATTTGATGACAAGCGGACATAAAACTCAAAGTTTGGCACTTCTGAGGGGGAGGAGAATAACCACTACAGATGTTCTTTTACCCAAATGAAACACAGGCTAGGAAATAACACACCACTGCTAAAGCAATCCAGAAGAGGGACATGAAAACAAACCTGTACATTCAGTAGGAATTTGCAGTCATTTTGGATTTCCACTAGGTAAGAAAATACAATTTTGGGTCAGTTTTTCCATGCTCAGGTGTATGAAAACAGCAGCAACAACAACAGCAAAAACCCAGCTGACATGCAGTAATGACTCCTGTACTTAGGTCTGTAAAAATTATCTAAGTACAGAAGTACGTGTGGAAGAATTCTCTTCTCATTTTGTAAAACAAAGTGTTCTAATATTTCACAGAACAAGATACGGCAGATTTGTTTGTTTCTTTTTTTAAAAATCTTTTAAAGAGGCTGAAGTTTAAGGGTTGTATTCTTCTCTTTTAATTATAATTACCAAGTCAATTTTACTTAACTCGTAAGCCTGCTGTTTTCAGCTGTTTGGCACATAGCTCTGAAGAGCAGTATCAGAGTCTTCTTCCTAAAGAAAAGTCCACCATTATATGTGAAGAGGGAAAGAAATGAGAGATGGGGAATGTTCCCAAACATTCCACAAAAATTCCTTTAGGTTGCTATTTACAAACCAGGGCATTGGATGCCTCTAGCAGGCCCAAGAAATGCAGAAATCACAGGAACCAGAATGAGAGGTAAGGCATGGCCAGGACTCAGCCCCTTCTGGGCTTTGAGAAACCAAATGGAGAGGAGCCATGACCTTCCAACCAATACCAGGAAATGTAAGAGCCCTCTACACCATCCTCTTTGAAAGTAAGGAAAAATGCTCACTTGGTGTGTACTCAGCTATTGCATTTACGGGGACAAAACTAGACAGAAAAAGTAGGGGGAAAATAGAGTGGCAGTAAAAATGGTACTGTATTCAACCTTCTGTCTCACTCCCTCCCATCACAACCCCCTAGTACAATTCTCCCCTTTTTGTTCCCACAACATTGTTACAACCAGAAAAAAAATAAATTTCGGAGAGTGGGATTTGGGGGAGGAGGGTGGGTAAAAATAGTCAAACCACAATAGGAATTTTTCAAAATAGGTTATTCCACTTAGTCATCATCAATTCCTTCATTTACAGGTTTTCATTTTTGCTTCTGACTCCTTTCTTCTTCACCAACATTGTCTTTATTTTCTTCATCGTCTATGTCCCAATCATTACAACTCTCTTCATCTTGTTCTTCCTCCTCCTTTCCATTCCCCTCGTTTTCTACTACCTGAGAATTTTTACCATACTCTTCCTCATCCTCGTCCTCCTCATCTTGTCTAGGTCCTCCACATAGTCATCAGCATCTGATTGGGGACCTTGTCATCCCAGTCGCAGCCATTAAGATATACCTGAGCTGCGGGAGGAGCTTCAACATATTTTCTTATAATCGTTCAGGTCGGTTACCTCACAATCGAAAAGGTCTAAGCTCTTGAGGTTTTCTAACTTTCTCAGTGGTTTCATTGTGCTAAGGCCTTTAATTTTGTTGCCACTTAATTTATATGTGTGAGGTTAGGACAGTTTTCTGCCAATACTTCCAGGTCCCCTGAGATTCTGTTATTTAGTTCAAGCTTTAAGTCTAACATTGGTAAGTTTGTGACTGAGGCAAGGCCTACATTGATTGTACTTAAGAACTCCAGTTCTTCAGATTCATCTGGGAGGGCTTCAGTTTGCCTTCAATCAACTGGCAGTTGTTGAGGACAATCTATTTCACGTCAGAGGATGTCCTGTTTCGCAGCTCTAAATGAATCCATTTGTCCATGTCCATCTTTCCTTCTCCTTCTGCAGAGGCTCCCATGCCAGGGAAATTCAATCAGTCTGCTTCCTAATCATTATGACATAACCATATATTTTACATTTTTCCCAGCGGCATTCCACTTTACAGCCTCAAAACAGACCCCAAGTGTAATTACTAAATGAAATAGAAGGATTATTTCTTGCTCACTCATTTAGGACTGTTCCAGAACATAGTGCTAGGAGAGCAATTCCCTACTAGTGGTTACTCAAAGACTCAGTTTAATGGCATCTTGGCATCTTTGCATCTTAAACATGTGGTTTCAGGGTTATCATCATTCATACCATTTAAATAAGCTAGGAAGGTTAAGAGCATGGAGGAATTCTCATGGAAATTATTCTGGGCTTTACCTGAAAATGACACATAATTTATTAGCATTTCATAGAATAGCCTGCAGTCACATGACAAGACCTATCTACAGGAGAAGCTGGGAAATCTAGCTAGGAAGAATAAAATGGTTTTCATGGAAAATTAGCAGTTTCTGTAATACTGGTTTTGTCAAAGGAAAATAGGAATTACAGTAACAAATTTGATAAATGGTTCTTGGGTTGGATATATACTAAGTGTGGCATTCTTAAGTGTTCAAGTAATATTGTGTTAACATTAGCTATATGACTGTTTTTTTCCAACTTAGCTTTAATTAAGTTTCAAGTTAATGAATTCTACAATATTCTGTTATGTATCATATCTTGACTGTCACATTCAAATTTCTCTTGTGCATGAAATAGAGGGGAGGAAGTTGGAATATGCAATGATAGATCCATAATGTAAATATTACTATTTATTTTGAAATAAGATACAACTTTATCTTTTCCTTATTCTACATATCATAAATCCCAAATGGGCCAAGTACTTAAAATAAAAATCTAACTTAAAATTTTCATTAGAAAATATAGGTAAATATTTTTGTAATCTTGGGAAAATTCTGAGCATATGTGGAATTTGTACTAGACAAACATAAAATTTTTATATGAAAGGGAAGTCATTGAATATTATGAAGTCTGACAAATAGAAGAAAAGGAGTACATAAAAATGAACAAAGTCTCACAAACCCGTGAGACATCCTCAAGTATACTAACATACACAATGGGAGATACAAAAGAGAAGAGAAAGAAAGGACCAGAATGGTATTTGATGAAATAATGGATATAATTTCCCACATTTGATGAAAAACATTAATGTACACATCCATGAAACTCAATGAGCTTCATGGAATATAAAATCGAAAGGATCCACACCTAGACACATGATAGCAAACTATCATAAGCTAAAGGCAAGAAAAGATGGAAAGCAGCTAACAAAAAATAGCTTCTTACATACAATAAGTCTTTAATAAGATTAGCTCTGATAACATTTGTTATCAGAGACAATGGGTGCTGGAATACAGTGGAATAACACACTGAAAGTGCTGAAAGGTAAAGACTATCAACCAGGAATTCTATATCCAGCAAAACTACCCATCAAAGACAAGCTAGAAGTTAAGACTTTCTGAAATAAAGCTGAGAGGATTCATCACTAGCAGACCAACACTAAAAGATGTACTAAAAGGAGTCCTTCAGACTGTAATGCCATAACACTAGATGATAATTTAAATCCATAAAGAGATAAAGAGCAACTACATAGGTATATATAAAAGACAGTATAAATGTATTTTTTGGTAACTATTGTTCTCCTATCTTATTTAAAAGACAACTGCATAAAAAATGATTATAACGCTGTTAATTAATTTATGATCTATAAAGACACAATTTGTATGACCCAAATAGCATAAAATAGGAATGGATGGAGACATATTGAAGCAAACTCTTATAATCTAATATGTTAAAATCTGCAGTTGATTATTTTAAGTTAAATGGTTATTGTAATCCACAGAGAAAATACTAAGAAAATACCTGAAAATATAAAATAAAACAAAAATTTACATAACAATTATAAAATAATGATTTAGCACAAAAGAAGGCTGTACTGTGGGAATAGAGGAATAGAAAGCATATAAAAACATAAAAAAAGCAAAATGTTAGACATAAATACTATATAATCAGTAATTATGTTAAATATAAATGGACTAATCATTCCAATCAAAAGAGATTGGAAGAATACATTAAAGAATAATGATCAAATTATGCTGCCTAAAAGAGACATACTCTAGATTCAAAGACACAAATAGACTGAAGGTGAAAGAATGGAAAAAAAATACCTCATACAAATAGTAACTAAAAGTGAATTGCAGTACCTACTAGATAAAACAGAATTTAAGAAAATTATTTTCTTAAATAAGAAAAATATTAGTAGAGATAATAAAGGGCATTTTATAATAATATATACAAATATATATGCATCTACCAATAAATGAAACAGAAAATGGAAAAAGTAAGTCAATGAGACCAAGCATTAGTTCTTCTAGAAGATCAACAAAATTTACAAACCTTCAGCTAGACTGACCAAGAAAAGGGGAGAGATTCAGAGTACTAAAACTATGAGTGAGATAGGGATATCACTATTGAACTTACAGAAATGCAAAGGAAAACCAGGAATAACATGAATTACATGCCAACAAATTATATAACTTAGATGGAATGGACAATTTCTAAAAAGAGACAAACTAATAAAACTGACTCAAGAAGAAATAGAAATCTGAATTAACCTGTAACAAGATACTGAATTAGTAATAATAAAAAAAAAAAGGCATATATGCACATACACACACTCCAAAACAGTTCCATGTATCTTTCCTGGTAAATTTTACTAACATTTAAGGCAGAATTAATACCAATCATTCACAAATTCTTAAAAAAGTAGAAGAGGGAGTTAATACTTCCAAACTCATTGTATGTTGAAACGATAAAGCATTATTGGAAAACATTAGACTTAAACCAATGGAAAGATAGTCTGTATACATGAATTATAATAATATTAAGATGGCAATACTCCCCAAATTGATTTACAGAGTTAATGCAACCCTGTGTCAAAATCCCATCTTCCTTTTTTCAGATATTAACAAGATAACCCTAAAATTCATACGGAAAAGCAAAGAGCCCAGGGTAACCAAAACAGTCTTGAAAAGGAATAATAAAGTTGGGGGATTCACACTTCAAAACTCTTTATTAAGCTATAGTAATCAAGATAGTGTGGAACTAACTGAAGGATAGACACATGGATTAATGAAATAAAATTAAGAGTCCCCACAATAACCAGTTACAGTTATAGTCCATTGATTTTCAACACAGATGCTGATAAAATACAGTGGGGGAAATAAGAGACTTTTTGTCAATGGTTTGAATGCAGTTGAACCCAGCATCAGACAATATACAAAATTTAAGTGAAAACAAAATGTAAATTAAGAGTCCAAGCTACACAACT